>NC_038046.1:42962035-43302123 GCF_002211085.1 Panicum hallii | reverse complement strand
GAAAATCAGAAAAACAGAAGTCCATATCAAACAAAAACTAACCATGTCTTGCTTATATCATTGTTGTTTTGCATTCTTAGACAAAAGGAAGCAACCTAGCATCCATACGTCAGATACAAATTACCAGGTACAAAATAGAAGAAAATAGGGAAATCATATAGAGATATGTAGAGAGAACTTGAGCTGCATGGTGGTGTAAGCAATTTCTGACCTCACATATGCTCTAGTGGCAGCAAGATGGCGTCATAGGAAAGGCGGAGGACCTCACAACGGCAAAACCTGCTGGGTGGTCATCGTCGATTTCTCTCGATCAATTTCCGCTTGTAGCTCGCTCATCCAGCGCCATCGGCCCGTCGCTAGTCGTCCTCCCCATGCCCAATCGCAACATCAAACATCCATACAGAACCTAGGGTTTGGGAAATCCGGATGGAAATCAGGAGCTATGAGAAGGGGGATTGAAAAAACAGGCAATAGGAATAACAAAACGTGAACAAAGGGGCCCTTTTTTACCTCAGATCCGTTTTTCCCTCCGGCGTTGAGCCTGCCAGAGCCCGTCGCCGCCGTCATGACGTCCTTGCTGCATGCGTTTGGTTCTTCGTGAGAGGGAGAAGGCTTCGTGGGAGGGACGGAGTCAGCGCGGAAGAGGACTGCGGACTGATTTCAGGAAACCCAGATGGTTTTTTGCAAAACTAGAACATTTAGCGCCTTTGGACGACTAGAACGTAGCAGAGACTATAAGGAGCAGTGGCGGAGAGGGCGACTGAGGCAGGCGAAGAGGGAGAAGGGAAGGGGAGGTGGCGGTGGAGAGGTAGAGAGCGAGAGAGGGAGAGAGAGAGGGTGGCGGCAGGAAGTAGTAAAGAGAGGGGGAGACCGTCGTGTGTCCAACCTGACCTGTGCACTCCTTCCTCCGAACCGTACCGGCCACCTCCAATTCCAAGCCTTCCGTGCCGGCCGTCTCCTGCCCTCCTAGCCGTCTCCTGCTCTGCCTCCGTCCCCGACCTTCCGCGCCGGCCGCTTCCCGCCCGCCTCCACGCGCTATAGGCCACCTTCGTGGGCGCCGCCGCCTCCGGACGGCCACCTCCCACCCGCCTCCACGCGCGTGGTTGCTCCTAGCAACCTCCGTGTCAGCTAGCTGGCCACCTCCAGCCCGCGTCCGCCCACACCGCAGGCTGCCTCCGTGCATGCCGCAAAGTCCTGCCTTCTGCTCCCTCTACGTGATAGAGGCAGACGGAGAAGGAGAAGGGGAGGGGAGGCGATGCTAGGGAGGGAGAGAGCAGAGAGGGAGAAGGCGGCGGCGAGGAGCAAGAGAGGGAGGGAGAGGCCACCGTGCCCCCCCCTCCCTCCGAGCAGGAGGATCCCGCGGGAGCAGGCACCGGCGGCGAGCAGGAGGAGCGACGGTCGGGAGGGGCGATGGAGGCAGGCGGAGAGGGAGAAGGGGAGGGGTGTGGCAGAACCAACCTGAATTACACCGGTTCAAGTACGTAAGTTCACTCTCAAGGGCTCCAACGTACTTCAAACGGTGTAATCCCTTGGCCTGTCGGGTAACGTCCCGATAAACCACCGAATGCAGGATCAAACAAGGTACCTCGCACGAAGGCGAGTCCAGAGATACAACTGCAATCATATTTTACATCACAAGCATTTATATTACAAGAATTTTTCCATAAGTAGTATCAGTTCTTAAACTGATAATTTATTACAATCCAGTTCGAAGTTTTAAGTTCACGGCAGTGGAGTTTAAAATACGACAACTATACACGTCGCCAGTACGGACATCATGCTAAGCCCTGGCATGACATCACTCGGTATGCTCAGTGTTGGCCGGGGACGGGTCCCATTCCATGGACCAACCATCGGGCAGAGCATAAGGCCATGGTACAGGTAGAGCAGATTCCTCAGGGATTACCTGAACAAAAGTCACAATACAAGACTGAGTATTCTAATACTCAGCAAAGCTTACCCGTTTCATGGTATATTTAGCCATGTAACTAGACTTATGAAGGCTTTAATGGTTATGGGTAAAGTTTTCAGCTGAAAAGCAACAAAGAGTAGATTCTTAATTTCAAATTTTAGCTTTCAAATTCTATGTGATTATCCATTCTAGATAAGCACTTATAACTATTCAAGAATGGTAGAACCTTTACCCAAACATCATCTTTAATAACCATAAAGTTTCTCTTGTTACTCTATGTGGCAAAGGGATCAAGCAGTCTCAATCTCCGCGAGAAACGGACGATTCCTGAATTGAATTTCAGCCTTGCAAGGGTAAACCTAACTCACACGCTTGGAACATCTAGAGATCGTTCCGAAGCAACCGTTTGCCTTTCATTCCGACTCGTGGATCAAATCCACCACAAGCGACTATAGAACCATACGCACATCCAATATGCAGGACGTATGTCTGTAGCGCGACTACATGACCATACTCCTGTCCGCCTGTGCGAAACGTACGCCTACAGTGTGCGTGACTGTAGGACGTACTCACATCCGCTGCGGAACGTACTCCCGCACGTCGGTGCATGAGCGAAAAACCAAATTACGAGTGGTGGGAGGTATGTCCACTCCTCGGGATGATTGGTTACTACGCTTACCGCTTACCATATTTCGCGCATGTGGCTATTACTTTCAAATGCTTAACCACCGCTACCACACACTGCGACCTTAGCCAAATTCATCAACACAGACGGGGTATCATCTCAACCATGATACTTCACACAAATTCCGTCCTTCATCCTTATAGTGATTGCAGGAATATAAACATTGCAACTCCTATATCGCGCGAGTGACAGGAAATCACCCGACTTCTACCGGTCCTATTAGCAGAGCATCTATGCGATAAGGACTCAGGCACAATACATAGATTCCTAGGATGCAATGCATCTAGGGTTCCATTTCATCTCCTAAACTTAATGCAAGATATAATATATAAATATAAGATTGCATAATGTAGTAATTTGAAATACTGGATTATGCACCGGGGCTTGCCTTCGTTAGTGGGGCTAGAGTCAGGGATGTTAGTATTATTATCTTCCGAACTTTGGTTCGGGGCTTCAGATAATCCCTTGGTGATGTTTACTTGGTCTTCAGAAATATCCTCTGCAGACTCCTAGGAGATCTCGTAGGTACCGTCTACGAAAGTAATTGTATCTACATGCAATGCAACATTACATTCAAAGTGTGCACATAAAACTATTTTACTTCACGATAAAGTTGCAATCCAACACTCATTTAACATATTACTCATATAACAACCAAAAAGATCTGAAACTAAATTTAGGTAGAGCTTTAGGTGGACAACTAATTAAAATTGACTATTTGTTGAGGATTACAACAGAGCTGATTGGAAACAACAGGGTTTTAGCCGATAGAATCGGCAAAGGAGGGAGTTATCTACATAGTTTTTAGGAAATCTGCTGATTTCTGTTTGGAAGAGAAATCGGCAGGTGCAATCCCTGTGTATGATCAGAGGGGATTAGCCGATTTGGGTTCACCTGAGGTCAAATCGGCTGATATAGAGAGTAACGTTGAAGGTACAGTACTCTAAGGATAGAAAAAGGAAAGATCTTACTGATTGGATTATCAGCATGTTTCTGGTTTATCCGATTGGTTGGTGCATTGGCCTTGGCCTTAACCGATTCATGTGCATCAGGTCTAGCCGATTGGATGTCTACTGGTGCTAGCTGATTGGCTAAAGCTGTATCGGCCGTGCCTAACAGAGACTCTTACTGTGCTAACTTGTCGATCTGTGGTGGTGTGTTTCGGCAGGTGCAGCCGATATGTCATCTAAATCGGATGTCTAGCTGATCACTGCGCGCATCGGCTTAGCCGATTTGTGTTTTTAGCAAACTAGTCGATCTGTAAATATCAGCACGCTAGTCGATCAGTGTATGTAACTATTCAATATTGGAAGTAGCCGATTATGCAACAACTACTCGACTCGTGTAGCATGTAACTATCCGATTGCGCATTGGTAAACTAGTCGAGAGTGTAAACATCAGTCGAGCTGATATGTGCGCATGTACTAGATTTGTGAATTGGTACAAATAGTCGATCAGTGCATTTGCAAACTAGTTGATTAGTGAACATCGGCTGAGCCGATTTGTGTACGTGTACTAGTCGATCGGTGAATCGGCATACTAGTCGATTTAGTGCATCGGCACATTAGCTGATTTACACATCGGGTAGAACTAGTCGAGTGATGTATTGGCATAGCTAGTTGATTAATGCGAGTGACTAGCCGATGGTGCATTGGTAGACTAGTCGAACTATGCATCCGTACGGTCTATGTCTCGGTGTATTCAGTCGATTGGTGGGTTGGCTGTGTAGCTGGTTTTCACCCTTAATGTTCTCCTACAGCTATAGGGGTACATCAGCCGTGTAGCTGATTGTCTTACTCTGCACTAACTGTGCCTAACTGAAATATGCTTAAGTATTATCCTAGGTAACTAGGTGCGGTTGCATCGACTTGATTATGTCAGTATAACAATCGAGTGGCGTACAGCCGATGGGTGTCCTACAGATGTGCAGCCAAAAGGCATGTGGCCGACAGGGGTGTGTTCTATGGGTGTATAGCTAAGGGGTGTGTGGCCAAATATCTTAGCTGATAAATCGGCCTATAGAAGTGTGTTGGCAGAGAGGGGTAATGAAGGAATTTGATATAGAAAGAGGCCCTAAAAGATTGCAAACTAGACACAGACAAGGTCATGATAGAAGAGCACAAGCACTCGTGTGAAAGGGTTAACTAAACATCATACATGTCTATCACAAAAATATGAGCTAAGACTATCAAACTTATCAGCAATGCAAAACGAAAAACATGCTATGTACCAAACATATCATTCACTCTTCTACTGGGCAGTCATTTATCGAGTATAGACTAATTTAACTAGCTACACTTAAACAACATGTTTAATTTCATAAAATAACTAGGGCTGGTTTCATTTTAACCTAATAGATAGGGTTTATACACTATAAGCATCTGATCTTAAAATTAAGATCTGATGCTACAAAAATTATAACAAATAGAACCAACAGAATCAAAATTACCCTAAAATTTTCAAAACATTTTATGGAGTAAATAAATCAGAAGAATTAATTCCAACTGTTAACACCTAGAACATGTTTTATATTTTAGAACAAACCACCTATAGTGCTGGAGCTATAAATTTAACTTAGCACTGGCCAAACATAAACATAGCTTCTGCAGATTTACCAGAATTTATCCTTAAAGAAATAGTGCTGATAAAATAAACACAAATAACACTATTATATCAAGATCTATTTTTATCAAGAGTTTCAGACAAGATCACGTGCTAAAACTTTTGTGGACAAGTTATAATACTCAGAAACATTATTTCAGAATATTTTCCTAATTTTTCATGAACCAAAACTTTTATACATGAAATAACTTCAAACTCAAGCCCAATTTCATAGCTTGAGTCACACAGTGCTTCTGTTCCTAAGATTTTTTATCATGGATTACATGTGCTAAGTAGAAGCTATGGGAATAGATTCAGCTATACACATCAACAGAATCATCCCTGAATAAATTCTAAAGATTCAATCAACATAGTACAAAGGTACTTAAAATCTTTGGTTAACGATCAATACTGGGTCTACAATTTTTACACAGATCTACACATGGTATGTACATCTCATGTTCCAAAAATCACAGGCAGCACAAGCATAGATCATGAGATACAATTAAATCACTCATTTCCTAACAATTAATCTAGAGTACAAAATAAACATAACTAACTTAAGTGCATAACAGAAAACTTGTAGATATTGACTAGTATAACTCATAACAATTGAGTTTGCTATTTTTAGAATTTTCTAAAAATTTCTAGGAATTTTCAAAGTTCACTGAAATAGATTTGAAAGACTGAGACTACTTTGCAGAAAGGACCCTAGAACTTTTCAAATCAAGGCAATCAAGTCCTTGGCCGGACTTGACAGAGGATAGGGGAAAGGCGGCGGCGTTCTGGCGAGGGGAGTCACCGGCGGCGAGGGGCCAGGGGTGGAGGAGCACAAGGAAGTAGAGAGGGACCTCGGGCGGCGTTCGGGTAGAGCTGGGGTGGTTGGAGGCGGGCCGGCCACAGAGCTCTGCTCCGGGCGGCGGCGGCAGGTGGTGGCGGTGGCGCTCCGGCGGTCGTGAGCGGCGGGGAAGGAGTCGGGGAGCTTCAGTGCGCTGTGGGGAAGCAAGCTGCGGGGTCGATTGGAGTCGAGGAAGGTCGGGGAGGGGTGCTCCACGGTGAGCAGGGGGGGCCATGGCATGCGGTGGCGCCTCTGGCGCGCGGGCAGGAGCTCGGCCTGGCTCAAGGAGAAGCGGAGCAGGTGCGGGGTGAGGCGAGGCAGCCTGGAACGCAAAGAATTGCAACGGGACGGCTGAGGATGGCCGGAGATTAGGGCTCGACGTGGAGGTCCGAGCATCGCGGCGAAGGGCACTCCGGCGGCTGACAGCTCTGTTTGAAGTAGAAAGGAGAAGAGAAGCCGAGTGCGGAAGAGAAAGGAGAATACGTTGGCAACTTGCTCACTGGCTTAAGTAGAAGGATGAGGAAGCAAGGGCACAGTACGGCAGGCGGTGGCAAACAGCGGCCGGCAGGGCACGGCCGAGCCGCAGGACCGCGTGGCGGCTACGAAGGAAACCAGAGGGGAGGGCTAAGGCGGTGACCTAGTGCCGAGACGATGCGTGGAACGGCGTAGAGGCTGGCACATGCGAGGCAGAGCGGCGGCACGGCGGTGGCAGGGGCGGCGCAGAGCCCGCAGAGAAGAAGCAGAGGAGGAAGAAAAGGGGGATGAATCCAGGGACTGGTTTGCAAAATAGAGAAATCCTAGGGGCTTATCGATAAACCATAATTTTCCATAAATCTAGGGCTCAAACGAGAAAATGGTAAAAACAAAAGTTGCAGTACTTTTCAAAAGCTACAACTTTTCTTTAAGGATCAAATTCAAAAACTCAAATTATCAGGTGTTATCTTGAACCTTGGACTAACTTCAAAACTATAAAGTTTTCTTATCCTCTTGAGTGTAAAATTCATAAAGTTCAGGACCTATTTGCAAGCTTTCATGTAATGTCATGATGACTTACATTATTACACTTTAACCCCTAGTAACTTTGAAAGTTACTTTTGTAAAATACTTGCATAAAAGAGCTCATACTTTTGAATAATTACACCTAGGTCCTTATCTTCACAAACTTCACTCAATTTCACACAATTTAACACATACATTTCAAATGAAACTTTTGGGTAAATACACATTTTTTTACAGGGGGTAAGGTAAGAAAAATGTGTTTGCAAAACCACCCTTCACCTGTTTTGAAGTTACCGCCCCCATCCAAATACATTTTGCAAAAACAACCCTAGTTTTTCCATAATTATAAAAAATACCCCTTATACTTGCATTTAAGTTTTTAAAAGCTTCACATAAATACACACAAGCTTTACACTAACAAGCACATACTTCACACTAACAAATAATGTGCCTAGTTTACAAGTACTTGAACTGTCACAAGGGGACGCGGCGGGGACACAGAAAGCAAAGAGTGAGAGAGAGAGAGGGCAACGGCAAGCAGGCCCGGTCCTGAGTTTTTATTGGCCCGGGGCGGAACTAAAAGGAGGGGCCCATAATAATACTATAAACTAATAGTAACAATAATAGCAGTAGTAATAAAACACTTCAATATATCCAAGGCAATATTTATAGCATGCAATTTATATTATTACCTTAAAAGTTTCTTCTAGCATTTCTATGCTCTGGGCTCTTGTTTCTTGGTTGGACCTGGCCCAGTTGTATGTATATACTCATGTATATGTATTTGGATTTTGGAGGCCCCAACGTTTTGGGGGCCTGGGGCGAGGGCACTGCTCGACCCCCCCCCCCCCAGGGCCGGGCCTGACGGCAAGGAGTAGGAGAGGGAGGGAGAGGGCGGCGACGAGCTGGGGAGGAGAGGGAGAGGGAGAGGGGTTAGGGTTCCGGACGCAGGAGGGGGTAAATGTAAAAGTGCCTTGCGAGGGGGTTTTTAAACAAGAGGGTATTATTGAACTTCTCCTTCTTTCTATCAAAATAAATATTAGTTTGAGGGTCTAAGTGGAAAATATTACATTCCGGATGAGTTGGGCTTAGTTGTAATTTATAGAAAAATTAGAGGACTCTTTTGCGAAATAACCAAATCTCGGGCCTCATGACATGTGTTCACCTTTTTCCCATAGAGTGCAGGGAGGAGGGCAAAGCCTAGGACGACCTTTTAATCAAGCTGATTGATGGAGGACACCTGGCATACGTGGAGGTGCCGCGCGAGCGAGAACTCCCCGTACGAGCAGTCTGCATCTATCTTTAATTTACCCAATTGTCTTAAGGTTCAGCGCTTCCCGCCCATACATGCTTAGTTCAACTAGGTACTCTCTCTGTTCCAAACTATTAGTTATTTTGATTTTTTAGTACATAATTATATATTATATTTAGATGCATAGCACAATCTATATATTAAAAAGTTAAAATGACTAATAAAAGGTTAAAATGAGTAATAATTTAAGACGAAGGTGTTGCCCACGTAGGTGCGAGGCGTTAGGTCCGATGCCTTGTTTTGCAGAGCTTTGGGCCTAGATCAGCTAAGTTTAGATTTAGGCGTGGAGTTGTTGGGATTTATGTTCAATTTTCCCTAATTAATCGAGTTTGATCTCGTTTCCTTAATATGAGGTAACAACTTCTTATATGATCATATGACAGTGCTCCTACCTTTTGCTAAAAAAACAGGCTTGCTAGCACCCGGACATCCGATAGGAAAGTTCCCATCGGACGCTCCGTTGCAACATCGAAACAAGACATCTACAACATCAAAAATATATGTGTGCAACATTGAAACATATGCAAAAAAAAACTAATTAAGTCGTTTGACTCTCGGATACGAAAATTCCCGCCGCAACATGAACACTATATTTCATGCAACATTCACCATGAAATATACGAAAATAATAGTTGCAACATCGAAGATCAACTATTGAACATATATCGGAGCATCGGAGCATCCAATTTTTCTTCTCCATCCGGACATCTGTGTCTTAGCATTTCTGGAAAACGAAAACAAATAAAAACATGTGCCATCACCAAAACCAAACATCATCCACAATTCAGTCTCACATGTTACGTAAAAATAATGAAATAGGTCAGCAGGCGAATTTTATTGGAAGAATCATATACGTAATTCTACAGTTAATCATAATGCTGCTTAATATAGTTTAAGCATCAAGATTATATTGCCAATGTACAAGTAAAAAATTAAAATAAGAAGTAGCGCAGATTATTAACATTTGATTTGGAATAGAAATTACAGTGATGATTGTTGAGCATGTAAACCACATTCCAATACAATGGAACCCATTCGATGAGTGACCAATGTCACTTGTTTACAGAACAAAGCAATGAAGCCCTACCGGTTTGCCAAGGCATTCATATCTAGATGACATAATATGCAGGCAGGAGGCTCTTAACATTGTATTCTTGACATACACGCCCCTACACCTATAATTAGCTCTGCAAAGAATGCGTTCTCTGTTCCTGCTCCACTGCACATAAATCAGTTTGGCAAGTGAGATTGTGTCAATTGATAAGGTCGGATTTCTGATAAACTATGTGTTGGCCATGAACGAGTTATGAAATACTAGCAGAAGTTTTACAGAAAGCTCTATGTGCATCCTTATTCTCTTCAGTTCCAGTCAGTAGGGACCTCCACTACCATTACATTTTCTATGCAACTTGGAAAAAAGGACTATGCGAAGGATGTATGCTGCACCAGGTTTTTGTAAAAGTTGACAGCTAATGTTGTTTAACAAATCCACAGAGAAATGTAACAGAACACCAAAACAGAAACCCCATTACAAAATCAAGAGAAGAAATAATATGCATAAAGATTTAACTTCTAAAAGAATGATATGTGCTGATGACACTGGTATCATTTATGAAGAAGCAATAACTCATAAACTAAAGATGGAAAACTACTGTGCAGCTGCAGACCCCCATATAGCTGTTCAACTAGACGAAACACCTTCACATGAAACAGTTGTATTGTGGTTCAAATCTCAAGTGTGTTTTCACACCATTTTCATCAGTCAGGGATTCTTTTGCTTGCATACAAGTGTCTAGGTTACAGTCCATAGTGTAGTCCAAGTTGGAAACTACATGTTACAGTTTTCAACTAAAACAACTAGGAAAAGACAACCGAGTAACAAATGTGTGTTGCTACCGCTTAGAATTAAAGGTAATCAACAACAAAAAGAAAAGAAAGAAAAGAATGCATGAAGCAAGATACAGATAACATCTTCCTCTAAAACCGGTTTAACATAAAGTAGAACAGCGCAGCTATTTGTGATTTACCTTCCAGGGATTTCTCAAAGTTCTCCAGCTGGGAAATAAACCCCTCATTAGGAGCCACTTGAGGTCGTTTGCTTCTAACTAGAGATAAGGCACTTTTGAGGCTCATTCGATGCTTCTTCATTAGATATGCAACAACAATTGTCACACTGAACATTTGACAAAGATAACTTAGTGGGAACCCAAAAAAATAAGTAATGCAGTATAATATGATATTTATGAATTAAAACATTCAATGTGAAATGGTTAAGGAACATATCATTGCATCCTTTATCCAATAAATGAATTTTTAGTGGATGGAATACAACTGGCTTGAGAAAGGCAAGGTGTTATTGACATATTCTGCTATAAATCACAAACAGTTAATCAGATCTAGCAAGTATAAAATGTTGATAAAAATCTTTGCATGTAATGTAAGTGACGAAAGATTTTGTAACTGTAGAGATTATTCTAGAGTAGCACATAGGTCTTCCATTATTAAGTAAACATCCAGGCATAGTAGATGCATTGTCAAAATATAGAAGTCTTTAGATTGACTTCTATCAGTTTGCTGTGAATTTCTATCACTCGGTCCCAAATTAACCAACTTTAGTAATTAGACTGACGACTTAGCAAGCCACACAGGTTGCGTTGAAAGTTCTGTGAAGTGACATACTGCAGTAATGGGCCACTTATATCTTGATCCTAACTCTTTGGATAGATATGAACTGATTAGTCATGTTTGACACAGGAGAACATTTTGATTACCTCAGTGTTGGCAGCTTTCAAGCAACATGGTGTTGGCAACATTGTTAATTCTACTGTTCAATATATTAAACATGATCTACTGGAGGCAAATCATGATCATGCTAAGAAAATTTCAGATGCTGTATTGAAACCACACACCACCTCATGATAGCCTTATTGTACCAATCTATCAAATGAATAAACTAGCTATTTCCCTTTACCACCTCACTGGGTTGCTGGTAACGTAAGCAAATGTTTGAGTAGTTAAAATGCGGGGGGGGCGGGGGGTGTTTTGGAGGGAAGGGAGAGAGGGATTACCTCCTTGACCGCCCAGCAAAGCAATGGACTAGCACATTGCCTCCAGAGCTTCTAGCTTCATCTATGAAACTAAAGCATTCATCAAAGTGCATTAACAGATCAGTGTCAGGGCTGTCAAGTACTACATTGATAAAACAAAGCATGGCTTAGTAGTGCATGATCTTGGATATAAAAGCAATGAAGTTGGTAAAGGTATTATCCAAATCAATTAAGATTGAAAAAAAATGTCAACAGAACAAAGTGGCAAAACTATCAGAAAATTGAACAATTAATATTTTATTTTCTGTTTCATACAGACGATGAAAAAGGACTCAATTTTCCAGGGAAGGACAGCTTTCTCTTTTGGCGCACATTTCAACAAATTTGAATAAGGAACCCATCTGTCATATCTGACAGAAACAAGTAGGGCAGGCCTGCTGGCTGCATAGCAGTGCAGCAATTTCCATATGGGCTGGACAAAAACCAGAGATGATTTGGGCTAGGTTAAGTAAATGATGTGTTATGGACTCCTTCGTTGGCCAGACATATCAGAGGAGGTGGCGCTACAACAACCAGGAGTAGATTGGATTAGTTAGTTAGCGGCAGGGATTATTTTCAGCAGAGTTTGTTGCTTTTGTTTGTTAGGCTCGGCAGTATATAAGCCGTAGCTTAGGAGTCTAGGTATGAAGAATTTGAGTAACGAGTCTTCCTCAAGGAGGTCGGCCTCTGCTCAATCTGCCATTGTTATCTCTAATCTGTCCTCTTAATAAAGCCTAGTTCCCTGCCCCAACATGATGAACTATAGATTTGTTGACTAAACTAAAACTATATCTGCAAACTTTTAGTTTCAGTGAACACATCGCACAAAAGATCTGCTCAAGCAGCCAGAGAAAATGGGGTCACAAATGGCCACTGTGGTAGGTTGTGAAGATGGCACATCTGGTTTTGCTCATCTTAGTCTATGTTTCCTACATCTGGCCTCCTGTTGTGAAGATGGCACATCTGGTTTTGCTCATCTTAGTCTATGTTTCCTACATCTGGCCTCCAATCTATGGATTTTCACTAATTTACTACTTGCCTAACTCAAAATATGTTTTCCTATACTCTGTTAGCAAATAGTGCATGAAATAGTAAATAATTACAAGTTGAGAATGGGACATGTGGCAACACATACACCAAATGAATATATCAGCAAGACACGTGAAGATAATTTTCTAGAGCCCAAGGAGGTGATCGATCATATCACACACAGGGGCGACGCCAAGTTCATTCACCATGGTGCACAGGCACCAGGGTACAAATCAAATTATAGTGTTGTTTATTGAAGCTTTTCTTTCAAATTTTGTGGCTAATATATAAATGATGAAGTCCGGCACCAGGGTCTCCGCTGATCTAGCCTTCCCACATGGTGCAAAGGTCAAGGAGAATGAGGAAGTTCCTGGTATCATCATGGAGATAAGGAGCATAATAATGCAACAATTGTGTTTTGCTTAAATGAAAGTTTCCTTTGTAGTTCAAAAATTTTGCATAATCGGCACATGACCAGTACTTTGCTCAGTGTAGCAGGGCCAAAAAGTGTGATGCATCAGGATTCCTTGCTCAAATTTCATAGTGTATAATTTCAGAAAATAAAATCTAAACTATGTTTTCAACAGATATGAAAACACACGTGCAGTTTTGCAAATTTATCAAGAAAGAAAGGACAGGAATTACCCTCGATCTTCTTGTAATTGAATTCAGCTGGAAAAGCTGGATTCAATGATCTTGCTACAATCAATACATGGGTGATGTTCAAGCTCTTAAGAGCCTCCTTGTTCAATGCTGCGCCAACAGATCCCAAGTAAAGACCCTACAAGGTGTGACAATCAAACATATGCAGCAGTTTTAACATAACAATTTCATTATTAAACAATATGGTACACAAGAAAAATTCGTTTCTCCTAACGAGAACACATCAGTTGAACTAATTGAGATGGGGAGCTCTTCTTAGTGAAGATAAACACTATTATCCTCTAAGAAAACCACAAACAGAAGGTGACCGATGTCCTAAATGCAATATCCCAACGTCAGGCACCAAGATCGTCAGTGTCAGCCCCTAATCCATGACAGGGTCGTGTGGAACAGAGAGCAAAGAAACGCAGAAAACAGATCGAGTTGGAAAGAGCGAAAGATGGAGCCACCGGCGAGACCTGCTCGATGGGGCATGGCGTGTTGTCGGCCTTGCGGTACCGCGCGGCGCAGAAACCCCGCATCAGCGCCATGAGCACCCGGGCCTGCTGCTGCTCGTAGTCGTCCCTCCCGCGCTCATCTCTCTCCGCCGCTTGCCCCGCCCCCGGCACGGACATGGCTTCGCTCCTCCTCTCGGCGCGCTTGCTGAGGAGTTGGGACGGGAGATCGAGGATTTCCTTTCCTTGTCCCGGTGATTACTGCCGACCGAAGAGAGGCGAGGGGAGCGAGGAGGACCAGGGTAATCGCTACAGATGCCTGGCTCTCCGTGCCAACGAATATATGCGTCTTTCCGATTTTACCCCTCTCAGCTTCGCCGATGATTTCGCGCCCAAGTCCAACCACATGAAACAAGAATATTAACTTTTTATTATGTTACCCCATATGTTTTCTTTAGGGAAAGTTAACCCATATGTTCAGTATAGTAAAGTTTATGCATTTCCATAAGGTTGTAGCATCGTATTGTATTATATCAGTCAAGTTCATACTATCTCTATCCTAAATTTAGCTTTTCTAAATTTATAGATTTTATTATACACTTAAACATAATACATTTAGATAAACATAATACATTTAGATGCATAACAAAAACTATGAACTAACGAAGCCGAAACGACTAATAATTTGGGACGGAGGGTACCTATATTTGCATAATGTCGTATGTACTTAACAATCTTGCATCCCTCTTATGTGACACTTAGTCATGTTACAAATAAGGTGCCCTTTTTAACTATATTTTGTTTCTGTTCATATAAGTTATTTATTCCCCTGATATCAGGGCATTGTTGCAACTGGAATTGCTTTCTTTGCAGGTATGAAAAGTCACAAATGCTGCTTCAACACACCTGTAGTGATGCCAATTGTACTATATATCAAAAAGTACCATTTGTTGAAACACACTATTTTTGTGGATACGATCTTATTCCTGATGTTTATTTATTTTGCCTGCTGTTCCTCGATAATATTGATCAAGTTAGAACAAGTATTATAATAGAATGTAAGCAGGCTGAATGCTGAGGTGGAAGAGAGAGGAGAGGAGAGAGAGGAGAAGCGGGCTACCTAGACACAAGAAAAAAAACTTTATGAGAGAGATCTATGGGCTATGTATTAATGGTGAAGAGCTCACTATTGTACAGTACAGAGTGTAAAAATCTTTGCAGCTAGCAGCCTGCTGCTATACTATGAACCTTGCTCTTAATAGAAAAAGACTTTTGTTTCTCAGTAACTTGGAGTGGTGAAGATTTTTTCCGCGAATTTTTTTCCATGTAAAACTTTTAACCGCGTGCAACTTTAAACATGGAAGTTGCTTTCCAATGATGTGTTCTTTTATATACAAATTCAACCAAGTCTTCGTTACCAACTGTAACAATGATGTGTTCAAGCATGGAAATTGCTCCCGATGATGTGTTCTTTTATACACAAATTCAGTCCAGGTTATCAACTGTACCTAGCGAAGTAGCAATCATGTGTGTCCATATCCGATTCTTATCCAGTCTATAGATTGTGTTCGTATTTGATTCCCGTACACCCTCACCACTATGCTGGGTTCGTAAGGACACAAGGTCAACCATTGAATCAACATTCACAATAGCATTCCTTCCAGATACTTCTCTATTCAGCAAACAGAATGGCTTGAATTCGCACTGCATGGCTTCCTACATGTATTTAGGTACCTATCATGTGAACCATATTACACAATGGGCCAGCGGTGTCACAGATAGCATAAACGTCGAAGCATCCATTCCAGAGTAACATAGATCGCAATTACAATCCGAGGCATAGTGCTCATGGCATGTTTGTACAAACACCCACGTACACCAAAATAATAGGAAACACGAAATGAGATACAACAGTCATACTACATAGTAGTTGGAAACCAAAAGCAAACCATCATGCGTCAAACTAAACTCACGAAATCGGGAAGCGCAAAACCTGGAAAACAGACAATTTTCATCACACAAGCTCTCCTTATGACAATGTAGAGAAAGCAAGCTCAGGTTTCATCACATAAGTCCTCCCTTATGACATGGTGAAGGCAAGCTCAGTATCTCCTCCTGGCAGGGCTCCTTGATCTGCAAAATTGGTCATGACAAATGTTAGCCGTAGCGACAACCAAACAAAAACATCAAAGATAGGAATAATGAATACCGTCATGAATGTAGTTAAACATACGTACAAGTATATAAAAACACAATCATAGCATGTTCCCAAATGCACAAGTATAAAGAAAAGGCATTAGTGCCTATAAAGCATGTAAATTGTTATTAGAAATGTTTCCGTGTATTCTGTGACTTAAATGGGTAAAACAATTTTTTTAACATTTTGACTGAAAACCTTTAAGTTGGAAGGCAACTACATACACATAAATTTCCCCTTGATGTGGCAAAGAATTAACAAATGGTAAGAGTACAAGGTCAAGATGGAGATATATCTAGTGGTCACACCCTTTAGGGTGCAACCAAGGAATACTTTTGTTTCACACGTACTGAATCTATAAGAAAAGCCCAAAAGCCTCAAGTTGAAAAATACATTGTATTTTCAATTCAATCTGCCTATGAATAAGTATAGCACTAATGTTACCATATCAAAGGAACATGATTGAGATATTATGAAAAATGTTAAACTATAAAAAAGGGACAAATATTACTATTCAGAGCAAACTTATCATTTTTCCCTATAAGCACTTCATGAGTTTGAATGACAGTACAACATTTTGTGGGCCACATCATCTCTTTCATATGGAACTTGTGTAACTTGATGCCCGAACCAAAAGTTCAACACAAATAAAGAGCCAGATGCACTTGATAATATCAAAAAAATATACCTCCTGCGAACATTTCTTCGCTTGACTGGGCCACTACTAAATGCCCAGTCAACATTTATTATCTGTGTAACAAGCTCAGTTCCGTCCATTGCTTTTATTGCAGCCTGGGCTTCGTCAAAGCTCTCATATTCAATCAAAGCATATCCCTGCATATGATAGACAGAAAACAGTTAAAACTACATCTTTCTTGTGTACATTGGTGATATTAGTCAGGTTGTATACAGAGTTAAGAAAAATCTACTTCTTGACATAAGGTTTCAGCTTTAAATAGAGAAACGAGCTATGAAAATTTGCCAGAATTTAGGAAGTAAATGCATATATGAATGGAAAAAATGATAGTTTCTCACATTCATTGGAAGCACACAGAACAAATATTATACACATAATCGTAGATCTGTTTACATGTACAGATTGCTTTCTATAATGTAAAAGGCTTATGAGAGTAAAAACTAAAGCAAAACTAGTACCAGCATGTGCCAACCACGTTTACAATAATAATTAGTTATCCAGGATAGTTCATGCAAATATGATAAAACCAGCTAAAACTTTCTTCATTTTGTTATCTTATAGTACCATGATAGCAAAATTCAGAAATCAAGTTTTCTAAACTGAAGGAAGGCAGATATCACATATCAAAATCCTGTTTTAAGGAGAAGTGGAAAACTCGAGAAGAAAATTGTAATACCAGTTTATGCCACAAGAATGTAACAATATAGCAACTATATTAACAAACTAAAAAAGATAAAAAATGGTTAAAAGGTTACTAAGAATCATGTTATGGCATCACTTTTATCCAAAAAAACACACTAAAGCCTAGTATCCTTAAGCAGCATCTTATTTTCTGTATGTCCAGGGATCTGTCATCTAAGGAGGTATAAGCACACATCTCACAGACTACTAAACAGAAACCATGCTTTAGTATTTAGCACGTTCCAGACTATATCAATTTAGTTTACTTTGTAGGTACCAACCTCCATGCTTCAAATGAACATGAAAAGGAAAAGTAAACCCTTTCATTCTTATAGCTTTATGATATAGTTCTTTGACAATTTTTGCTCAAGGAAGTATGACAGTTATGACCTTAATAATACCTGACTTTCCAACTTAAAGTCAAATTTGAATGATAGAAGGGAAATGTTCTGTAATCTTGCATCTGTCTTATAATCTAGCATACATTCTAGAAGCATAAGTAATGGCATTTTCCCTGCACATTTATTTGCAACAAAAAGATAACTACCTATATCAGACACAGGAACTGTTTGTAACACTTTGATAACCTTTTGCATATATTCAAAGAATACAGCAACTTGAATTTGGATAGAGTTCCCACAAAAGCAAGAACATGTGACAGAAATGAACAAATACTTACTTTGACAAACCCAGTACGACGATCTAAATTCAAGTGCAGGTTCTTGACCTGCCCAAATTCCCGGAAAGCATTATGTAGGTCATCCTCCTGTGCTTCTTCATGGACGCCGGTTACCAAAATAATCCACCCCTCAATAGCTGCAAACACACAGAAAAGGGGGCAAGTACATGAGCTATAGCAATAAGGTTTGATTGTCTTTGTAGCACTTGTTCAACCAAAGATATATAGTCATGGAAGTAATATACTTTGTTCTTTTTTAGTTGATAAACTTCCTTAAATTTGCATTTGAGCAAGAGCAAAGTGAACTACATATTTCAAAACCGAAGAAAGAAAGATGCATACCAACTTCAGGATATATACATTTTTACAGAGACATTACGTAAAGCTGTAAAATAAAAAAGTTGGTATGCATCTTTCAGGCAATAATTCTTTGACAAATAACAGAAACTTTGAGCTACAGAATTTCAGCCAACAACTAAAACTCCATACAAGCATCTGTAGTATTCTTACATGTAAGGCTCTAAACAAGTAATAATGCATGCATCTCATAATAGAGGACTTAATTACGATACAATTTGATCAATCCTTGGTCACAAACGGTACAACCAGCTTAAAAGTCTTCCAATATGTAATCATAAGACCGGAAAAGAATGAATAGTTTGACAAATGTAGCTTGTAGCACATGCCTCTAATTGGTATCTCAAATCTAACAATATATGACAAAACCACAAAGGAAAGGTCACATGTCAAAACATTATGCTCAGAACAACTTCCCCAATGATGTATCCCTGTTCTGAGCGCACGCGCACACAATCAATTCCAACTTTAGCATGCACTTATAACATCCAACCATTCCAAAGAGATAAGGAAACAACAATATTACTGCCATAAAATTGTTAACTTCTAGCACATTCACCTCAATCAGAAATGAGTAATGCTATACATACAGAACGCTCTACAAAAATTGTACTTACATGCTCACATAGACAGCAACAACCTTGCAATCTGATAAGTTGTTAATTGAAAGGTTTCATTTGCATAATTGGGTGGTAATACATCGGAATGTATGTCGTATTTCCAGAGAACATTTTGCAGGTGTAGCATTATTCGTCAGAAACAATGAATAGATTTGAAAGAAAGGTGGGAAAAAAAAGGTAAATCAACAAATCAGCATTTGCATTTGCAGTCCAATGTAGAATACCTAACCAATCAGTGTAAAGCATGAACAGTCGATTTTGGCAAATTTAATCCTTTCAATGCAGAAATAAAGGGCTATTTTTTATGTTACTCCTTTTGTCAGTCACTCATTTGGAGTTCCATCTCTAGCCTAACTCAATTTGCTTGGGACTAAAAGGCTTTGTTGTTGTCGTGTTTCTGTAATTATTTGAATGCAGAACCAATGCACAAAATTCATCCCAAATCCACATTAATAAGAAAATTTCAGAATGACAATACCTTTACCCAGAAGAATTTTGCAACATGCCAACTCAGAAACCAAAAGGAAGTGACCACAACAATTTAATAGCCTAGATCAAAGCTCCTTGCTGTTGCCATGCTTCAATTGTTCTCTACAAAGAATTGCTCCTAAAAATAGAACAGCTAGCAAACCCTCGAATCTATTGACCACTGAGCAAGGCAAACTACAGCGTCAGTTCTGAACCCTATCGCATGAGGTCCCGAGGTTTGTTACTGCCAACAAAGTAGCAACCTTTCAGAGCTTATAGCCCAGCACAGCCAGCAGGAAACATGTCGGCTTAGAATCGGCGAATCGCCCAACAAAATCAAACCCTACAAACCTCGCAAGATCGCAGCATCTGTTTCAAGCATAGCAAGATCTTTGGACACCAACAGCCAGAGTCGAATCCGGCCAAGAAAGGAGGGGCTACCGCCAAAACCACGTCAAGAAGCTACGCTCTGTGGGGATCGAAGCTGGAGAGGGAAAGGGGTCAAGGCCCAAGGAATCTTACATCTGAGGGGTCCAGGGCCGTCGTCGGAGCCGAGGGAGTCGAAATCGGCGCGGCCGGCTAGGGGGCGCGAGGAGGAAGGCTCCTCGCGAAATCCGCGGCCCTTGGTCTTGCGCGCGGCAGCGGTGGAGTCCCCGCCGGCGGCGATGGTGGAGCGCAGGCGGGGGGCGGCTGGGGCCGGGTTGACCTCGGGGGCGTCGTCGTCCATGAGGTCGTCGTCATCGGAGTCGAAGTCGACCACCTCCACGTCCCCCGCGTTCGCCGCCGCCATCGCCGCCTGCGTGCCTGTGGTGTTGTGTTAGGGTGCGGCGGCGGAGGCTAACGAGAACGAGAGGTTTCACGGCTGGACAGCTTTACAGGGGTTGAGGCGAGTTTGCGGGGGCCACGTCAGTTTAAGCATTTCAATTTTTTAATACCATTTGTAAATGTTTTCAAAAAGATATCTAGTCTAGTATTATTGTCAAAGGAAAACAAAAAAGCATATAATATAACATTCTTCACAAAATGAACTAATAATATGAAAATAAAATTATAATATGTGTCCACGCCTCCTTCGTCGACTATCGTATTCATAAAATAAACCACTAAAAAACAAAAGATAAATACAAGTCCTTGAGCCTCTCTTATTAAACGATCACATAACCATCTAGAAAAACTCACCATCATCAGTTTACCTTTGACCAACCATAAAAGGAGATAAATAAAGCGACCCTAGGTATTCAAGCCGTAACACAAAAAGCTACAAAACGCTAGGTATTCAAGATGGAGATGTAAAGGTAGAGCTGGCTCAGGCTCAATTCCATCTCTAGATCTGCCAATGGAGATGAAGTAGCTATTCTTTATAGGGTTAATTAGATCCATACTATTACAATTATCCGAGTTCACTGATCTGCCATTACAATTCGTCATATTAGAATCGTGCCATTACAATTTTACAACTCTTCCAAACATACCACTACTTACCCTTTCGATGTATTTCTAAAAAATTTTGGACCAAAATATTCTCAGACTTCTTCTTCCTCTAATCCCCTTTCTCTCCATCTCTCTCCCTCACCCCGCCGCCACATCCTCTATCCTCGGCGGCAGCGTAGGTCTCTTCCCTCGCTACCACCCGACGGTGCCCCTCCCAGCGTAGGTCTCTTCCCTCGCTACCACCCGACGGTGCCCCTCCCTCCTCTCCTCTCCTCAGCATGCAGGAGGAGCAAGGCGTGCATGCAGGACAAGGGGGGCACGAGGCACGCAGAGGAGGAGCAGCTCGCGGCACGCGTGGCCGGAGGAGTGGGAGGCGCGCGGCCCGAGGGGCGATGGGCGCGGGCGGCACGGCGGCAATGCTACATGGGCGCGCTAGCCACGCGGAGGACCGGGCAGCGCGCAGGAGGAGCCAACGGCGCGGCCAGCAGGGCTGCGTGCGGGTGGGCCGGGACGTTGCGCGGCGCGGGCGCTTGGGAGCAGCGTGCGGCGGCACTGCAGCCACGCGGGGCGTGGCGTGCGTGCGAGGCGCGGGACCCGACCCGGGCGTCCACCTCGATGACTGTGCGAGAGCTAGCAATCGGGCAACCATCGGAGATCCGGACGCCATGGAGAGAGATGAAGGAGAGAGGGGATTAGAGGAAAAAGAACACTAAGGGTATTTTGGTCCAAAATTTTTTAGAAACACATCAAAGGGGTAATTAGTGGTGTGTTTCGAAGAGTTGTAAAATTGTAATAGTACGGTTCCAAAATGACGAATTGTAATGGCAGATCAGTGAACTCGGACAATTATAATGGTATGGATCCAATTAACCCTTCTTTATACTACGGAGTAACACATAGGACTGAAAAGATAGTGTTAGAACCTATAACAAAATGAATAATAGGAACTATATTCTATGCTTGTTAGATGGGGCAACCCTACACTTCAAAAAGATGAGGAAAATAAACCTCTAAATAGCACTATACAACATGAAAGTAATAAAACCAGCAGTTGTAGATCCGTTTAAATTAAATGTCATGATCAGTTGCTTATTTTAACAAACAAGATTAGACATTATTGTTCATCCAAAACATTTAAAATTATGATCAATACAGATTAACATAAACTTCAGAACCCTAGCCTAATAACTCACAACGCACCGGTAGCTTTTCAGCACCATAAAAAAAGAGTGGGTCTCAAAAACACTCTAATTATTTTAATACATGTTGAAAAGAAACTACAACTTTTCTCGTGTCCATAGTAGAGACCTATGATTATTTTGACATTTTGTTGCAAAAGAAAACTTCCTCACCATGGGACCCCTTCAGCTTCTGTGTATATAATTATTATGGATTAATCGGTGGGTCCATAATACCGAACCTCGAGTGTAGTGATGAGGTTTACTTTTTAGAGAAAGTCAAAATAATTGTAGGTTATTGATTTACTCATAAAATTAACATTAATCATGAAAAAAATTAAGAAAGGTAATTTGTACATCCTTCCAACATCCAAAAAACAAATACCATGCTCATAAAACATTTGGAGTTAAGACACCATTAAAATAGTTTAAGTATTTAATTTTTCCTTTGGTCATATTGCAAACGATCACCCAAATAGAATCATACCCTTGAGTAGTCTTCGGTAACCCGGTGATAAAATCCATCCCAATATTTTTCCACTTCCATGATGGAATAGGCAAAGGTTGGAGAGTACCGGCCGGTTTGAGATGTACGGCCTTAACCCTTTGGCAAACATCGCACTCGGCGACGTATCGAGCGATTTCCCGCTTCATGCGAGTCCACCAAAACCTTTGCTTGAGATCTTGAAATATTTTGGTACTACCCGGATGAATAGAGAATTGAGAGTTATGAGCTTCACTAAGAATTAGATGCCTCAAGTTGTGATCCTTAGGCACGATAATACGCTTCCCAAAGAATAGGACTCCTTGATCATCACAAGAAAAACATTGAGCTTTACCCTCCTTCATTAAGGTACGAATTCGGGCCATACCTTTGTTATTCTTTTGAGTTTCCTTAATTTGATCGTAGAGGTCGGACTTGATTATAAGAGCACCAAGATATCCCTCCATGACCATTTCCATTTCAAGTTTCCGGAATTCATCACAAAGAGTATGAAGAGGAGGTCCCATAGTCAAACAATTGCATTGGGCCTTGCGGCTTAGTGCATCGGCAAGAACATTCGCCTTACCGGGATGATAGTGAACTTCATGATCATAATCTTTGATTAACTCAAGCCACCTACGTTGCCTCATGTTGAGATCTGATTGGGTGAAGATATATTTAAGACTTTTATGATCGGTGTAGATATTGCAATGATTACCAAGAAGATAGTGACGCCATATCTTTAGAGCATGGACAACGGCCGCAAGCTCCAAATCATGGGTTGGATAATTTTCTTCATGTTGCTTGAGTTGATGAGAGGCATAGGCCACCACTTGGCCTTCTTGCATAAGAACACAACCAGGACCGACGCGAGAGGCATCACAATGGACATCAAAGTTCTTGTGAATATTTGGTTGAACGAGAACGGGAGCGGTAGTAAGACGATCTTTGAGAGTTTGAAAGGCTTCTTCACAAGCTTGGGACCATTCAAACTTGACCCCATTTTTTAATAACTCGGTCATACGCTTGGCAATTTTTGAAAAGTTTTCTATGAACCGGCGATAGTATCCCGCAAGTCCAAGAAAACTCCGGATATCGGTGACATTTCAAGATTGTTTCCATTCAAGAACATCTTGCACCTTGCTAGGATCGATGGCGACGCCACCCTTGGAGAGAACGTGACCAAGAAAAGATACTTTCTCAAGCCAAAACTCGCACTTGCTAAACTTGGCATATAGACGATGCTTCCGAAGTTTTTGCAATACAATCTGGATGTGGTGAGCATGATCATCTCGAGTCTTCGAATAGATAAGAATATCATCAATGAAGATAATATCGGTGTTTTACTGGCTGCCCACCAAAGGGTATACCCAAGGTGGTAAATTTAGGTGAGGAGACACCGAGATCAGGAACTCGAAGGTGCAAGGAACACAAGATTTAGACAGGTTCGGGCCGCGAGATGCGTAATACCCTACGTCCTGTATGGTGGTTTGTATTTCCTTGGGTGTAGAATGATCTGTTTTGCGGGGGTTTCTGCCCCCCTTATATATCCGGGAGGTCAGAGTTACCTGAATCCTAACCGACACTAGCCAAGGAATTATACCAGAATATATCTCGAGTAGATTCCTTCTGTATCGACTAGCTTTATCTCCTACTCAAACGAGAAGAAAACAACTTAAATAAGAGATAAGAGAGGCTCTATCTCTTAACTCTATTTAAACTACATTATGTGCACAGCCCCGTGGCCCCGGGTCTGACAAGCACCCGAGCTCTTAGTAGCTGAGTACTGCAGGCTTCTCGAGTACTTTCGAAGTAGTATTCAGCTTCTTGCAAAGCTCCGTCTTGAAATTTTTCTTCGAGTACTTACTTAGCTGCATCGAAGCTACGAGGTGCTCATGCCCCGAATTATTTCTTTAGTATGGTGTGCGATTGAAAAATCGCACTCCATATGGAGTAGCCCCCGAGCCTTAGGTTGAATCGGAGAATCAGGCTGAGGATCGCATTAGTCTTGAATCTTCCTTACTTACTTTTTCAAAATAAATTCGAAAAAATAAGTAGTCGATGCCACGTATCCCGCAGCCCCGAGCTTTGAATCCAAATCTCTTAGGTTTGGAAATAAGGATCCAAAAGTCGTGGCATGCAGTGAAAAAATATCCCCAAATAACTGGTGTGATGGTACAAATGGTGGAAATTAAATCTGGAATTCGAAAAACCCTTTTTTCAGGATAGTTAACCCTAAAAAATGATTAATCGAATATTTTATCTAAACAATCCACCAAATGACCCCTCATTGTCGGTGTTTAACCGGCTGCCCACCGAGGGATATACCCAAGGTGGTAATTTTGGGTGAGGAGACGCCGAGATCAGGAACTCGAAGGTACAAGGAACACAAAGCTTAGACAGGTTCGGGCCGTCAGGTGCGTAATACCCTACGTCCTGTAGTGGTTTGTATTGCCTTAGGTGTAAGTTGATCTAGAGATCGTGCTTTGAGAGGGGTCCCTGCCCTCCCTTATATATCCGAGAGGCCAGAATTACAAAGATACTAACCAACACCAGCTAAGGAATCGTACCAGAACATATCTCGAGTAGATTCTCTCTGTATCGGTTAGCTCTATCTCCTACTTAAACGGGATAAAGCTCCGGGTCTGACAAGCCCCCGAGCTCTTCGTAGCTGAGTACTGCAGGCTTATCGAGTACTTCCGAAGTAGTCTTCGACTTCTTCAAAAGCTTCGCCTTGAAGTCCTTCTTCGAGTACTTGCTTGGCTACATCGAAGCTATGAGGTGCTCATGCCCCGAATTTTATTCTTAATATGGTGTGCGATTTGAAAAATCGCACTCCATATGGAGTAGCCCCCGAGCCTTAGGTTGAATCGGAGAATCAGGCTGAGGGTCCGATTAGTCTGTAATCCTCCTTATCCTTCAAAGAAATTTGAAAAATAAGTAGTCGATGCCACGTATCCCGCAGCCCCCGAGCCTTGAATCCAAATCCCACAAAATTGGAGATAAGGATCCGAAAACCGTGGCATGCAGGCTAAAAAATGACAACTTGTGAAATTACCAAAGTGATGATACAGATGATGGAAATTAGATCATGAATTCGAAAACCCCCTTTTTTCGGGCGAATTAACCCTGAAAAAATGAGTAGTCAAATATTTAATCCAAATAGTCCACCAAATGACCCCTCAGCTTCGGAATATTCCCAAAAACGACGCTTGAGCTTCAGAACAGTAAATTTTCCCCACTCCGCTGGTTATTTAACCCCGTGGCAGCAGTGAGAAAAACTGCGCGTCCAATCTGCATTTTGCGAAGATCCACAAAAATTCCCAATCAGAGCCACGCGCCGCCGCCATCCCCCCCAAAGAAATCCCCAACCCTGATCTCCCCGCCCCTCTCCCCGCAGCCCCCGAGCATCTCGTGGCAAGCGAATCGGAGATGGCGCCCAAGAAATCAGAGATCGAAGGGAAAAAGAAGGAGGCGCAGCCGTCGACCGGAGAGTGGCCATACAGTAAGTGCTCCCTCACCGATCTAAATAGGCTAGTTTCCAAGGGGTTACTGCAAGAGAAGAATCTTGTCAACTGGCGCCCCTCTTTCCGTGAACCTTTTCCTATGGAAAATATTGAGGAAATCGTCACATTTTACCATTTTGCCGAACGGGGATTGGCCCTCCCCTCTTGTTCTTTCTTCCGTGGCCTTCTTTGCTATTACGGGCTTGAGCTCCATCATCTCAACCCGAATTCCATCTGCCATATTTCTATTTTCATCCATTTCTGTGAAGCCTTTCTCGGAATCGAGCCCCACTGGGATCTTTTCCGCTTCCTCTTCCGCGTCAAACCCCAGCCTACCTCAAAAAAACTTTCTGTTGTAGGGGGCGCCGGCATTCAATTGCGTCAGCAGGTCGGCGAAAGATACCTCTCATACAAATTCCCCTCCAACCTTCCCGGTTGGAAGAACCATTGGTTCTATACTAAAAATCATGCCCCCCCAGCTCCCCGGAAAAACAAATAACCCACCTGTAGTGAGGCCGGAGTGGAATCTTGAATTGTCCAGGGGAGACATGGATCAAGTCGAGGAGCTTTTAGACATCATAGAGGCACACAAGATGACGGGGGTGACCGACGCTTCCGTTATGTTTTCTTTCTTCAAACGCCGAGTCCAATCGATCCTACAGTGCCACCGACTTGGATTCGAGTACACAGGCTCTGAAGATCCATCTCGCATGTGCGCAGAGGAGTTGTCAGACGATGCCGCCCTCCTCCGAGTCAGACGAGTGCTGCTAGACGTGGACGCCGTGCCGTACGTGTCGGAACTATTTACCGCACGGAATTCGCCCAAACCTGTAAGTACTCGACTACTTTTTGTTGAAATCTACTTCTGTTATGCCATCGCTAACTGAAAGCCTTCTGCAGGGAAACACAGAGCTCTACCGCAGCTACCCGCCATGACCCGATATCCCCCGGCCAGACCACCTCCTCCCCAGCGCCGCTGTAGAAGCCAAAAGGGCTCGCATAGCTGTGGCTCAGCGCAGCAGCGGGTCCACAGAGGATGTGAGCCCTCAGGCGGAGGAGGAAGCTGAAGGGGAAGCGCGACGGGACAACTCCTTCGAGCCAGTCGTGGAGTTGGCCGACGCTTTGCCGCTGGTGCCGTAGGGTCGTCGGATAGCGCGGAAGCGGAAGGCGCAAGAAATCGAATCTTCCGGGTACTTGTTGTTGCCTTGTTGTATTGCTATATGTTGATACTGTGTCGTGCTTACACTGTCCTCCTGTAGTCCTTCTGCCTCCTCCTCTCGGGCCGAGCCTGAAGAAGAAGAAACAGCTCCATCGGCCGCCGCAGTCGTCACCATCGCCGTGGCGGGGACCACGCCATTGGCTGGTGAAACCCCGCCACCCGCAACGGAAATGCCACAACAGGCCTTGCGGGTGAAAAGGGCCATCAAGAAGAAGTCTACACTGTAAGTTTGCCTCTGGTTGCACAATATATATTTGGATCGTTCGACTTGTGTGTTGTCTGACTTCGACTTCATTAGAGCTGCAAGCGCCGCGGACCTCCAGCTGACGCCGGCCTCGGCTACCCCGGCCCCCGGGTCTTCGACCCAAGAAGAATCTTCAGGCGCGGGACCTATCACGGCGGCTCCAGCCCCCGAGCCGTTGGCCCCCGCGGAGCCAGCCCCCGAGGCGGACGCGACGCTGCCCGACTTGCCGCCCCCCGAGCTCCAACAAGGCGACACCGGAGCTGGTGGTGTGGAACAAGTCGAGGCTCCAGATGCCGCTTCAGCGGATGGCACAGGTAAGCATCTGACCGCCCACGGCTAATTGCCGAGACCCAGGTGCAGTATTCTGAAAAACATGTGCACTTGTAGGTGCTCAGCCTGCACCCCCTGAAGAAGCTGCTGGGACGTTAAAGAGTCCCCGAGAAATGCTGAAAGCCGGGCCCGGAGACAAGGACATCATCGACACCGAACTGGTGGATGACCCGAAGCTGATAGCCGAGAACATAAAGGGCTTTAGGAGAGCTTACAAAGAACTGTATGACTTTACCATGGTAAGTCCCAAGTGCTTGTCTGCTTGTATGCGTTGTCAAGTAGTTGTGACTTGACCTCCTCCTCTATGCAGGATGTGATCACTGACTCCCGGAGGAAATCAGAAAAACTGCGGGAAGTTGTAAGTGATCACCAAGAACTTGCTGCTCTGGAAAGACGCATTGATGACAAGAAGACGAAGAACTTGCATCTCGAGAAAGCCAACTTCGAGCTCCAGCGACAACTCGAGGAGCAGAAGAAGGCGCTCGAGGCGCAAAAGAACGCGCACCAGGAGCAGCTCAAGGAGCAAAAGAAAGCGCACCAAGGTAAGCCATTGCTTCCCTCGAGTACTTGCATTGAACGACACATCCTGGATTCTGAAAAACTTTCTGCCACAGAACTTAGGAGAATCTTAATGAGTAAAGAAGAGCTACTTACTGATGTGAAGAACCTGCTCTATCGCCGTACAGATGACGTCAAGAGGTTGCAGAAGGTGATCGGCGACACTGAACGACAGTTCGTCGACTGCCTTCAGCGAATCAAGACGCTGGGCAAGGAGAAGGAGCAGCGACAGAGGGAGCTCGAAGACCTCAGGGGGGCCGCCCAGGAGCTGGTGGACATGGTGGATCCACCGGAGGAAGGTGAAGCAAACCCCCGGCCCTTGCTGGAGCGGCTCCGCGAAGCCCCGAAGAAAGTATTCAAATTCCTCTCCGAGGCTCCTATCGCATGTGTCAGCAACGCCCTCGCGATTGTGAAGTCCTTCCTGCCAAACGCGCAGCTGGAAATATTTGCTCAAGGATTGGCAACGGACTGCACCGAGGATCAGTTTGACGGATACCTCGTAGAAGCCCAACCTGTATCAGAACGTATAGTTCAAAGTGTAGTGCAGGATTAGGGTGTAAAAAACAAGTACTCATTCCCTGTATAAATGTTGTATTTGATGCCTCTACTTGTGTTTGTGCCATGGTTGAATTGGAATCCAGGCTCAAAGGCTAAGTAGTAGACACTACCCTGGGTGCAGCGACCCAGAAGGTAGTCATAGCTCCAAGCGGGTACTCATCTAACAAGTTAGCTGCAACTCGACTGAGCGAGTCTAAACTGTTAGGAAAGAACACGAGCATCATCGCGGAACTGCCTTGCGTAAGGCAGAGAAACAAAACTACCCCGAGTGCATCGACTCTGGGTGTAGTCGAAGTCGCTCCTCATATGAGCGCGCTCCTTGAGTTAGCTAAGAACCGGACGGACGGTTCGAACTCGTTGGGAGCAAACGCGGGCATCACCGCAACTCTGCCGTGTTTGTGGCAAAAACAAAACTACCCTGAGTTCAACAACTCGGGATGTAGTCGAGGTAGCTCTTTACACGAGCCCATCCAACAAGCTGGGTATAAACCAGTCGAACGGATCGATTTGTTGGGATAGATGTGACTACTGTCGCGTGCGACCATCCAAGGCCGCGGCGGAAGTCGAGCCGTAGAAGATATGAACGGAGCGGTCGGTTACGTCGAAACATGAAATGGATAGGATATAAACGTGGCCGTGGCCTCCGTACAATTCTCGACAAGAAGCTGATTTATGTAAATGTTGCAAGTGGCCGTAGCCTCCGCATGTTTACAGAGAAATTTTCGACCCGAATCTTGTGGCACGTAGCCTCCAAACTGATTCGAGGAAGGGAGGCCATCTAAGCCCCCGGAGATTCAGCTATCTCCGGACATCTCCTCATGGGTAAAACTTGCGCAGGTTCTGGATGTTCCAAGAGTTCGGAACATCGTGACTCCGGGATATTGTAGTCGATAAGACCCTGGTCTTGTAACCTGTTTGACGACAAATGGGCCCTCCCACCTTGAATTGAGCTTGTGTAGGCCGGACTCATCTTGAATGCGACGCAAGACCAAGTCACCGATGCTGAATGACCGCTCTCTCATGTTGCGATCATGATATCGCCGGATCCCCTGCAGGTATCGGACTGACTGAACAAGAGCAGTGCAGCGGGCCTCTTCGACAGAATCGAGCTCTAATTGCCTCGCCTCGTCTGCCTCGCCTTCATTGTACATTTCAACCCTTGGGGACTTCCACATGATATCGGCCGGTAAGATAGCCTCAGATCCGTATACGAGGAAGAAAGGCATTTGTCCTGTGGCTTTAGACGACTGAGTCCGAAGCCCCCAGACAACATGTGGCAGCTCATGTATCCATTTGCCCCCTTCTTACTGTTTTCATCGTAGAGTCTCTTCTTGAGGCCGTCGATTATCAAACCGGTCGCCCTTTCGACTTGTCCATTGGCCCTTGGGTGTGCGACCGAGACATATTTAACCTTGATGCATGCATTCTCGCAGAATTCCCAGAACTGGTTGGCCGTGAAATTGGATCCCAAGTCTATGATGATGGTATTGGGGAAGCCGAAGCAGTGCAAGATATCCGAGATGAAGTCAACAACCCGATCTGGTGTGAGCTTGGCTATCGGCTTGTACTCAATCCACTTGGTAAACTTGTCGATAGCCACCAGAACATGGGTGAAACCGCCTGGCGCCGTTGTGAAGGGCCCAATCATGTCGAGGCTCCAACAAGCAAAGGGCCAGGAAGGCAGTATGGTGATGAGGCTGTGGGCTGGAACATGCGGCTGTTTGCCGAAAAATTGATAGTTTTGGCACCTGCGCACGAGATCCTCCGTGTTAGATACTACAGGGGGCCACCAAAAACCAGCCCTCTATGCCTTCCCCACCAGCGTTCTTGAAGCTGTGTGGTTACCGCAGACACCCTCGTGGATCTCCCGCAATATGTCGTAACCTTCTTCCTTTGTGACGCACTTCATGAGAACACCTGGCCGAGCGCCGCGCCGATAGAGCTTCCTGTTGACCAGGACAAAACCCTTGCTTCTGCGCATGACGCGTGCCGCCTCTGCGCTTCTGGCATCAATTCCTGCGGGTAACTTTTGATCTCGAATGAAGTCAATAAAAGCCTCTCGTCAGTCCTCTTGCAGCACCATAACCTCTCGATCGGGTTGTTGGGGACCCGCGTCGATGGTTACCTGCGAACAAGACTTGATGGATGGCTGCTTGAGCTCCTGGACGAAAACTCCTGGTGGGACCTGAGCACGTGTCGACCCCAATTTGGACAAAGTATCTGCGCCAACATTGTGCTCTCGTAGCACGTGATGAACCTCCAAGCCGGAAAATTTGTTGACTTGCTGCACCACAAGAAGAGAATCGCCATACACAAGTAGTCGCTTGATCCCTAGTGATATTGCCAAACGAAGCCCGTGAAGCAAGGCTTCATACTCGGCTTCATTGTTGGATACCGCCCACAAGATCTGAAGGATATACTTCAATTGTTCTCCTCGTGGAGAAATAAGCAGAACTCCAGCGCCGCCGCCGTCGAGCTTGAGGGACCCATCAAAGTACATGGTCCAGTATTCTGGCTTATCGACCGGAGTTGGGACTTGATTCTCCCTCCATTCAGCCATGAAGTCGACTAGAACTTGAGACTTGATTGCAGTGCGTGGCTTGATGTCGATTGACAAAGCCCCCAGTTCCACGGCCCACTTTGATATACGCCCAGTGGCATCTTGATTATAAAGAATATCAGCCAGCGGGAAATCCGTAACCACAGTGATCTTGTGCTCGTCGAAATAATGGCGCAGCTTTCTTGATGCGATTAGAATTGCATATAAAAGCTTTTGAACGGCGGGGTATCGTACCTTGGATTCGGAGAGTACCTCGCTGACGAAGTAGACAGGCCTCTGCACTCCAAATGCATGGCCTTCCTCGTCTCGCTCGACTACAATAGCACTGCTGACAACATGAGTTGTTGCCGCGATGTAGAGTAGTAGATCCTCCCCCGGCAATGGTGCTGTAAGGATCGGAGGTGACTGAAGGTGATGTTTCAGATCCTGTAGGGCCCGCTCGGCCTCCTCCGTCTATTGGAACTTATCTTGGCATTTCAGGAGCTTGAAGAAGGGTAGTCCTCTCTCCTCGAGTCAGGAGATGAACCTGTTCAGGGCTGCCATACAACCTGTTAACTTTTGCACATCCTTGATTGTGGCCGGAGTCTCCATATCAGTGATGGCCGTGATCTTTACAGGGTTGGCTTCAATGCCCCGGTTGCTAATGATGAACCCGAGCAATTTCCCTGAAGGTACTCCAAAAACGCACTTAGTAGGATTGAGTTTCCACCGAAATCTGCGCAGACTGCTAAATGTTTCCTCCAAATCTGCGATCAAGTCATCGGAATCCCTGGTCTTGATGACCACGTCATCCACATAGGCTTCAACATTCCGGTGCAGCTGATCCGCGAAGCACATCTGGATCGCGCGCTGTGAGGTTGCTCCTGCATTCTTCAACCCGAAGGACATGGTTTTGTAGGCATATGTCCCGTACGGGGTGATGAATGCAGTCTTGATTTGGTCCTCCTCCTTGAGCGCAATCTGATGATATCCTGAATAACAATCAAGAAAATAAAGAAGGACACAACCAGCCGTCGAATCGACAACTTGGTCAATGCGCGGCAGCCCAAAGTGGTCCTTTGGGCAGTGCTTGTTGAGATTAGTGTACGCACATTCTCCATTCATTGTTCTTTTTCTTTACAAGAACGGGATTAGCTACCCACTCTGGATGGATTACTTCTTTAAATCCAGCCGTGAGAAGTTTAGCTATCTCCCGTTTGATGGCCTCACGCTTATCGTGAGCAAACCTTCGCAGGCGTTGCTTCTTAGGCACAGCCTTTGGGTGTACATTCAAAGCATGCTCGATCAACTCCCTGGGCACCCCTGGCATATCCGCTGGTTTCCACGCGAATATGTCTCGGTTAGCCCGAAGGAAGCTGACGAGTGTGAGTTCCTATTTGTCACCTAAGCCCGCGCTGATGACGGCGGTTTTAGATAAATCTCCCTCCTGGAGCTGGATCGTGTTGAGGGCCACGTCGTCAGTCGACTGGATGCTCGACTTGCTGGCCTTCTTGGAGGGAATCTCCAGCCTGGACTGGGATAGCTACTGCGTGGCCGCGAGTACTTCTCCGGAAGCATCTGGCACACGAGTAGTCGAGGCGTACTGTATTGCCTCCTGATTGCAGTCATACGACTTCTTCAAGTCGCCTCGGAGAGTAAGAACTCCACTTAACCCTGGCATCTTGAGAAGTAGATAAACGTAATATGGCACTGCTATGAACTTGGCAAGTGCCGGACGGCCCAAAATTTATGGTAAGAAGATTCGAAGTTAGCTACTTCGAACTTGATAAACTCAGTGCGGTAGTTCTCCCTCGTGCCGAAGGTGACTGGGAGGACGACCGTACCAAGTGGGTGTGCCGCGTTACCTGGGACGATGCCGTAAAAAAGGGACTTGCTGGGAACCAGCATGTCCTTGAAATCCAACCCCATCTTCCTCAAAGTGCTGATGAAGTTGAGGTTGAGCCCGCTTCCACCATCGATGAGGACCTTGGTGAGCTTGACCTCCGCCACCACAGGGTCGAGGACCAAGGGGAACTTTTCGGGTTCCGAAAAGCTCGTCCATTGGTCGTTGCGGGAGAACGAGATGGGGACCTCCGACCAACGGAGTGGTCATGGTACCGCCGGCTCGACGGACATGATCTCCCGGAGAAGCAGCTTCTGGTCCCGCCTGGAGCTAAAGTCCTCATCTCCCCCGAAGATGACATTGACGACCTTCGACACGTCCTGGAACTTCGGGTTGCGCCCTTGGTCGTCGTGGTCGTCATCCTCGGGTTCTTTGTCCGCAGGCTTCTTGTTCTTCTTACCACCACCGGAGTTGCTGAACGTCCTCCGAAGGTGGTAGCAGTCAATGGCAGCATGATTGGCACCTGGGTGCCATGGGCACTTTTTCTGCAGGAGCTTCTCGAACTCCTCCTGCGTTGTCGACTTCTTGCCCCGCGAAGGACAATCCATAGCTTTCGTTTCTGGGGTGAACCCGAAAAGTCCCGTTGGCCTTTGTTGTTGCGGTTGTCGTTTGGGTGCCTCAGGTTGCTATCTTGATGCCGCGGGAACCGCTCCCGCATCTTCTCCTCCTGTTCGGACCAATCGTGCATCATATCATGAAGGCCCACAACGGTCTTCGGCCTGTTCCGCCCAAAATCTCTGTAGATGCCTGGATCGGTGATGCCGTTGTAGAAGCAGTCGATGATGTCATCCTCCGAAATGTTCGCGATGGTGGCGCGGACGTCGAAGAAGTGACGTGTGTAGGACCGCAGGAGCTCGTTATGTTCCTGTTTACACTGAGCAAGATCGTGACGAGTACTTGCACGAGCGATCGCTCCCTGGAAGTTGTCGATGAAGACCTTCTTGAGTCGCTCCTAGGAGTCGATGGAGTTGCTGCTGAGGCTCTCCAGCCAGGTGAGCGGTGCAGGGTCCAAAGCCATCGGAAAGTAGACGACTTTGGTGATGTTCGAGCCCCCTGCGACCTCAATGGCCGTGGAGTAACAACGGAGCCACTGCTGAGGAGACTGCTTGCCGTCGTACTTGGTGATGCCGATCGGCTTGAAGCCCTCAGGGTACTTATAGCTACTGAATCGCGCAGAGAAAGTAGGAAAATGATCACTGCAATCAGTCCCTTCAGTCTCGACTTCTTCACGTACCTTACGCTTGGAGGAGATCACAGTCCGCGCATCGCGGCCTTCATTAATGTGCTAGCGCAAGTCTTCTGTAGGAGGCCGATGATTGGCCTATCGCGGGTTACCCCCCGAAGGTGGCTGTTGCCTCCCGCCAGGGGCCTGGCTCCCGCAAGCGTTGTTGTTGTGGCTGGGTTGAAGTCGAGGGCGACCGCCATCCGTTCGGCTGTGAGCCTGGCTCTGACTCTCACCCACACGCTCCTTCCTGATGGTGGAAGCTGGATTTTGTTGATCCAACTGGATCCAGGCCCTCTGTGCGTAAAGGAGTGCTTGGCGCACGTCCGGATCATGGCTACGCTCGAGGATGGCCGTAACCCTGGCAATGTTAGCCACCGGGGTCCTGAAACCCTGTTCACTTACGGCGACAAACTCAGGGTCAAGCTCGCTATACATAGATCACCTGCGCTCGTTGGCCCTCCTTCACCGAATTGCGCGGGCCCTGTTCCTGGCCCTCCGCGCCTCGCAATCGGCGTCGTTCTCTTCGCCAGCGTTGGCAATGGCCTCATCTTCAGAGATCGCTTCAAAGTCGGTGATGGGAAAACCACCATTAACCTCGCCTTCTTCCGCCATTAGCACCTGGCGGGAGGTGAGCTCGTGAGAGCTCAGGTCGACTAGTTCAGTCGACCCCTCCGCCGCGGTAGCCAACAGCCTGCCCTCTTGAAAGGGTAGGGGCTCGAGGTGAGCCACAAGTTGACACTCAGCCTCGAGTAGATCGGAGAGCGCCATGCCCCTCCAATGTACAATGCGCCCCTCCAGCATGGAGGTGATCACCAGTTCACTGGCACCAAAACAACCCGAAGCCCCCCAACACCCGGTGGCTTCAGGCCTTCTGTCCTAGAGCAGAAAGTCCAGGTCCTTCTCTAGCATAGAGAGGGACCTAGAGACGTTGGCCTCCTGGAGATCAGTGGCCGGATTGCGTGAACCGAGTTGGGATCGGTTATGCGGGTCCCTAGATTGGAATGAGTCCAACCCAGGGGAAGTTGCTGCAACGCTGGAAGAGGTCGAGCCTGGAGCAGACCCCATCTCAATCTTTTTTGCAGAAGCACAGGTTGACAAGTTGTCGAGATCGTCGACGAACTTGTCAAGGTCGTTGCGGAGATCCACAGCGGAAGTCTTTGGCTTCATGTCGACGAGGAATCGCCGAAAATCGCCCACACCATCTGTGATGAAGATCCACGAGCCAAAAACAAATGTCATGCCCTGAGAGGGAACTGACATGGTGAATTTGAAAGACGCCATCGAGCTCGCTGATGGATCTTCGACGCGTCCCCTACCTGGCGCGCCAGCTGTCGGTGTTTAACCGGCTGCCCACCGAGGGATATACCTAAGGTGATAAATTTTGAGTGAGGAGACGCCGAGATCAGGAACTCGAAGGTACAAGGAAACAAAGCTGAGACAGGTTCGGGCCACCAGGTGCGTAATACCCTACGTCCTGTAGTGGTTTGTATTGCCTTAGGTGTAAGTTGATCTAGAGATCGTGTTTTGAGAGGGGTCCCTGCCCTCCCTTATATATCCGAGAGGCCAGGGTTACAAAGATACTAACCAACACCAGCTAAAGAATCGTACCAGAACATATCTCGAGTAGATTCCCTCTGTATCGGTTAGCTCTATCTCCTACTTAAACGAGATAAATAAGAGATAACCGAGATAAATAAGAGATAAGACGGACTTAACCTCTTAAACTATGCTATGTACCCAGCCCCGTAGCCCCGGGTCTGACACTCATCTTTCAAATATTCCCTAAAATGACTCTTCAACTTCGAAATAGTAAACCTTTACCCAACCGCTGGTTATTTAACCCCGCGGCAAGGGCAAGTAAAAATTGTGCTTCCAATTTGCAATTCGCCAAGAACTGCTAAAATCCCCCAAATAGAGCCGCACTCCACCTTCACCCTCTTGAAGAGCCCCAATCCAACCAAAATCTCCCCACCCCTTTCCTTGCAGCCCCCGAGCAACTCGTGGTGAGCGAATTTGGAAATGGCACCCAAGAGACCTGAGAAGGATGGGAAGAAGAAGGAGGCGCAGCCGCCGACCGGAGAGTGGTCTCACAGTCAGTGCTCCAACAACGACCTCCAAAAACTTATTTTCGAGGGGTTGCTCCAAGAGAAGAGTCTTGTCAACTGGCGCCCCTCTTTTCGTGATCCAATCCCCATGAAAAATGTGGACAAAATCGTCACATTTTACTATTTTGCTAAACGGGGATTGGCCCTCCCCTCTTGCTCTTTCTTCCGGGGTCTTCTTTATTATTACGGGCTTGAGCTCCATCACCTCAACCCGAATTCCATTTGCCATATCATAATCTTTATCCATTTCTGTGAAGCCTTCCTCGGAATCGAACCCCATTAGGATCTTTTCCGCTTCCTTTTCTGAGTAAAACCACAACTCACCTCCAAAAATCCATCTGTTGTAGGGGGCGCCAGCATCCAACTTAGACAACAAGCCGGCGAAAAGTAACTTTCGTACAAATTCCCCTCCAACATTCCCGGGTGGAAAAATCATTGGTTCTACATCGAAAATCATGCCCCCCAACTCCCAGAAAAGTCAAATAAACCACTTGTTGTAAGGCCGGAGTGGAATATCGAACTTCCCAGGGGGGACATGGATCAAGTCGATGAGTTGCTAGAAACTATAGCAGCGCATAAAGAAATGGGAGTGACCGGCGCATCCGTAATGTTTTCCTTCTTCAAGCGCCGAGTCCAGCCAATCCAACAACGCCATATACTTGGATTCAAGTACATGGGCGCTGAAGATCCATCTCGCATGTGCGTAGAGGACCTGACGGACAAAGCCACACTCATTTGAGTCAAGCGAGTGCTGTTGGACGTGAACGCCGTCCCCTACGTCCCGAGATTGTTTTCCGCACGGAATCCTCCAAAACCGATGAGTATTTGACTACTTTTGAGAGCAAACTCTGCTGTTCTGCCACTGCTAACTGAAAATCTTTTATAGGGACTCACAGAATTTTACCGAAGCTACCCTCCACAACCCGACATCCCTCGACCGGACCACCTCCTCCCCAGCGCCGCAGCCAAAGTGAAGAGGGCTCGAGTAGCCGAGGCTCTGCCCGGCAGCAAGTCCACTGAAGGCGGGGGCCCCCTGGTGGAAAGGAAAGCTAAGGGGGAGGCAAGAAGGGACAACTCCCCCGGACCATCCGTGGAGTTGACCGAAACTCTACCCTTGGTCCCGCAGGGTCGTCGGGTAGTGCGCAAACGGAAAGCGCAAGAAGTCGAGTCTTCCAGGTATGAATATGCTGCCTCGTTGAATCATCAAATATCGGTATTGTTGTACGCTAATATTGTCCTTTTGCAGTCCACCTACTTCTCCACCCGAGCCCGAGCGCTAAGAAATGGGAACGGATCCATCAGCTTCTGCGACAGGATCGGTTACCATTGCCGTGGCGAGCACCGCGCCACCAGCTGATGTAACCCTGCCGCCAGCAATGAGTGCCGTGGTTGAGACACCACGGGCTATGAGGGTGAAGAAGGCTGTCATGAAGAAGTCTTCGCTGTAAGTTTACATCTTTTTGCATAATGAACATTCTATCCTTTTTGAATGGTGTAATGATATAACTGATTCTGCTTCATTAGGTCTGTGACTGCCAGGGGATTTAAACCAAAGCCTGTGTCGGCTACTCCAGTCCCCAAGCCACCAACCCCAGAAGGGCCCGCGCCCAAGGAACCAGCCCCCGAGACGGGCACGACACTGCCCGACCTGCCACCTCCTGAGCCCCAGCAAGCTGAAGCCAGAGCTGGTGGTGAGGAACAAGTTGAGGCCCTTGCAGCCACTCCTGCAGATGGCACAGGTGAGTGTCTGACCGCCCACAGCTAGCTGCTTAGACAGTAGATGTTATGTACTTTATGCATCCTGACTCGCAGGTACCCAGCGACCACCTTCTGAAGAAGCGGCAGAGACCTCAAGGAGTCCTGGAGACCTGCTGATGGCCGGATGCGGATACCAGTACAACATCCCCACAGATCTGGTGGATGATCCCATGCTGATGGACCACAACATAAAAACCTTCAAGAAGGTCTACAAGGAGTTGTACGATTTTGCCATGGTAAGACGTGATTACTCTTCTGCTTGTAGGCGTTGTCGAGTTGCTTGTCTTAATCTCCCCCCTTATGCAGAACGTGATCACGCACTCACAAAAGAAAGTTTGAGAAGTTGAAAGCAGTCGTGAGTGGTCACCAGGAGCTTGCTACCAAGGAAAAACACATATCCGAGGAGCAGACGAAGAACTGCTATCTTCAGAGAGAACTTGACATGCTGAAGCAAGAGCAGACTCGAGAGACGTGGCTCCTCAAGAACGATCTACGAAATCTCGAGAAAGCCAACTCCGAGCTCCAGGAACAACTCGAGGGACAAAAGAAGGCGCACCAGGAGCAACTCAAAGAACAGAAGAAGGCGCACCAAGGCAAGCCCTTTCTTCCCTCGAGTACTTTCACTTAACAATTTATCCTGGATGCTGAAAATATTTTCACCTCAGAGCTTAGGAAAATCTTAACATATAAAGAAGAGCTGCTTACTGACGTGAAGAATATGCTGTATCGCCGTACAGAAGACATCAAGAGGCTGCAGAAGGTCATCGCCGACACCGAACAATAGTTCGCCGGCAGCCTTCAGCAGATCAAGACGCTGCGCGAAGAGAAGGAGCAGCGGCAAAAGGAGCTGGAGGACCACAGGGGAGCCGCCAAGAAGCTTGTGGACATTGTGGACCCACAAGAAGATGGCGAATCAGGCAAGCAGTCCTTGCTGGAGCGACTTCTTGGAGCGCCACAAAAGGTCGTCGAGTTCCTCGCTGAGGCCCCGGTCGCGTGTGTCAGCCACGCTCTTGCCTTTGTAAAATCCTTTTGGCCGGAAGCTCAACTAGAGACGTTCGTGCAGGGGGTGGCTGCGGAGTGCATTGAAGAACAATTCATCGAGTACCTCCAAGAAGCCCAAACTGTAGCGGAACAAATAGTAAAAAGTGTACTGCAAGATTAAGATGTAAAAAACAAGTACTCATTTCCTTGTATATATGTTCTCATTTGATGTCTTCTACTTGCATATGCCTCAACTGAATTGTCATCCAGATTTAAAGGCTAAGTGGTAGACACTACCCCGGGTGCAGCGACCCTGGAAGTAGCCGTAGCAGTTCTGAGTAGGAACCCATCTAACAAGTTAGATACAACCCGATCGAGCAGGTCTAACCAGTTAGGAAAGAACGCGAGCATCATCGCGAGACTGCCGTGCTTATGGCAAAACGAAGCTACCCCGAGTGCAACGACTCTGGGTGTAGTCGAAATCGCACCTCGTGTGAGCATGTCCAACGAGTGGGGTATAGACCGATCGAATGGATCGAACTCGTTGGGAAAGAACACAAGCATCGTCGCGTGGCTGCCAAGCTTATGGCAAGAAATCAAAACTACCCCGAGTGCAACGACTCTGGGCGTAGTTGAAATAGCTCCTCATGCGAGCCCGTCCAACAAGCTAGGTATAAACCAATCGAACGGATCGAATTTGTTGGGAAAAATGCGATCATCGTCGCAAGCGACCACCAAAGGTCACGACGGAAGTCGATTCATATAAAGCATGAACGTGGCCGAAGCCTCCGTCAAAACTTATGACAAGAAGTCGATAAAACATGAATGTGGCCATAGCCTCCGTCCCAACTCATGACAAGAAGTCAATTTATAAAATATGAACATGGTCGGAGCCTCCGTCTGTTAACCGAAAAATTTACATTCTAGAATTTGTGGCACGTAGCCTCCAAATTGATTCAGAAGAAAAAGGCCGCCTAGGCGTCCGGAGAACAGCTATCCACGCGTGCTTCCTCATGGGTAGAACTTGCGTAGGTTCTGAATGTTCCAGGAATTCGGGACATCTTGGCCCTCGGGTTATTGTAGTCGATATGACCCCGGTCTTGTAACCTGCTTGACGATGAATGGACCTTCCCACCTTGAGTTGAGCTTGTGTAAACCGGACTCGTTTGGATGTGGCGTAGGACCAGATCACCTATATTGAACGATCGTTCCCTCATGTTGCGATCGTGATATCACCGGATCCCCTGCAGGTATCGAGCTGACTGAACAAGTGCGGTGCAGCGAGCCTCTTCGATAGAATCGAGCTCTAACTGTTTCGCTTCATCTGCCTAGCCTTCATTGTACATTTCAACCCTTGGGGATTTCCACATGATGTTGGCCGGCAAGATGGCTTTAGAGCCGTAGACGAGGAAGAATGGTGTTTGTCCTGTGGCTTTGGACGGCTGAGTCCGGAGCCCCTAGATGACATGTGGCAATTCGTGTATCCACTTTTCTCCTTTCTTGCTGTTTTCATCATAGAGTCGTTTCTTGAGGCCATCGATTATCATGCCGTTCGCCCTTTCGACTTGACCATTGGCCCTTGGGTGTGCAACAGAGATATACTTGATCTCAATGCACGCATTTTCACAGAACTCTTAGAACTGGTTGGCCGTGAAGTTTGATCCCAAGTCCATGATGATGGTATTCGGGAAGCCAAAGCGATGCAAGATATCGGAGATGAAATCAACAACTCGATCTGGTGTGAGCTTGGCTATTGGCTTGTACTCGATCTACTTGGTAAACTTGTCGATAGCCACCAATACATGGGTGAGACCGCCTGGCGCCGTTGTGATGGGCCCAATCATATCAAGGCTCCAACAGGCAAAAGGCCAGGATGGCAGTATGGTGATGAGACTGCGAGGCGGGATATGAGATTGCTTGCCAAAGAATTGGCAGTTTTGGCATCTCCGCAGGAGGTTCCAGCATCGGACACTGCAGTGGGCCACCAGAAACTAGCTCTGCATGCTTTCCCCACCAACGTTCTTGAAGCTGCGTGGTTGCCGCAAACGCCTTCATGTATTTCCCGCAATATGTCGCAACCATCCTCTTTTGTGACGCATTTCGTGAGCATACCTGATCGTGCGCCACGCCGGTAGAGCTTACTGTCCACTAGGACGAAGCCCTTACTTCTGCGCATGACACGAGCTGCCTCTGCGCTTCTTGCGTCCACCCCCGCTGGTAGTCTTTGATCCCGGATGAAGTCAATATAAGCCTCTCTCCAGTCCTCTCCCAGCATCATAACCTCCCGATCAGTCTGTTGAAGGCCAACATCAGTGGTTACCTGAGGTGAGGGCTTGATGGTTGGCTGTTTCAGCTCCTGGATGAAAACTCCTGCTGGAACTTGCGCTCGGGAGGATCCTAGCTTGGATAACACATCTGCGCCAGCATTATGCTCCCATGCCACATGATGAACCTCCAGACCGGAGAACTTGTTTTCCAGCTTGCGCACTTCTTGTACATAAGCGTCCATCATCTCCTTGTTGTAGTCCCACTCTTTGTTGACTTGCTGAACCACAAGAAGTGAATCGCCACATACAAGTAGTTGCTTGATGCCCAGTGATATCACCAAACGTAGCCCGTGAAGCAAGGCTTCATACTCAGCTTCATTATTTGATACCTCCTAAAGGATCTGGAGAACATACTTTAGCTGTTCGCCCCGTGGAGAAATAAATAAGACTCTAGTGCCACCGCCGTCGAGCTTAAGAGATCCATCAAAGTACATGGTCCAATGCTCTGGCTTATCTACTGGAGTTGGAATTTGATTCTCTCTCCACTCAGCCATAAAATCGACTAGAGCTTGAGACTTGATTGCAGTGCGTGGCTTGAAGTCGATAGACAAAGCCCCCAGTTCCACGTCCCACTTTGATATACGCCCCGTGGCATCTTGATTATGGAGAATATCCGCCAACGGGAAATCCATAATCACAGTGATCTTGTACTCGTTGAAATAATGGTGCAACTTTCTTGATGTAATCATAATTATATATAAGAGTTTCTGAACTACTGGGTATCGTACCTTGGATTCGGAGAGTACCTCGCTAACGAAATATACAGGCCTCTGCACTCCAAATGCATGGCCTTCCTCACCTCGCTCGACTACAATAGCACTGCTGACAACATGAGTTGTTGCCGCAATATAGAGTAGTAGATCTTCTTCTGGCAATGGTACTCTAAGGACTGGAGGAGACTAAAGGTGATGCTTCAGGTCTTGCAAGGCTCGCTCAGCCTCCTCTATCCACTGGAACTTGTCTTGGCGCTTTAGGAGCTTGAAGAAGGTCAGTCCTCTCTCCCCGAGCCGGGAGATGAACCTGTTCAGGGCTGCCATACATCCTGTTAGCTTCTGCACATCTTTGATTGTGGCCGGAGCCCCAATATCGGTGATGGCCGAAATCTTCACAGGGTTGGCTTCAATTTTCCGGTTGCTGATGATGAACCCGAGCAATTTCCCTGATGGTACTCCAAAAATGCATTTAGTTGGGTTGAGCTTCCACCAAAACCTGCGTAGGATGCTGAACGTCTCTTCCAAGTCTACAATCAGGCCATTGGGATTCTTGGTCTTGATGACCACATCATCCACGTAGGCTTCAACGTTCCGATGCAATTAATCCAGCATTTTTCAAACCGAAAGATATAGTTTTGTAGGCGTAAGTCCCGAACGAAGTGATGAACGCGGTCTTGATTTGATCCTCCTCCTTGAGCGTAATCTGGTGATATCCTGAATAACAATCAACGAAACAAAGGGGTACACAACCCGCCATCGAGTCGACGACTTGATCAATGCGCGGGAGCCCGAAGTGATCCTTTGGGCAATGCTTGTTGAGATCGGTGTAGTCAACACACATTCTCCTTTCATTATACTTTTTTCTTACAAGGATGGGATTAGCTACCCACTTTGGATGAATCACTTCTTTAATGAAGCCAGCCGCGAGGAGTTTAGCTATTTCCCGTTTAGTTGCCTCACGCTTGTCGTGAGCAAATCTTCGAAGGCGTTGCTTTTTGGCCACAGCCTGTGGGTGTACATTCAGACTATACTCGATTAGTTCCTTGGGCACCCCTGGCATATCCGCTAGTTTCCACGCGAATATATCTCGGTTAGCCCGAAGGAAACTGACGAGCGCGAGTTCCTATTTCTCACCTAAGCCCGCGCCGAAGACGGCGGTCTTAGATGAGTCACCCTCCTGGAGCTGGTTCGACTTGAGGGCCATATCACCAGTCGACTGAATGCTCGACTTGCTAGCCTTTCTTGAAGGGATCTCCAGCCCGCCTTGGGAGAGCTGCTGCGCGGACGCAAGTACTTCCCCTAAAACGTCTGGCACACGAGTAGTAGAAGCATACTGGATCGCCTCCTAATTGCAATCATATGACTTCTTCAAGTCACCTCGGAGAGTGAGTACCCCACTTTGTCCTGGCATCTTGAGAAGCAGATAAAAATAATGCGGCACTGCCATGAACTTGGTTAGTGCCGGACGACCCAGTATGGCATGATAAGAAGATTCGAAGTTAGCCACTTCGAATTTAATGAACTCGGTGCGGTAGTTCTCCCTCGTGCCGAAGGTGACTGGAAGAACTACCATACCAAATGTGTGCGCCGCATTACCTGGGATGATGCCGTAGAAAGGGGACTTGCTCGGAACCAGCATGTCCGTGAAGTCCAGGCCCATCTTTCTCAAAGTGCTGGCGAAGATGAGATTGAGACCACTCCCACCATCGATGAGCACCTTGGTGAGCCTGACTTTTGCCACCACTGGATCCAGGATCGGGGGAACTTACTGGGCTCTGAGAAGCTTGTCCACTGGTCATCACGAGAGAACGAGGTGGGGACCTCCGACCAACGAAGTGGTCGTGGTACCGCCGGATCGATGGACATGATCTCCCGGAGAAGCAGTTTCTAGTCCCGCCTGGAGCCGAAGTCTCCATCTCCCCCGAAGATGATGTTGACGGTTTTTGAAGCATCCTGGAACTTCGCGTTGCGCCCTTGGTCCGCTTGGTCATCATCTTCGGGTTCTTTGTCCACTGGCTTCTTGTTCTTTTTGCCACCACCGGATTGACACCTGGATGCCATGGGCATTTCTTCTGCAGAAGCTTCTCGAACTCCTCCTGCGTCGTCGACTTCTTGCCTCGTGAGGGATGATCCACAGCCGCGATGAGATCATCTGGCTTGCATTTTCAGGATAAACCCAAATAGTCCCGCTGGCTCTTATCGTTGCGGTTATCATTAGGACGCCTTAGGTTGCTATCTTGGTGCCTCAGGAACCGCTCCCGCATCTTCTCTTCCTGCTTGGACCAGTCGTGCATCATGTCATGAAGGCCCGCAACAGTTTTCGGCCTGTTCCGCCCGAAGTCTCTGTAGATGCCTGGGTCGGTGATGCCGTTGTAGAAACAGTCGATGATGTCTTCCTCCGAGATGTTCGCAATGGTAGCGCGAACATTGAAGAAACAGCGTGTGTAGGACCGTAGGAGCTTGTTACGTTCCTATTTACATTGAGCAAGATCGTGATGAGTACCTATGCGAGCGATCGCCCCTGGAAGTTGTTGATGAAGACCTTCTTTAGCCGCTCCCAAGAGTCGATCGAGTTGTTGCTGAGGCTCTCCAACCACGTGAGCGGCGCAGGGTCCAAAGCCATCGGGAAGTAGATGACCTTGGTGATGTTGGAGCCCCTTGCAACTTCAATGGTGGTGGAGTAGCAACGTAGCCATTGCTGAGGAGCTTGCTTGCCATCGTACTTGGTGATGCCGATTGGCTTGAAGCCCTCAGGGTACTTGTAACTGCTGAACCATGCGGAGAAATCTGGAAAACAGTCACTGCAGTTAGTACCTTCCATCTCGACTTCTTCGCGCACTTTGCGCCTGGAATTGATCACGGACCGCGCATTGCGGCCTTCATTGATGTGCTGGTGTAGATCTTCTGGAGGAGGCCGATGATTGGCCTGTCGCGGGTTACCCCCTGGAGGTGGCTGTTGCCTCCCGCCAGGGGCCTGACTCCCGCGAGCGTTGTCGTTATTGCTGCGCTGAGGTCGAGGATGGCCGCCTGCCATTCGACTATGAGCCTGGCTTCGGCTCTCGCCCACGCGCTCTTCCCTGACGGTAGACGCCGGGTTTTGTTGATCCAGCTGGATCCAGGCCCTCTGCGCGTAACGAAGTGCCTGACGCATGTTCGGATCATTACTGTGCTCGAGTATGGCCGTAACCCTGGCGATGTTGGCCACCGGAGTCCTGAAACCCCGCTCGCTTACGGCAGCGAATTCGGCGTCAAGCTCACGATGCATAGATCGCATGCGCTCATTGACCCTCCTTCGGCGGGTTGCGCGAGCTCTGTTCCGGGTTCTCTGTGCCTCATGATCGGCGTCATTCTCATCGCCGGCGTTGGCTGTAGCCTCATCTTCGGAGACCGCATCAAATTTGACGATGGGCAAGTCGCCATCGTCCTCGCCTTCTTCCGCCATCAGCACCTGGCGTGAGATGAGCTCCTTAGAGCTCTCGTCGACTAATTCAGTCGACTCCTCCACCATGGTGACTAACGGTCTGCCCTCCTGAAAAGGCAAAGGCTTGAGGTGGGCCACAAGTCGATCCTCAGCCTCGAGTAGATCAGAAGGTTTCATGCCCTTCCAATGCACGAGACGCCCCTCCGGGATCGAGGTGATCATCAGGTCGCCGGCACCAAAACAACCCGAAGCCCCCCGATGTGCGGTGGCTTCGGGCCCTCCAAGTTGGAGCAGAGAATCCAAGATGTCGGCCTCCTGGAGATCAGTGGCCAAATTGCGTAGACCGAGTCGCAATCGGCTACGCGAGTCCTTAGATTGGAACGAGTCCAACCCAAGGAAAGTTGCTGCAGCGCCGAATGAAGTCGCGCCGGAAGCAGACTCCACCTCGATCCTTGCAGCGGATGCATGGATTGATAAGTCATCGAGATCATCAACGAGCTTGTCAAGGTCGCCGTGAGGACCCGCTGCGGGAGTTTTCGGCTTCATGTCGATGAGGAATTGACGGAAACTACCCGCACCATCTGCGATGCAGACCCACAAGCCAAAAACAAATATCGTGCCCTGAGAGGGAACTGACCTGGTGAACTGGAAAGATGCCATCGAGTTCGCCGGTGGATCTTCAACGCGCTTCCCTATCTGGCGCGCCAGCTGTCGGTGTTTTACCGGCTGCCCACCGAAGGGTATACCCAAGGTGGTAAATTTAGATGAGGAGATGCCGAGATCAGGAACTCGAAGGTGCAAGGAACACAAGATTTAGACATATTCAGGCCGCGAGATGCGTAATACCCTACGTCCTGTATGGTGGTTTGTATTCCCTTCCGTGTAGAATGATCTGTTTTGAGGGGGTCTCTGCCCCCCCTTATATATCCAGGAGGTCAGGGTTACATGAATCCTAACCGACACTAGCCAAGTAATCGTACCAGAATATATCTCGCGTAGATTCCTTCTGTATCGACTAGCTTTATCTCCTACTCAAACGAGTAGAAAACAACTTAAATAAGAGATAAGACAGGCTTTTTCTCTTAACCTTGTTTAAACTACGTTATGTGCACAGCCCCGTGGCTCCGGGTCTGACAGATAACCACAAAGATATCAAGTTCCCCCATGAAGATACTATTCATCAAGTACATGAAATACGCCGGTGCATTGGTGAGGCCAAAGGACATGATGGTGTACTCATAGAGACCATACCTAGTAGAGAAAGCCATTTTTGGAATATCTTCTTGGCGAATCTTAATTTGATGATAACCCATTCTTAGATCAATCTTGGAGAAATAGCAAGCTCCCGAGAGTTGGTCAAATAAGATATCAATGCAAGGAAGAGGGTATTTATTTTTTAATGGTGACCTCATTCAACGGACGGTAGTCAACACACATCCGTAAGCTATCATCCTTCTTCTTCACGAAGAGAGCCGGGCATCCCCAAGGAGAGGAGCTCGGACGAATGAAACACTTATCCAAAAGGACCTTGAGTTGCTCCTTCAATTCTTTTAACTCATTAGGAGGCATACGGTAAGGACGCTTGGAAATGGGAGCCGTCCCAGGCATTAGCTCAATTACGAACTCCACCTCACGTTCGGGAGGCATGCCCGGTAATTCTTCCAGAAAGACGTCCGGATACTCGCAAACTACGGGAATATTTTCCAACGCCGTGGTTTCGGTACCCGTCAAGGCATAGAGAAAAACATCCTTTTTGGCGAGGGAGAGAAGAACCCTATTCCCGGAGGGGTGCAAGAGATCGATGGTGCGTGGTCCACATTTGATAACCCCATCATGTTTTCCCAACCAATTCATTCCAAGGATCACATCTAAGCCTAGCTTATCTAGGATGAGGAGATTTGCTCGAAAGGTGGCTCCCTCAATAAGAATTGGGACTTTATCTACAAAATTTTTTGAAATGATTTCCCCACCCGGTGATTCTATGTGGTATGGTAGTGGTAGGGTTTGCATTTGAAGATTACTATGCATCATGAACTTCTTGTTAATGAAAGAAAGGGTTGCTCCGGAATCAAAAAGGATAAGGGCGGGATGAGAATTTATGAGAAGCGTACCCATGAGCACTTCGGAATCCTCTGGAACCTCTTTCACGGTGGTGTAGTTGAGACGGCCACGCTTTGGAGCTTGTGATGGCTTGGCTCCTTGACGTGGGGCTTGCGGTGGAGGGTTGTTAGGCCTTGGTGCATTGGATGTGCCGCCTTGCCTTGGAGATGGACAATACTTGGAGATGTGGCCCGTGCCACCACAATTGTAGCATGGACCCCTTGCGGCACCGATTGGGTTGTTCCAAAAGGCATTGGCCGGCCTTGGAGCTTGTCCTTGAGGTGGTTGAGGGTGGCGTACAACCCACATAGGGTGCGGTGGTTGCGTACCCGGCGCACGAGGTGGGGTAGGTTGTGGCCCCACATGTGGGCGGGAGGAGCTACCACCCGTCGAGTTGGGAGCGGGACGCTTGTTCTTGGCCTCAAGCCTCTTCATCTTGTGTTCAGCGCGGATAGCAATATTCACCAAGTCATTGAAGTCATCAAACTTGGTGGTAGAGAGCTTGTCTTGTAATTCTTCCGAGAGGCCGTCATAAAACCTCTCCCGCTTCTTGGCATCGGTGACACTTCGTCGGATGCATTTGAGAGAGAGCGTTGAAGGCATTGACATAGGACATTACATCCTGGTGACCTTGAGTGAGATTGAGGAATTCTTTCTTATTGATGTCCATGATACCCTTGGGGATGTGGAAGGAGCGAAATGCCGTCCGGAATTCCTCCCACGTGAAACGGTGATTTGCGGGTTGAGAGGCCTTCCAATTCTGCCACCAAGCCCCCTGGGCATCATGAAGTTGGTGAGCGGCGAATAAGACCTTCTCATGCTCTTCACATTGGATGAGATTGAGCTTCTCTTCAATGACATGAAGCCAAAAATCTGCATCAAGAGGATCCTTGGAGCCACAGAAGATAGGTGGGTTGGTGGGGAAGAAATCCCCATACTTGTTCACTTGAGGCTCCTCCCTAGGAGCTTGATTGCCGACATTGCCCAAGTTGCCAATATGATTGACCAATTGCCCGAGGAGTTGAGTTTGTTGGGCAAGCACATCCGCGAGAGTGGGGTGGATGGGAGAGTTGGGAAGATTGTTGTTGTTATTATTATTCCCACCTGAACCGTTCCAGCGGTTCGCGCCGGTTCCCGAATGCAAATTCATCCTATCAAGAATTTAAGATAGGTTAGTGACCGAGGAAGAAGGGTAATAATCTTAAGGAGAAACGATGAAATGATAAAGCGTAGATAATGACTTAAGATCGAGACTCAAACAATAACTTATCAAAGAAAATTATATGAATTTGACGAGCGCAAAAGATTTGAACATCACCATTCAAGATTACTAGGGCAGATTTAGAGATGAAAAAGGATGAGAGACGGTTACTTACATGCTTCATAATTATTATATGCGTATGCGTGCGTGCATGCAACATATGAGTGCAATATGTCGTTGCCTCGCGTCATTACCACACAATAATATAAGGCTCATAATAATAAATTTTTAGGAAGCACGCATAGACGGCACACAATTAACTTTCATAAATGAACTACTAATAAAACATCGAGGCATAACCATAACCATGAGACCAACTTAACTTTAGTTCACAAGCATTCAATAAGTTCAACCAACAAAAATGAGTGTGTCTTAATGTCCTAGCGCTTAAGTCCACCTTACAACCGCATTACCCCAAGTGCTATGACCCTCCTACTAGCACTTGGATTAATGGGCGACTTTCCCTCTCACTAAACGATATACGAATCATGGGTCAAGTGGCTCCGGGAACCCCAAAAGATTCGCGCAGGTGGCGGGCTTCACATGGAACCGACGCACGTGCAACCCCATCGAAATGGGATTGTACGATCCTCTCGCCTCGGCCCATGTACCCACCAAATGCGGAAAGCGATGCGAAGAAGGCAACTCCTCATGCGGCGTGTTCTGTGGCCAGTCATCCATGATCTTCCTAGGCAACTTCCTTGACCAAAGGTAGGGCTCCACTTGGTATTGGAGGCAGGCGAGACGACTCCTTGTCTCCTCCAACTCCCATACCAAACTCCGATGCGCCGTCTCATAGGAGGAAATGGTGTCCGCCATGCACTTCTCCAAAGTGTAAGGCCCAACCAGAGGCGAGACAACATGAGCAATGGGAGCCTCGGGTCCCCGCACCGGAAGGTAGGTGAAAGGAGCCTCCCAAAGCTCACGGTGCTCATGGCGAAGGCGGGTGATGGCTTCATGTGCCACCTCTTGAATGACCATCTCCACCGAGGTACCACAAGCGCGGAAGTTGTACTTCATAGCTCCCACCACCATCCTTGCCTCGAGGTGGAGGGTCGCCATGTAGTCCACCAGTCCAACTCCATAGCCACGAGCATAGACCTCGTACTCGGGCTGAAAAGCATAGTGCGCCCTCCTCAACATCTCATTGAGGATCGCAGGGAACCCAGTCGTCTCCGGAGCGCGGGTCGCCATGATCAACTTGGCCATCTATCCAATAAGACATGAGAGATTAAGCATATTTAATTAACAGGTGAAGCATTAGAGGGAATAATAGCTCTAAGACAAAGGGAGGAAGTTAGCAATCAATCCTTAGGTTCAAATTTTACAAGAAATAAATATTAATGCAAGTACTCAATTTTATTTCGCTCTCAACCCCTTTAAGCAAAATTTTAAGTTCACTTCATGGAACCTCGACTCTGATACCTGCTGTTAGAACCGCCCAATTTAACATTATTTTAAGCGAAACCGTCGGTCCTTATCATGGAGATGAGAGCTAACACGCGCTCGCACTAATGGCGCACCATGGGTTAACCCACATCTAAACTATAAAGGACCAACCCATCATTCGCCAAAAATGATATCAAATCCGGTAGTCCCGGTATGTGCTCCATCATATGCCCAAGATCATGCACACGCACATACCGTCACAAGCCCATATATCACCGATAATCCACAAAGAGCAAGTTTTAACATAAAGTTAAACACTAACCATTACAACATTAATATAAGGGAATGTTCTAAATCTGAAATTTAAAGGTTCAAATACGAGATAGAAGCCTCGGGCTCACAAATAACATTGAAAAGGGATATAAACCATAGAGTTCAATGTTTAACATGATATTCCCAAATACGATAGTGCAGCGGAAAACGTAACGAGATAAAGTAATGGCGTCTTGCTCAAGGACACCATTATAACCGCATCGGCCTACTCCTCACCCGCGCCGAAATTGGCGGGGTAGAAATGGCCAAACACCACTTCCGGCTCACCTGCAACTTAGTTTAATAAAGCAACATGAGTAGAAAGGTACTCGCAAGACTTATGCAAATAAATAATAACCAAGGATTATGCATATGAAGGCTCACAAAAGAGGCTTTAGGGTTAAGTAATATTAAATAAGCATAAGCTCCCTAATTCCACACCTAGCTTCCTAGCATTTTAATTAACTTGCTCAACCCACCTCAAGTTTTAGTTAATTACATCAACCAACCACTATGTGTCATAAAAGAGGTAACACGTACCCATCACACAAAACCGATACTTCTACGAAGAATTCCTAGGATAAAGAGCTTGCTCATAATCGAGAGCGCGGCAATTCGAATTGATTCAATAACCTTGTAAGGGTGTACTTCTTTACCCACACGACACAAGGACCATGCGACTCACTCAACCGATCACGTTGAGTAAGGGGGTACTCGCATCAACCTTTCATGACAAGTTTCAACCGTTGAACATCATGCCTAACTTGTGCAGAGAGTTACCTAGGTCCACCGAGAACACCCCTAAGCCTCTCTACAAAGCCCCACGGCCACGCATCTAGGACCGTGCATCAAAGATTAGAACTAGAGGGTAATCGGTTTATCCACCCCATGAATGGATATGTGGTAGTACGATAAGTGCTCAATTTTCGAGGTCATCCACGAATGGTCCTTAACCAATTCAAGCGGACTATGCCTCCGATACTCTTTTCTCTAGCCCCTACCTTCCGCTCGAATCACGACATAGCTTCCCAACCAAACCTTCCGAACTTCCAACATTTCAACCGAACAAGCACGGATATAGCTAAAAGTGGTGTAGTGAGCAAGGTGAACCTATTCCAATATTTCTTTCAAACTAAAGACCAACTCTAAGCATGGCTAAGCATTTGCTTGATCAATTAGGTGTTAACTACACGTGTCAAGGACATGAAAGTAAAAGCAAGGGAAGTCATAGCATGAAATTAGGATCGACGATGCAATAGATAAACATATAGCATAAACATATATATACCCAAGTGAAATAACTAATTCTAAACAAGTTGAGCGGATCATGGAATCATGCTTAGTTGCTTGCCTTGATTTTCTTCTTGTTCCACAACAAACTTGACTCCAGGCTCGGTCTCAACGGTCTCGGTGGGCTCAACGGGTGCGTCCTCCGGCGTCTCGGTTACTATAATGCATGAATGAGATGTGTGCATTAGGATGATACTAATGATGTGAAAATAGGATGATATGCTATGACATGGCAATAGAAGCAAATATCACTCCAACGAAGAAGCAATGCAACACGGGCACAATAAGGCTCGATTACTTATTTTTAATCCTAGGGGCTAATAAGCGACATTTGCTCAACAAGGTACTTAACAAGCATAATTCATGATTTAAATTATGCACACAGGGGATCTCAAAAGGAACTCACGAGAGTTGAATTTGCAGCAAAATTATTTTTTTGGAATTACTTATGTTATTTACAATTTTCAGCTGCTAGAATCAAGTTAAATCTTAAAAGGCACCCAAAGCATTTTCATAAATTCTTAAAGAATTACCAGAGACAAAAGACATGATAAAAAAGGTAACAGAAGTGGTTTTAACATTGTATCATTTTCAATAAAAAATTACACATTAAACAAATTTGCAGGCAGGAAATAGGTAAACACACTAAAAATCTAGCAAACAGCATGCAAACACTTGCACAATCTGCATCATCGACTAGTACTTTTAGTAAGGATTCTAAAAAAGCTTGATGTAACATTTTTAGAGCATCACAAAATAAGCTAAGCATTTAACTAGGTTTAGAAAGGATAAAATTTAACTAAGTGTACAGAACTTTAACATGCTCAAACTCAATTTCTCTAAGTAGATCTATTACAGAGGAATCCAACAAATTTAGTTTCAAAGTTTTTGGAGACCTAGAACATTTTCTATGCAATTTATAAATTCACAGCCTAAATAATCAAAGAAATAAACATTGGAAACCGCTAGGGCCACCCGGATCTGGCGCTCCTGGGCGCCGACAGGTGGGCCCAGGAGGTCAGACCGGGCCGGGCGGAGTCAAGGCTGGGCCCGTGGCCTGGACTGACCACGGTAGCGCGCCAGAGCGCGCCCACGACGCGGCTCGCGCCGCGAGCGCGCGCGACGCGACGTCGCGACAGCCGGCGAACAAGGCACGGCCACAGGTGCGAACGGGCGGGGGTGGCACACGCACGGGCAGCACGATGAGGCAGGGGTGCTCGCCCGTGGCACGGGCGAGCGGGGCGAGGTGGCGAGCGGCGGCGCGGCGTAGAGCGGCGGCGGCGGAGAGAGAGGCTGCGGGCGGAGGGAAAGGCGGCACGAGCGAGGAGGAGGAGAGGGTGGTGCACGCACGGGCAATTGGGCGGGGGCTTACCGGCGGCGGCGGAATGCGGCGGCCGGCGGGCGGAAGAGGAGGCGGTGGCGGGGGAAGGCTAGGGTTTCGGGAGAAGGGGAACGGCGGCGTTTGAAATGGAGAGAGAGAAGGGGAGCGGCGGCGCGCGGGATAAATCCCACTCGGGGCCGCGCTGGCCAACCGGCGGGCACCGAAGCGACGCCCGCCGCGCGGCCGGCCAACGGGCGGGCGCAGGCGCGCGAGGAAGATGGAGGGGGCGGCTGACGCATGGGCCCGGGCGCGCGGGGAGGGCAGGTGCGGCTGACAGGTGGGGCCGGCAAGGGAATACAAACCGAAAAAGAATGCCCCAATTTCAAAAATCTAAAACTGCTACTTCCCGGGCTCGAAAAATCGCCAAAAATTTACTAGAGCTAGATCACACTACCAAGAACATAATGCAACAATAAACACTCAAAAAGCCATTAAATATTGGTCATGAAAATTCCAACAATCCTGAAGTTTTCAAACTTTCCAAGAATTTTATGGCTCGGAAAAGACATCTAAAAATTGAGAAAATATATCTACAATTCACCATTTGAAACCTAGTATTTGAATAAAATCTTTGGGGGCACAGTTACATAGCAAAATTTGAACTTGCTTCACAACCTTCACTCAAACCACACAAGAAAATGGATGATCCCTAGGTAATTAAATGCACATGATGCTCCTTGATGTTTGGATGATGCTCATGATGATGTTGTTTAAATTCTTAATCATGTGATTTAAGTTTGGGTCGTGACACCGATCTTTACATTGTCTAGACTAAATTTAAATTTAAGGTCCTTTACCACCTCTAGGTGCATGTAGATCTGTTCGATGTGTTGCTCGTGCCTTTCCAAAAATGTTATGCTTCTTCATCCGAGCAGGACGTTCTTTCCCACCATAAGGGGAAGCAAAGCGTGGAGAGGCCGTGCGTCCAGATGACGGAGATGTTCATGAGCCCCCAAAAAATACTTCAATGTAATTTCTTGTTTTTTTCAGGGGTCCCTAGTATGTGGCTGGATGTAAACTTATGTCTATCACAAATAAATTCCAACCCATTTTCTCTCTCAAAAAAAGAAAAGAAACCTATTCCTGTGTGCTGTTTGCGAGAAGTCTTGAATTCGTTACCTATTCCTTACCTATCTCATGACGTAGCTGCTCTCACTATTAACTGTGAAGTGAACTTAGGGCTGCTTGGATAGATTAAAACTAAAGTTTAACTGCTTGGATAGATTAAAATTAAAGTTTAACTATAGCTAAAATTTAGATGTCTAAATTTTGGTCGTCTAAAATTAGATGTGTCCTGTTTGAATAGTGAAAAGTCGTTTATACAACTATACTAAGCGCGTGTTGCAAGAGGATAATGATTGGGAGGGTATTTTCGTATTTTGATAATGATTGGGAGGGTATTTTCGTATTTTGCTATCTGCTGCCAGAAATTAGCCCTCGTTAATTGGATTTGAAAAGCTAATGAACAAAACTTTAGTTAGAAAGTTAGCTAATTTTTAGTTCATATTTAACCTCCCTATTTGGATCATCTAGACCTAATTTAGCCCCAGGATCCATGACTTAATTCAGGCTGTTCTGAGCTGCCAGCTGCAGTTGGTACAGGACCTCGATGCATCATCGGCTCAAACCGAGTCTGGATATATCAATATAGCATGCTAGTTAGCTCGCGCTTCCCATATCGAACAAAGTCAACGACTGTCAACTGTTTACACATTGCACTACTAGCGAATGACAAGTCAGCAGTATCGCCATGTGATAACCAGATCGGGCAGGCAGATGCTAACCAACAGCGAAATTTGGGCACAGGGTGTGTTCGTTTTCTCCCCTCTAAAGTTTAGACCCGTCGTATTAAAGAGAATCTTGCTATTTAGAAATATTAAATAAAATCTATTTATAAAACTTTTTGTACAGATGAGTGCTAATTCGCGAGACAAATTTAATGAGCCTAATTAATCCATAATTTACCACAGTGATACTACAGTAATCATCCGCTAATCATGGACTAATATACCTCATTAGATTCGTCACGCAAATTAGTTCTGAGGTTCTGCAATTAGTTTTGTAATTAGATTTTATTTAATACTTCTAAATGATAAGATTCTCTTTGATATGACACTTCTAAACTTTTCTAAACTTTAAACCAGGGAAACCAACACAACCGTAATCACGTAGAATTGGATAACACTGAACGATTTGACAAAGCTGTTTGGTTCTCCGCCGAACGCACGCCACGCCTTGGGTTTGGCGTCACCAAAAAACTGAGCTGCTGCTTGGTTGGTTGTTTAATTGCGGCGTGCCACAACTTTTACACAGCATGCTAGTTCATTTCCCACCACACTTGTGGCGCCGGATTTTTATGCCGCATCTTCGGCGGCGCCATAGATGCGCTGTTGCAATTTAAGGTGGGGAACCAAACAGCCCCACTTCGATTGTTCTACCTCCTGATAAACGAGTTTGATTACAATAAAAAAAAGCAAACACCAGTAATAAATCTAGAAGCCGCTTTGCGGTCTCTTGCTGGAGACGGTTCCCAAAAAGCCAGGCGGAAAATCCCTGAATAGGGTCAGTCAATCTGTAGGCCTGACCACTGCAACAGAAGAACAGTGCAATAATTAAAAAGTCTGTCAACTTGTCAAGCTATCTAGATTCAAATAGATACAGTATTCCAAGATGGGAAAAAGTCTATTCTACTACCCACACCAATTTACTTTTTCTGCTAATCCCATGAACAAAATTTAGGTTCGATTTGTTCCTTAAAATATTTCAGTTGGTCCAATTTACCTCCTAATGAGATTTCTCTTTTTTATTTCTCCATGTACAAGTTGAGTTTTAAGTTCAATTTTTATGATGTGGCTTGTAACATGATACCGTATGTTAAATAAATACTTTAGAAAATTTTCAGATTGCATTTTTTATCTCTAGGATCAATTTCTTATTAAATGCTCCTAACCTATGATAATAACCATGAAAAAAATTAATGCATTTTTTTAATATAAGGCATTATGTTCTCTGTCCGCTCACAAAGTTCTAACTTAAAACTCATCATGTACATGGAGGGAAAAAAAGACTAATCTCGAAAGGGGTAGATTGGACCAACCCAAATAGTATGAGGGAGTGAATCGAGCGTAATTTTTTTTCAAGGGGTCTTAGATGGACAAAGTGAATTGATGAGAGTAGTAAAATGGACTTTTTCCTTGCAGAATTAAACACTGATGAAGGGTATCAGATACGAGATGTGCAGCAAGAGGATTACCAGAATAAACATGAGTTCACTTGTGTTTTGCTGATGCATCCTCCAGGAACTTCCAAGATGGCTTCACCACTTTTGATGGAGATCCCACAGATAGCAATAGATTTTCAAGTCTTCTGATTTTGTTTGCCACTTTCTCCACTTCTATTATGGCGTCATCAATGGCATCATCCACAGGATCAGGAGACCCCTCGACAGAAATATCTCCAGATGAAGTTTTCCATCGCTTGAGGCTGATGGGACTTGATTGATCATCCGAAAGGGCTTCCAGAGATTCACATCGCTTGGCAATAAGACTGTTTGTTTCACTTGTTATGCAGCAATGTCCATTTTGGTCGGGTGGAAGTTCCTCTTTTGAACTGGTAACCTCCTGATGCATATTGGAAGCTCTATTCAAACATTCCGGTGATTCCTCTTTACCACCTCTTTGGTTGTTGATGAAAATTTCATCACTGACTTCTTCTGAAAGTTTTGCGCCAGAGCCCATGGCTTCTGCAGGCACATCAGATGGCCCATTCATGCATTTTTGTACCTCTTCGCCATCACAAGATTGCTCAATGTCCTGATCTGAGCTGCTACTTTCTGAATCTGCATTGAAATTATGAATAAATATTATGGTGATTGCATGACTGGTCAAAGATATCAGAAGAAAAATCAGGTGTAAGAGCAGCTGTTTTTCTATCAAAGTATAGTTATCTATCCAGACAAGAGCAGAAGCTAGCACCTATCACAACCATTGCTATTCAGCCAATGAGAAGTTTTAGCATGGTTAGTTGAAATATGAGAGTCCTACACTAAAAGGATCATAGCATTAAATGTTCCATGGATGGGTTTTGAAGTATCTATGTCGAACGGCCACATGGAATGTTACAATACAGTTTGCTAAATGAAGGGCTTACTTTAACTAGCATGAATCTTCTTATAATGGTAGTGCCATCTCTTATCTGCCATAAAGGAAAAACCATGCCTATCTATTTATTCAGCAATTGTTTACTTTTGAAAGCATCGTTACAGAAATAAGATGCATAGGTGGCAGCAGCAGTTCTGGAAAGGGAGTTATGAACAATGCCACTATAGTTACAAAATTTGCACACCAGGTGATTTATCTAACAGAAAGTACAGCCTCTTATTAAGATCAGCAGTTGAAATTGGTACACTTCCAATCCCTATTACTTTCCTGTTCATGTAACAGCTATTAACTCAAAATAATTAATAATAAAAACTATACAAAAAAGGGATCTGTTTGCCATTCTCTTCTTTTTGCATTGGGTAGGTCAATACAGTTCTTGCAAATTTTTTTACACCTCATTATTTTTTTACTCGAATACGCAAGAGAGCTGCGTATCATTGCATTAAGAAAGAAGTAGAAAGGCTAAAATAGCCATACAAACACACACAAATCCCACACACACCCTGCCTCAGATTACATTCGCGCCTGTAATAAACAATAGTCGACCACAACTACCCCCCACACGGCTAACCACCAGGTCGAGCAGCGACCATGCCAGACAAACCTTTGGCGCCTGCCAGCATCCAGAGATCGGCCTCATTCTGTGGAAGGGCCTGATCGATCCTTGGCGAGGCGCCATTAAACACTAAATCATTCCTCAATTTCCAAAGGATCCAAGCTCACCTCATTATTTTTTTCACCATGCACAAATTATAATCCATCCTGAATTTTTGCAAAATGATGCAATTCTCTATTTCCTATGCGCATGGGTTTTTTTTTCAGATCCTTAACAGAAATTTTACAGAACTTATGATGGTCTTTCCCCTTTGGTGTCCTGAAGACAAACCATAAATCCGTGGTGCCCTACACCAAAATCGAACATAACAGTATCCCAGAAACAAAGCCACATTCTTGTAGTCTCCTATAGACAAAAATTTCCCATACATCAATGACACTGCAGCAATATGTTGGGTGAAGATATAAAAAATGAATAGACTAGTAGGCTCCCTTATTGAAATGTACCCAAAGCCATACTAGAGTACAAGAAATCAGAACATTATTAGTACCTGTGCTCTGTATAATCAACTGGGCGGTATACCAGGACTTTCCATTTTCCTGACACATAACAATTAGCAAAAGAAAAAGAATAAATAAATGGTAATTAATACAATTAGTTTATCAATTATGAAACCATTAAGGAATGTATTTATTTTTCTTGGGGAACTTGCTAATTGGGGTAACTGTGCCCACAACACAAATCATTTTGGAGCTTTGTTAGGTCAATGACCCTAGGTAGGACCACTTTTGGAGCGACAACAGTATTATAAATGGTAATCAATAATTAACTGAAAGCAATCTATCCAAGCAAGAAAAAGAATATTTATTTGCTCAAACTAATTAACTTGCAAGTCATTTCCAGAGAAACAAAATCATAATTATACGACAGTAAGGATCATGATCAAAGGTAGGTAGGATCGTTTTGGATTCACATATCACATGAATAGAATAGGATAGTAGCTACAAGATTGTGCACTCATAGAGACTTATAGAATTTTGCGACATTAATGACATGATTGTAGCAGCTTTAATAGATCCTATTGCATAGATCCACATGATCTGGGAGGACCATAGAATTGCAAGACCCTTGCAATAAGGGATCAAAATCCTGACAAACTTTTTAATTATCGAGGAACTCACTAAGGTAGTCCATGCACTCTCAAATACATGATGTTCAAGAATGTGTGAAATCAAACTTCAAATGTAAAAACCCAATCTTCTCTATATTAATTCTGTTTATATGACAAAATTACAAAAAACATGTACCAAGAGGCAAGAGCACTTCATTGTGTAATAATTACCTGTGAAAGAGGCACACTCCAACCTTTTTCAAGGGACCAATCAAGGGCTGGCCTCAGATCCTTACAATCAGCATCATAGTATCCACCTTCACCAAGTGGCTCTTCATGCAAAGCTATCTGAAGACAAAAGCCAAGTAGAAATAGCTCAATATATCTTTTGTTGAAATACATTAACTGTGAATTAAAATTAATCACCAAATGCTAATGCATATTCCTTATAACAAGTAGTGATGCATTTAGAAGAGAGAGAAGTCCTTTATTCCAACAAGAGACAGACAATATTTACTGTTAAGGGAAACGCTAGACTAATACCCTCCACTGTTACCCCTAACATTCACATCAACAGATCAAACTGCCTAGCTACACAAGCATTGCCTTATTCAGTAACCAACAAGTGGCACCTAGTCCCAAATGTTAGGTGGTACCTAGTCCCAAATGTTAGTGAAACACTGAGTTGCATTTTTCTGAGGAATTGATTTCAAGTTTTATTAGTGAGAGTTTTCTTTCAAGAGATGTTTAAAACATGGATGAATCATAGCATTAGCTGACTAAAAAGTTTGTTCTTTAAAGACTACACCCATCAAGATCACTGAAATTATTTGCAAGTACAGTAAGCATTACAACTTTAATAATCACTGTTTGCAAATTACCCATATTCCTACCATTCTCAAATGGCTCCGTAAACATACCCAAAAAAAACAAGGATGCTGCATGCATGTGTAGCCAACATATGTAACAAACAAGAATAATATGATGGTGCAGAATATTAGCAAAGAAAAGTGAAATTTGATAGGGTGGCATGATTATGCTAATTGCTATCTTTCAGAAAGAATGGGCATAATTCAACTATGTGAATGTGTATTTACCTTAACTTTGTTATCACCAAGTAACTCAATAATTTTCCCGGTCCAGTAACAATCAGTATACCACCACTCAATCAGGTCACCTACTTTCCATGGACTGCTGACAACCACTACAACATTAGCCTCTGGGAGCTGGTCAGGTTTTTCATGCTCCCGATACCACTGTGGAAAGGTAGGTCTGACCATGATCATCCTACTCTCACTTGATTTCCGCTTACGGCTACCTGGGGGAACTTTGTATAGTCGAGTCCATGTCTTCTCTGTCAAAGGAAAAAGGAACCAGTAAGCTGTGAAAACTGCAATGCTGTTGAAGTAAGCATGTGTGTGTGGGTGGTGTTGTATGGGTTTCTAACCCCCCCCCCCCCCCCCCCGCCCCCCTTTTTTTCTTCTTAATATAATGATACTCAGCTCTCCTGCCTGTTCGAGAAAAACAAAAGCTGTGAAAACTACTGTACACGTCTACAACTTGCTTTCTGACAATAGTAACAAAACTATACACTAAATGTACTTGACCTTTGGCTTTTATTTTTTTATTAGCTTCCAATACATCATGCCCCCCCCCCCAACACACACACACAAATTATTTACCAGACTTCACGATTTATAGGACATTCACACTGAAATAACTAATGAAAAGTACCTTGTGTTCCTATGCACACATCCCCAATTTGCAAAGTTTTGTTGCAACCACAAGTTACCATACTCCAATTTTCTAAAATTTTCATGGTTAAACCACCCTTTACCATGGAGTAACAAATAGGATAAACTTTGTAAAAAGCACAATTCACATCTAGTGCTTGTTTTGTTGTTTCCTAACCTGCAGATGTATTGGACCTACGCACTGCATGTGCGTATGATTGGACCTCAAATTTTTGTATGCATTAACATCACATGCACTACATGTAAGAAACTAAGAATTTAGGGTTTCTCCAAAAGAAGTAAATCATGTGTTTTTGAGAAGCGGGAGTTGTGTAGTTGTACATAGAAAATCAATGACAATCTCATTCAAGATGGTACCAAAATGTTTTCTCTCTCTTTTTTCATTTTTTTTAGGTGACATGAAAATGCACGCATGCACCACACCACTACCTCACATGCATCACACACAAACGCGCACGTGCATGAGTGCAGCCCCTAGCAAATGCCTGGAAATAGAGGCTGGGCACCTAAGTCAAATCCTAGCTGGCATAGTCACAACCCCAGGAATTCACCACACCGTGAGGTGGTTCTCAATAGCAACGAACTCCTAGAATGGCTGCTGAGACCAAGTAATGGTGCTTGTTATTTGCAATGCATATTCCACTAGTGTACAAATTACAAGATAAACCACAACTCAGCTAAAACAAAAAAAAGGGAAAAACTGTGTATTCAAGATCATGGTAAATCTTATATAAAGCGTGTCCAAGAACACAAACAAAATAGAAATCCCTAGTGTAACGGGTGATTAGTTCCTAAGTTTTCAAGGGTGTGTGTGGTGTGTGTGCTCGGGTCTATGTATGACTCTTTTCTTCTTCTATTAATACAATGATACGCAGCTCTCCTGCATGTTCGAGAAAAAAAATAGAAATCCCTGCTCAAGGTAGCATACCAAATGAACATTTTGTAACTCTTAAAAATCTTACCATCATATGCTACTAGATCCTCAGAACAAATTAAACAGCAGGGCAAGGTAGAAATAATTACTTACTTTCATCTGGAAAGTCAAGATACTCCAAAAGACACTCCAGATGACCTTGCCTTATACACATAAGGCTTATCTGAAAAGAATAGTTCAATACACATAAGGAGAAGTCCATTTTACTACCCCAGCTATCCCGTTCTCTCACTTAAATCCCCCAACCACCACCATCTTCCTGTCACATTTTATAGAAGAGTAAAATAAATTGGCAGCCTCTAAACATGTTTCGTTGAATCATTTAGACACATCATTCTGAAACATATGAGGCCCTTTAACAAGAGTGGTCCACGATAGATCCAAATAAGATAAGTTAGGATGTATCCACATCAGCGGCATGCTTTGTGCTAGCATGGAACCCAGCATAAGCACCCTGATATTGCAAAAGTATGTACTCGCAGGCATGCCCATCATAGTGCTATAACAAGACAACAATAAGCAGAATGAAAGTGTCAAGTGTGGAACCCGGCATTTTTTTTCTTCGCGTTGCAAGTGCCTAACATGTCACGATACCAACCTGGCATCAGACAACAGGAGAAGCCAGAGATATGGTGAAGAAAAAGGGTGTTGAAAAAGCCTAGAATATCAAATATAAGGATGTGGCACAAGCTAAGAGAAGGAAAGTATGGGAGCCGGTCCCACGGAAGCACTCTTTCAAGAAATTATTAAAAAGTATTGTATCAAAATTTTCCACAGAAACCATCTTGAACCAAGAGCTGCATAAGGTTACATAGTTCATGAATCAAGGTATAGTATTGGACGACTGCTCTGGAAAGCATAACAAAGAGTGAAGGTCGAAATTCATGGTTATAAACAAGAAGCTTCCAAATGCATGGTATTTCAAGGCATTTAAATATATGAGCACACATGATTTCCATAGATTACAGGGTGTACCTTACTGCGGAACCATGCACCCCTGAAACCAAGAGAGAAGGACCTTGACTCTGCTGTGTCTCCAACTTTAAAAGGCAGCATAATATCCATATTAAGCCACTCAACCTATAGACATACAAAGTTTTACGAACAGCATAAAATTAGTACAATCACACTGTACAGCTAAGTCAGCCCAGCAAAAGCAACTATAAAACAATGTGCACCTTCAGCAGTGCGTTTTTTCCTCAATTCAGTGGATGGGACGAATTTGTCATCAGACGCTAAAAAAATCTTAAATCTAAGCAGCCTAGTGTGGTTAACATAAGGAGCTCAGATGTCAAATCCACTATAACCACGTAACGACTCTAGTAGCTGCAAGCACATGCAGCATATCAATATGCAGTTCCTGTCACAGACATTAACTATCGGCTGCATGATTTGAAGGTAGAACAAGCAATATCTTCAGCAAATATTCATATGTTAATAGCACAAGAGTGGTGGAGCTAGGGGGCAAATCAAGGGGGGGTCGATTCCAGGTAAACGAATAGTAATCAACAATTATATGCATCCATAAAGCCATAGCCATGCACGTGTGTGCTCGGCCTACCAGAAGGTCCTTTTTTTTTTGGAGGGGGGGGGCGGAGCCCACTATGGCCCTAACGTAGCTCCGCCAGTAACACGCCCAAAACAGAGCTATACATGATTTCAAGAGAAGTTGTCACTATGCCAGCTGCATGAGTGAAGAAAGCGTGGATGGCAAGTCCATGACATATAAACTGGGACAGGAAAATGGCAAAGCGCCTGGTAGGGAGGCCGTCGCGAGACAGTGAATTATCTTAATCTAATGTGATTGAGCGGTATTGTTAGTAACATTTACAGGAATTTGTAGTCTCTGGGCCTATTTTTCATGAGCTCAGCCTATTTTCTCAGGTGCAATGACATGAAATACTTCCTCCAGATAGATGGATCTCAAGCCCTGCCAAACAGAATAAACACCTAACACTTAAACATATAAGTAGTTGGATGTTGATCCAACTCCTCAAGGACTAAACCCCTGTTTGTTCTAAAAACCAGTTTGTAAAACTTGGATTGCAAAAAGCTGAGGGTCCAAAAGCCAATGGGCAATGGCTGTTTGGCAACCTAGATTTTACGTGGGTTGGATTGCTATTTGTAGATGTCAAACACTAGTAATGCCCTCAACTGTTTTGGGAGGCATGTTTGTCATTTTGTGGCACGTTTGCAACTCATTTATAAAATACGAAAAATCCATATTTAATAAATTGCAGAAAAATACATTATCCATACAAACTTCACTTTTACCCATACAAATTTATATTGGCTGTGTCCTGCATGGAGGCAGATTTTCAGCAAACAACATGGTCGAGGCGAATCACAAGGTCGTGCCACATGTTGTTTGAGGTAGGGTTGGGTGGCAAGGTGGGTGAAGTGCAGTGGCAGTTTGGTAAATTTGTGTTTCACAATCCATGAAAGCATTTAAGCGGATTGTCAGATTGTTACAATCCAGCAAACTAGATTGTGAAATCTGGTATCAAAAGCTGGGTTGTTTCTTTCAGCTGGGGATTATATAAACTACTCCGTCCGTTCCAAATCGTAGGTTGTTTTAGCTTTGTTCTAAGTCAAATTGACCGAACTTCGACCAAGCTTATAGATAAATAAATTAACATCTACAATATCGAATAAATGCACTATCAAAATATATTCCATGGCCTATCTATTGACATTAGTTTGATTTAGTAGATATTTGTGCATTTTCTATAAACTTGGTCAAAGTTTGACTTACGACAAAGCTAAAACAACCAACTTACAAGTTCGAATGGAGGGGAGTAACAGAGGCTGGAGTGAGTAGAATCCACAGTTTTCAGCTGAAACAAACCAGGCCTAAGACTTGACAATAAGTTAGTTTGAAGCACTTAAAATATAGCAAAATTGGGGAAAAGGAAAGTAAGGGAAACTCTCTAAGTCGCAGGACAAAAGATCTGAGACTTGATGACCATAGAGGGAAAGGAAATGCCCAAACTCTCACTTATAAAACAAGGAGCACCAGCACCAATCCGGCGGAGGAGTTGGACTTCACAGGTAACTACAATCTGGTCAGATAACTAGATCTGGGCCGGTGCATCCGCCGCGGCCTCTGTTCCCGACACCTCCCAAGCACGCAGTGGCGGAGCCAGGATTTCAAAGTTGGGCATTCCCACTCCCAACAAAAGAAGGTCCTAACCAAAAGTAAGAAAAAGGTTCACAAACACTACTGTCGAAGTGACAATTAAAGGTTAAAGTTGTTCATATCTCAGATATCCATGAAACAAAGGGAAATTACAAAACCTAAAGAAAGTTACAATCTAACATTAACTTTGTTCCTTCATGGCTTGGATGTGGTTGGTGATATCAGTATCCTTGACTTGCAAAACGAACTCACGCTCAATAACCGTGACCAAGCAGTATTGCATTCAAGTAGTGATCCCCATCTTATTTCTCAATTTATTATTCACATAATTATTGATGAAAAAACTTTCTCAACACTAGCAGTTGTACTTGAAATACTTTTGAGACCGTGCATGGGCACGTTTTTCATTAAGAGGAACAGTTGTACACTTGTACTTGAAATACTAGCAAAAATTTGAGAAACTGGTAAACAATATTATGTGTGAGGTGCATCTTTATTCTAACAAGCACCAGCAAGACTTCTCACTTTTCTAAACCTTTCATCTCTACGCATTAGCAATATTATGTGGAAAGAAGATGGTTCATCTCTACGCATTTCACGCTCAACAACAGAAGGAGTAACTAGATTTTCATTCGTGACAGTAACCGGATGTGGAACTGATGTGAAGCCTAATTCTACCTTCCTTGTCTTTGCTGCTCTATCCCACAAAGTCTTCAAATCAACCGATTTCTGCTTCGTTTTGCAAAGCTCTAATATCTAGAGGAAAGGTGTATACACACAAATCAACTAACAAACCAATCTTTCGATAAAATCAGAAATGCTGAAATCGGCAGTCGCTCCTCACCCAAAATCCCAATCGCCTGCAGCTTGCTGCCCTGCTCGGCAAATCGACGGTGCGGCGGTGCCGAATCCCCACCGCTGCCCACCGGTGGTGGCGGCTGGCGGCCCTGCCAACGCAAGGGCGGAGCCGCTCGGCCGCTTGGAGGCGCGCAGCCCCGGTGGCCCGGCTGCCCGAAACGCCGCCTCGCTGACTCGCCTGCTGCGGCGCACGGGCGCGGAGGCGCCCAGCGTCAGCCGCGCCGCGCCCTCGCGTCGATTCGGGGCAACAGGGTGATGGGGGAGCGCTGACGCGGACGCCTGCGTCTGAAACTTTGAGGGAGAGAGGAGTCGGCAGTTGAGACGGCAGCGCGCGCTGGGAATCCGGGGTCGAGAGGGGAGAGGGGAGAGGGGAGAGGGGCGCGGGACCGCGGGGCAGGAAACGGAGAGGAGTGCGCGCGCCGTGCAGGACCGCAGCCAGGGCCAGGGTTGTTGGCCTCCAGGGATTTTTTTTATTTTTATTTTATCTCTATACTACTAAATCTCAATCTCTGCTACTGCTCTGTGTCTCTTCTCTACTATATGGATAATTTTTTGGTGCTACCCTCACCCCCTCCCACGTTTGCCAGTCTGCCGTGTGACCCCTCCCCTCCCATGCAATCCCACCCCTCCCGTGCGATTCCTACGTCGCTCTCCCGTGCCTCTCGCCCCTCCCGTATGGTTCCCATAATCCCACGTCGCCCTCCCGTGCCTCCCCTCCCCTTCCGAGCTCTCCCCCTCCGCCACGCTCGACGTCACGGCTTTCGCGTGCCTCCCCTCCCCTCCCGATTAGGATATGCAGACCTCGCCACCATCTGCGAACAGATGGCCGGCATCGAGGTGAGCAACTAGATCCTAATCATCTCCATCAATGCATCGTCACCCTTATGCCGTTCCTCGATGCATCATCCCCGGCTGTGTTTTAGGGTGTGGAAGACCACCACGAGGCGCTACCCTAGACGCCGTCGATTGCACCCAACGACACCAAGGAGAAACCTGTACGCCACTGCCGTATACGTCGTCGGCCTGCAGGCCGGTGAGATCAAGGAGGAAGATCGTCTTCAGACTGAGGGAGGTGAGAAGTGAAACCCTAAAACAGAGTGTCTAGGCAACGATCCTACCTCCTGCTGACTAGACGACGTGGGATGCACCGCGACGACAGCAAGGAAAAACCCCCACGGCGACGACACCAGGGAAAAACCTCCACGCCGTCGGTCTGCACCCCGGCCAGACCAAGAAGAAAGAACGTCTGGACCCTGAGGGAGGTGAGCAGCAATCCTAAAAACGCCGATCCTACTCCCTGTTGTTTATTCCTCACTCGATCTGTCTAGGCATGCTGACATCATCATCTGAATTCCCCCTATCCCTATCAAAATAAACAAGCCCTCGATATTTTAGATTTCACATTGCCACTATTAATCAATTATCTCTTTTCTAAAGAACTGGAACAGAGAGCTATGCGAAGCTTCAATGCTGTGATTATGCATGCTTATATTGATAAAATCAGAACTATTATGCATTTTGGTACATGTTTGATCAATTATAGTGGTGTATTCTAATCATACCTTTAGTGCAGCTTTGGTGCATAGTGATAGAATCAGAACTATTGAGCATTTCATAATTATAGAATTAGAATAATTAAGCAATTTTCCTATATATTTGACAAACTATAATGGTGTATATTAATCATACCTCCAGTTCAGCTTCTGCCAAAGCTGTACGCGGACAAATTGTAGACAAAGAAAATTAAATGCACAGATCTAATGTTATCGAGAAGATAGAGATGTTGACAAGAATACTCAAGCGTGGAAAATGTTAAGGTTCTTAATTATATTTCATACACAATATTGCATATTTATGAACATGTTTAGTAAAAGCAGGTACCTGAGCAGCTTCATATTTCTGCTGACAGAGTTAGGTAAGGATTGCTCCAATCAGCCCATACACCATACTGTTGCCCAGCAAAAAAAAAGATTTATTGCCCAAATTCGACTCGTGGTGCAGCATCCTGATCAGGGATAGACCGCGCGTGAAGGCGAGCTGGATCGAATCAAGCCTAACTAGGTCAAACATTGATTCTACTTGCCGCTGCATTGTAAATTTGAATCTCCTGGTCATTTTGCTAGATTAATTATGTGTTTATACGTGACTTTGTTGGACCATTGAGCTATTCTGGTTTTCAGTAGTGCAATAGAGGAACAGAGGAGGGGGAACCTCATTGGTTAATGCCTGCAAGACTTGTAGTTCTGTACGTTTCTCGATTAATGTGTTCGATAGAAAGAAAAATCAGAGCTTACGTTATTATTGTGCTATTGGCTAGCTATAGTTCTGTTTCTGGGTCTACTCATAGTTAGATCTTTTTATATATAGTTAGAAAACAGTATACCTAAAGATATTTGGTAAAATGCATGTAGAATGGAATGGACCTATATGGTGGCTGCAATATGTAATTAGTAGTGGATAGTCATCCTTTATTGAGAATTTATATTAGGTTTCTAGAACATAATATTAGGCGTCAGGTGTTGTGCTATGGGAGTGCGCTGCACTTTGATTAGTGGAGCCAATCAAATTAAGGTGATGAATCTATATTTCTGTAACACTGAATTCAGAAGCAGAAGATACATGTTGTTTATGCATATTGCTGCTCACTCACTTCACTCACCATGAGGTGATGTTCTTGGCTGTTTAACTAATATGGCTATTACAATGTGAGTGATTTTCATAAATTACTCTTTTAAGCTTTGATTGGTGAGTGAAGTGAGATCTGAAAGTGTAAGTGTGGAGTTATCTGCCAAGTTTGATAACCTACGAATGCCTTGTCATTTGCATCTTCCATGATATTATGCATGTCAGTAGAAAATTTGATCGAAAGTATCAGTCTATCACTGTCTGAAATAAATGGAAGAGAATGAAGGTTTGTTATGTTACTGAAATGATCGAACAGCATGGTAGTTAGTCTCATTAAACTGCTACTACTGTAATATGAAAAGGTGATAAGGATACTCCCATCTCTCTTACTTTGCAATGCATTACCAATTCCCTTTCTAAATTTAGTGACCAATAAATGGGTCATGCCCATGCCTTTTTTTCAGATCTAGCGATAGTCATTATCCTGGGAAATAAGAACCTAGCTAATGTAAATAAATTTATTGAAGACCATTGTTGGTTTATTTTTTCTACTATGTCCTTCTCGTTGTTTGTGACTTGTATATTTGTCTCCTCCTAGGTGTTCAAGTGGGCTCGGTTTCCAGAACCATATAGTAGCTGAACCATATAGTCTTGAGATTGTTTCTGGTTTTATCACAAGTTTGATTAGCGGCATCCACTGACACTGTTGAATTCATTTTGTTTGCGTCCTGTTCAGAGGTGCCGGACTGCCAATTGCCATTCCCACAAGGTACAATGCATGTCCATAGGCATGGTGATTTTGGAAAGGGATGCATGGAGTTTTAGAAAATGAGCTTTTTAATATATGCCTTGATCAATGAGCATGGATTCCAGACCGTTGGATCATTAATGAGCAGAACCTCTGTGGTTCAATTGGCAAGTTCAGTAATGGAATCATAATAAGGCTATAAAAGTTCAAAAATTAGATATTTTAAAACTTTTTTCATGTGCCTTTTCTTTTAATTGGTTCGAAGTTGATTCTTGTGTATTGGTTCAAAACAGCATATTGGGGGATTGTAATAGCTGATGAACTCAAAAAACTATACTTTATATGCTCCTCTTATCTCGTTAGAAGTTTTTTTTAACTCCCTTAGCAACACATGGGCATTGTAAATTTGTACAGGTGGTTCTGTGGGTTTTAAGAGGTATGGGTAAATCTAGACGATCACCCTTCAGGGATGTATCAAACACAATTGGATCAGGTGAGGCCTCCTGCTACTGTTCAACCTTCTCCAGACAATCTGTTTGCTACGTACACTAAACATGAATTATAAATGTGAATTAGGTAACCAAGAACCTCATGTCCCGAGTCCACAAGCAACAGATCCAAAGGAGGCAAAAAGGTAGCGAGAGAGGGACCGATATGCAGGGATGTCTGCGAAACAAAAGATAGATTGGGTCAAAAAGCAGCGTGTATCCATATTGCATTGGATCTCTCACCGTCCGCGTGTTCGCTGCAGATCTAAACACAGCTAAAGAGGATACCCACTGGCTGCATCGCAATGAATCTTATGAACCGGGTACTGCTTAGTAGCAAGGCTGATGCTTGTATAGTTTCATTTTATCCTGTTTGTTGCTTTCATGCCTGTAGTCCACACCAATAATAAAGTGCACATATCCAGTGGTCACGCGGGGCGCAGACGAGCTTGGGGCTCTGAGGATAGAAGAGAACAATGTGATGCCACTTTTAGGTACTTATGATCGGTGCCATCAAGTTGTTTGTTGAAATAGTAGGGTGGAACAGATTTTTTATGATGATTGGGTATCAGAGGTCATTGAACTTGTATGTTGCACTCATTTGTGTTTTGTGCAGGTGTCACTCTGGACATCCCCAGGTATGGAGAATTGACATTTGCAGGTGACTTAACACCCAATGAGACAGGTACGCACCTACGGTGTGCATAATAAACCATAAAATTTTAGGTTTTGTATGTGAAATCAGCTGTTCTATTCTATTATGGCTTCAACGGATGATGACATCCCTATAAACTGACCATTCCGTAAAAATCAGCGACTTCATTCATCGAAGTAGATCAACCCATTATCAAAAATTGCAATTTAAGAAATGATCTTCTTTTGTTTTGTGCAGTTGGTACTCGGGACATTCCCGGCCTTGGATTGACTTTTGCAAATAATGGCATAGCACCTAATGAATCATGTATGTGACATGCTGATCGATTACTGATCGGTTGTTGTTTTTGTTCCATGCTGCGCGTAAATGGTCATGGAATTCAAATGCAGTTCATTCTCTTGTATGCAGGTGGATCTCAGGTCATCCCTGAGATTGCCGATTTGACTTATATCAGATGTGGAAAAAAACCTGATGATGCAGGTATGGTCAGTCAATTTTCACTATAGTTTGTGATGGGTTGTTGTTTTGGTTCCATGCATGACAGGTATCTCATCATACTTTATAATATCTATTATTAGGAGATAATATTTGGAACAGACAACCCCGGGAATCGTGTCACAGAGAAAGTATCGCTTAGGACAACACAGGTACGTCTAACTTACTACACAGATATGTTTGTGTATGACGGGGGACAAATAAATTAAATTATTGTTATAATTTTAGAATTTCATGCACCAGTTGAAAATCAAGTGGTTGATCCTAATGAACACCGTCGTGAGAGGGCTAGAGCGCGAAGGGCAGCAATGACTGCCAAGCAGAGAGATATAATTAATAAGCGTTGTCGAGATGCATATCATGCACACAAAGAGCCTAAGAAGACTATGTCTGCCGAGGAGAAAAAGAAGAAAGTTAGTGAAATAAAAAGAGCATCACGATGAAGAAATAAAGATATTAGGTCCGATACATTGCACCCTGACTCTATCGCAATGGAGAACCCACACTTTGAGCCTACACCCCTTGATAAACCACTAAGCGCATGTGACTGGGAGATCCCAGTTGTAAAAAGCACACCTGTTTACATTCACGCAACCCTAGAGGACCCCCCTCACGAAGCTGATCCGCCGATCCTCGTTGGAAGAAAAAGGTGTTCCCAACATGTTACCCCTGGCGTGAAGGGTAAACTTTGTTCTTTGCGAATTAAACAGATTGAGTCAACAATTGGATAGAGTATGGATAGATCTCATGAATAAACAAGGTGTGATCCACAGCCGACAAACGAATCAGCTATAACTAATGCTTGTAAAACCTATTTCTGATAGAGTTATTTTCCAACTCAAACACATTGTCACATATCCAATGTTACCGATTTTATTTTTTTACACCAAAGGAACCAATACGACTGCAAATAAAGATCCTATGCCCAACAACCCCTCTAAAACATATGCTCATTACGCTGGCTCAACAAATAATACACATGATGCGGTTGACGAGATGCAGCCAGGCATGGTGGAGGATGGTAAGTTTTATGGACTCTTGAATTCCACATCACCCCTTTGTACTAAAAAAATGGTGAGTGTGATCGTGAGTCTAATTATTTCATCGCAGATAGTGATGAGGATATCATATTTGAGGATGATGATGAAGAGGACAAGGGGTACCTATTTGCAGGACAAAGTAAGTGCGAAGCATATGTTTGTACGCATTACTCAATATCATAATCCCCGTTTAACATGAAAGTCCAAATGGTTTATTCTATAGAAGATGATGCTGACGAAGATGATGAGGTTGATATTGGTGATGATGACCTTAATGTGATAGAGGTTCCAGATCCTCATGCTGCAGTTTATGCAAATGTTCCGTCAGAGACTCACATGCTCAAACCGGTCGATAATTGCGAGTACTGCAACGCAAAGAAGTTTGAGTCAGAACCACCGGGGTTTTGTTGCCGTAGTGGGAAGATACATCTTTCCACACCTGACACACCCCTAGCCCTAATGAGATTGTGGACAAGATCGGATCCCAACGCAAGGAACTTTCGTGCCAACATTAGGTTTTTCAATGGGCATTTTTCTTTCACTTCCATGTACTGTCACCTTGACCGTATGACCACGAACATGCGGAATGCTGGTGCTTACACATTCCATGCACATGGTCAGATTTACCACAATATCCGGTCTTTTGGTAAATAAGAGGGGACAGAACCTAAACACCTTGAGCTTTACTTTTATGACGATGATCCGGCTCTTGAGCATCGGTACCAAAAGTGTCGTGCAGATTGTGCATGAAAGGACAAGGAGGTCATTGATATATTGGTTGGCATCCTTCGAGGTAATCCTTATTCTGAACATCTTAGGACAATGGGCCAGATCGAACATGTTGAGGACTATCATGTTGCATTGAATTTGGATCAATGGTTAGATCAAAGGACACATAATGTGCCGTTAACATCAAAGGTGGCTGCCGTTTGGGTAGAGGGAAGTGAACTGAGTGGGCAGTTCCAGCATAGTGTAGTATTGCAAGGCAAGGATAGGTCTATACATGGCATTCGATCATACCATGCGTGCTACGACCCATTATCGTATCCCTTGTTCTTTCCTAGAGGGGAGCTTGGTTGGCACGATTGCATTCCAAAGGTGTGTGTGACCATGGATGAAGTCAATGCTGCTCGCGCCATCTGCAAAGCCCGATCTGAGGGTGATGATGAAGGTAACTCGTAAAATGTTTTAGAATATAATATTACATTTTATATGTGGTAATATTGAAAGAATACATACTAAACTATCATAATTTAATAAATGTAGGTTACGCAGGGAATAAATGTGTGTTCGTGCGCGAATACTATTGCTATAAGTTTCAGATGCAGCCGAGATATTTAACCCAATATTATATGGAAAGAGACTCTTCCAACAGTTTGCCGTTGACATTTACATCAAGATTGAGAGTTCGCATTTAGATTACATATGAAACAACTAGAATGAGATTAGAACGGATTTATATCAAGGCCTGGTTGATAGTTTGCAAGCAGGGGAGTCACAAGCAGATTCTGTTGGAAAGCGTATAGTTCTCGAGACATCCTTTATTGGAGGCCCTAGGGACATGAGGCGCCGGTATATGGATGCCATGGCCTTGGTCCGAAGGTATGGTAAGCCAGATATCTTATCACCCGAGATCAAGGCAAAACTGTACCCTGGTCAGACCGCGAAAGATCGTCCAGATCTTGTCACCTGAGTCTTCAGGGCAAAACTGGAGGAATTGAAGTGGAGGTTGATGGAAAAGGATATCCTCGGTAAAGTCCGTGCGTATGTGTATGTTGCGGAGTTCCAAAAGAGAGGATTGCCACATGCCCACTTCTTGCTCATCATGAAAAGAAAATACAAGCTTACATGTCCTGAACATTATGACCGTCTGATAACAGCTGAGCTTCCCAACAAGAAGAAGTACCCATAACTGTACAAGATGGTAACCAAACACATGATGCACGGACCGTGTGGGTCATTAAATCCTAATTGCCCGTGCACAAAGGGGCGTTCCTCTTGCAAAAATAGATATCCACGCTCTATTTTTGCGACGTGATAATTGACGCAAAGAAAAGATAATTGACGCAAAGAAAAGATACGTGGCCACGTGCTGAATAATCAATGGGTCGTGCCTTACAATCCTTAACTGTTGCGCATGTTCAATTGTCACATAAATGTTGAGGCTTGTGGGAGCATCAAATATGTTAAGTACCTTTTCAAGTACACATACAAGGGACATGATCGTGCGTCGTAGTATCCATTTGTACAGCAGTTGCAGCTACATCTTCCACACATGCACATGGTAACATTTAATCAGCATCAAAAGATTGAACAAGTTGTTAATCAACCGGGTGCCGATGAGTCAATGCTTACTGCATACTTCGCAGCAAATAGAATCCACAAGATTGGCCGTGATAAATTGTACCGTGATTTTCCTGAATTCTTTATGTGGCAGTCAAATGGGAAGTTTTGGAAACCAAGGGTATATGATACAGGTGGGCAAGTTGGCAGGATCGTATCAACGCACCTGGCTGAGGGGGAATGCTACTACTTGCGTGTTATCTTGAACCATGTGGCGGGTGATACTTCATATGAGGATCTTAGGACTGTAGATGGTGTGATTCTTCCCACATTTCGTGAAACTGCACAAAGAAGGGGTCTCATTGAGGAGGATAGCAGTCTGGATGAGTGTCTAACCAAAGCAACATTATCCCATATGCCGTCATTGTTACGTAAACTATTTGCTAAAATTTTGGTGTTTTGTGAGCCAAGCGATGTCTCAGCACTATGGCATAGACACCTTGATGCAATGCCAGAGTACTATAGCCGTAATAATACATCACCCATAATTGTGCAGTAGATGGTCTTGATTGATATTCGGAATATGTTACCGTCAATGGGGAAGGATATCAAATCATTTCCCCTTCTGATATTGATGAGACGTATGATGATGCTAGCGGTATCCCTCATGAGATATTCGAAGAGGCGAGCATCGAGCAAAACCCTGATGATGTGTCACTAGCGGATAATCTTAACGCTGAGCAGAAGGCTGCCTACTATTGAAAATCCTATGGGTGGCTTGTTTTTTTGGACGGTCCTGGTGGTACCGGAAAGACATTCCTATACAAAGCACCACTTGCGAAAGTACGTAGTCAGGGTAAACTTGTTGTTGCCACAGCTACATTTGGAGTTGCAGCATCAATATTGCCCGGTGGTAGGACCGCCAACTCGCGCTTCAAGATTCCCCTCACAATTGAGGATGGCTGTTTTTTAGCTGCACAAAACAGAGTGGTACAGCCAAACTTCTACGCCAAGCATCACTCATAATTTGGGATGAAGCCACTATGACAAAGAGGGAAGCGGTCGAGGCGCTTGATAATAGCTTACGAGATATAATGGATCGGCCTAACCAGCTGTTGGGGGGGGGGGAGGGGAGACCGTGGTTTTCGGTAGTGATTTTAGGCAGGTGTTGCCGGTTGTTCGACGAGGGTCAAGGGCTCAAATAGTCGATGCATCTCTGCGGAGATCGTATGTAACACCCTAATTTTCAAATTAGAAACCTAAATAAATTTTTGCTAGATTTCATTTAGGACCCATAAGGTTTTTATTCCATTATTTTAATTTTAGAGCATTTATTGTGAATTGATAGTAATTTACTTAATCATAAAAAGAAACATAAGGAAATATAGGTTTTGTGCATTTCATGCCACATTGCATTATTTTATTGTTTGTCTTCTATATGAATTTAAATTTTAAATTCAAATTCAAATACATTTGAACTCAATTCTTTTTCTCCCTCTATTTTTCTTTGGGCCCGGCCCACCCTCTTTTTCTTCTCCTCTTTTCTTTTTCCCTCCTTGCGGCCTAGCCCAGCTAGCCTTCTTTCCCTCCTCTTCCTCCACCACACGCAGCCTGCTCGCCCCCTCCATGGCCCAATGGCCCGCGTGCGCCAGATGCTCTCTCCCCTCCCTCTTATTTCGCTGACAGCCGGGACCCACCTATTAGGGTCGTCCCCGACCTCGAGCCAGACTCGGGCTCGAGCCCGAGTCCGTTCGCGCCACGGCACGGCCGCCCCGCCGCGCGTCTGTGACACCCTAGGTGTCAAATAGAGCAAGCCAATAGGAAGAATGTTTGGTGTGGATTAAATTGTGTGAAAACTAAGTAAAGTTATGAAAATAAGGGTATTTGTGTAAATTTATGAAAGTACAAGTCCTTTTATGTAATTTAGTTGAAGTATAAAAGTAACATCCAAAAATTACCAAGGGTCAAAATGTAAAAGGTGAAAGTCATCATGACCAGTCATAAATGCTTGCAGATAAGCCCAATATTACATAAAATTTACATTACTAAGGACAAAAACTTTATTAAGTTTGAGTTGAGCGCAAAATTGTAAAATAAAGCAGTATACTTTAGGTTTCTGAACTTGAGCCCTAAAGAAAAGTTGTAGGATTTGAAAAGTTCTACAACTTCTATTTTGACCATTTCCTCATTAGAGCTTTGGATCAGTGGGAAAATTCTGTTTACAGTGAAGTCCCTGAGGTTTTGAAATTTCCAACGAGGTCCCTCGGACCTCCTCCCCTCTTCTTCCTCCTCTGGCACATGCTCTGCTCTGCCTCTGCACCTCTGCAGCACCGCCGCCCATCGTTCTCGTCGTTCTCGGCCGTCCCTCACCACCTCCTGCCGTGCTCCACCTCCATGCATCGATCCCCAGCCCGAGCGCCGCTCTAGCTTCCCTCTTCTGGCCTCCCGCGCGCTTGACACGCCCCTCTCCTCTCCTGCCCGAGCTCCCGCCGAGCGACAGCTCGCCGCCGCCGTGGCGAATGCCAGCATTCCCTCCCTTCCCTCACCCAGTTATAGTTACCGCGAGCTCCTCTGGTTCAAGCCCTTTCCATTCCGTTCATTTTCCCTTTGCCGTGCACACACAGAAACCCGAACGCCGCCGCCGTCTCCTCCCTCAACTCCGGTGCCCTCCTGCTCGCCGTGGGCAGCCCATTCCCGTACACCCCACACCACTAAAACCCCCTAGGAAGCTTCCCCTCACCTCACTGACGCTCCCAAGCCACTCCCCGTGGCCGGACCTCCACCGGAGCTACCTCGCCGCCGATTCCCTCCTCGCTGGTAAGCTCCTGTCGCCGTCGAGCCTCTACCTGCGCCCCTCCTCTGTCCAATCCGACCATCCCAATAGCTTCTCCTCATCCTACTGCAGCTGTCAAGCCTGAGCTTGGCTCTCCTCCTCGCCGGGAACCTCCTCGCCGACGAGCTCCCCTCCGCCGCCGCCTCGGCCGCCGTGGGAACCCCACCTCCGGCCATCCCCACTTCCTCCCAAGGCCACCCATGGATGCGCCGTGAGCTCCTGGTGCCCGTATACCAGTCCTTCTCCACCCCCACCCCCCTCGCCGGAATTTGGCCGGCAATCCCCCTGCTCCTCTTCCCCGACGAACCAAGGGCATTTCTCTGATGATTTCAAAAGTTCTAAGGGTGTCCCTGTAAAATTCCAGAGCCCCCCCCAATTCAAAAGCTGTGAACTTCAAAAATATGTAGAAAATTATAGAAAATTCAGAAAAATGCCAAACCAGTTTTGTTGGAATCCTTAAGTTAAAATCGACTACTTTTATATAGCAAGTTTGAGCTGTATGTGTGTAGTTTTTGATGTAAATTAAATACTATGAAATGAGTGTTTTATTTGTATCTCATGTTATATGCATGTGTTGTGGCTGAATTTTGAAACCTAGGTTGTATGTGTCATGTATAGCTCTGTGCAAAAATCTCGAGTTCTTTACTGCTCATTTGCTTAGAAATTCAAGTACCTTTGTTGTATGTTGATAGAAAGTTCATAATTTAATTCTAGATGCATTCCTTCATGTTTAAAGCTGAAAATTTTACCTTAGCTGTGCTTCTGCATGATTAATCCAAAATAAAACTTTGAGAGTCAGAATCCAAGTATAACTCCAGTAGTGAATTTAAGTTTAGATTCAAAGAAAAATTCATGAACCATAGCTATAGTTCATGAAAAATTATGAAAATAATTTGAGATATTGCTCTTGAGTAGTGTAGCATGACCAAAAATTCTCAACCCATGATCAGGTCTAGAACAACTAAAATAAATAGAACTTGTTAAGTAGATCCATATTAATTAATAACCTAGGGTTATTAAAGATAATTAGCTAGTCAAATAAATAAAGGTGTTAAATGTAACTAATTTAATTATCTAAGATAATCAAACATGCTACTTCATGTAGTTAATTAAATTTTTAGGATTACCACCCATGTTGCTAAGTAAATGGGTTAATAAACCCAATAAATGACTGCCTAGTAAAGGGCAATTGTTGTGTTTGCTAATATGTAATGTTATGTTCATTAGATTGCAACTTTATCGTGAAGTAGAATAACAATCTATACATTTTCTAAACTGCATCATTTTCATCACATGTAGATTCGACGCTTCTCGCCGACGGAGACTATCAGATTCTCCCAGAACCCGAAGTAGAAGTCTCTGAAAACGCCGGGAACATCGTCGGAGAATTCACTAAAGCCCCTAACCCGAGTTGGGAAGGAATTGTTAACATCTCTGACCTCAGCCCCGCTAGTGAAGGCAAGCCCCGGACATAAACCCACTATTTTATTTACACTGCAATCTACATTTATATATATACTTGTGGATTAAGTTCTTAGGAATTGTCTGGAAACCCTAGTTGCATATTCCTAGGAACCGATGTACTGAATATTAGAACCTGAGTCCGACTTGTGCTATGCTAATAGGACCTGTAGAAGTCAAGTGATTTCCTATCACTCGCGCGACATAGAAATTGGTTGTTTACAATCCTGCAATCACTATAAGGATGATGGACGGGGTTATGTGTAGTATCTTGAAAAGAAATGATACCCCGTCTGTATTGATGAATTTGGTTAAGGTCGCAGTGTGTGGTATAGTGGCAGTTAAGCATTTGAAAGTACTAGCCACATACCATGAAATATGGTAAGCGGTAAGCCTAGTAACCAATCGGTCTGGCAAGTGGACTCGTCTCCCACCACTCGACTTTTAATTTATGTTTACACGCACCGACGTGTGCGAATACGTGTTGTAGGGCAACCAGGAGTATGGTCATGTAGTCGCGCTACAGACATACATCCTGCATATTGGATGTGCGTATGGTCCTGTAGTCGCTTGTGGTGGCATTGTTCCATGACCCGGAATGAAAGGCAAACGGTTGCTTCAGAACGACCTGTTGGTGTTCCAAGCGTGTGAGTTAAGTTTACCTTACAAGGGTTGAAATTCGATTTAGAATCGTCCGTTTCTCGTGGAGATTAAGACTGCTTAACTCTTTTGCCACATAGAGTAACAAGAGAAATCTTATGATGAGTAATACTGAGGTGTGCTCTAAAAAGGCTTTACCTTGCTTGAATAGTTATAGGTGCTTACCTAGAATGGTTAAAGAAATTAGAAACTGAAAACTAAAATATGAAATTAAGGATCTACTCTTTGTTGCTTTTCAGCTGAGACAAACCCCAAAATTCCTTTAAAGCCTTCATGGTCTAGTTAAGGGCTAAGTATACCCTAATTCCGGGTAAGCCTTGCTGAGTATTAGAGTACTCAGCCTTGCAATATGATTTTATTTCAGGTAATATCTCTGAAGACCCTACTCTCTCCATGCCTTGGCCCTATGCTTTGCCTGATGGTTGGTCCGTGGAGTGGGACCCGTCCCCGGCCAACACCGATCCTGACAAGTGATGTCATGCCATGGCTTATCATGATGTCCATACTAGCGACATGTATAGTTATCGTACTTTGAATTCCGCTGCTGTGAATTTGAATTTTTAAACTGGTTTGTAATAACTTCTATCAGTCTAGTACTTATGTTATTCTAAAAACTCTTGTAACATAAGTGCCTGTGATGTAAAATATGATGGTGATTGTATCTCTGGACTCGCCTTCGTGCGAGGTACCTTGTTTGATCCTGCATTTGGTGGTTTATCGGGACGTTACCCGACAGGCCAAGGGGTTACACCGTTTAAAGTACGATTGGAGCCCTTGAGAGAAAGGACTTGCGTACTTGAGCTGGTGTAATTCAGGTTGGTTCTGCCACAGCTGGTAGCAGAGCTAACAAGTGTACCCTGGAGATATAATTATCCTTAAAAATGTCTTTTAGTATAAAATTGAACCAACAAACTATTTTGCAAACCTACGTTGGTGCCGTTAAGGATTGTGCTTAGTACGTAAAGCCCTAGGGTAATGTTAATATGGGAATTAGAGGTGGCTATTGTATATATGTATATAATGCTAACTTCCAGCACTACTTTCTGTTAAATCTTAAATTTATGCACAATCAACTTTACATCCTGTAACTACGCTTTCGATGATGAGGTAAGAAGGTAAGGATGCTCAGCTAACTGGGGAGTTAGCCTTCCCGTCGGTGATGCGAACCGAACGCTATTTCTCAAGCAGTGGCCTACTTGAGATGCTGCCAATGTATCAATTTTGGTTGATTATATTGGGAGTATATGGTTAAGCTTAGGGTATGAATAGCAGTACCTGTCAGACCCGGGGCCACGGGACTGGGTACATAACGTAGTTTAAAGAGGTCTAAGAGATTAAGTCCGTCTTATCTCTTATTCATCTTGTTTATCTCTTATTTATTCCGTTTAAATAGGAGACAAGGCTAACCGATACAGGGGGAATCTACTCGAGATATGTTCTGGTACGATTCCTTAGCTGGTGTTGGTTAGTATCTTTGTAACCCTGGCCTCTCGGATATATAAGGGAGGACAGGGACTCCTCTCAAAACACGATCTCTAGGTCATTCTACACAAAAGGCAATACAAACCACCGTACAGGACGTAGGGTGCATCTTGCGGCCCGAACCTGTCTAAGTTCTGTGTTCCTTGCACCTTCGAGTTCCTGATCTCGGTGTCTCCTCACCCAAAACTTACCACCTTGGGTATATCCCTCGGTGGGCAGCCGGTTAAACACCGACAGCTGGCGCGCCAGGTTGGGGTGCGCGTCGAAGATCCACCGGCGAGCTCGATGGCATCTTTCAATTTCATCAGGTCAGTTCCCTCTTAGGGTACGACATTCGTTTTTGGCTCGTGGGTCTGCATCGTAGATGGTGTGGGCAACTTTCAGAGATTCCTCGTCGACATGAGGCCAAAGACCTTCGCTGCAGATCTTCACAGCGACCTCGACAAGTTCGTCGACGGGCTCGACAACTTGCCGCTTCATGCCTCTGCAGCACAGATCGAGATGGAGTCTGCTCCAGGCTCGACTTCTTCTGGTGTTGCGACAACTTCCTCTGGTTTGGACTTGTTCCAATCTAGGGATCTGCATAGCCGATCTCAACTCGGCTCATGCAAACCGGCCACTGATCTTTAGGAGGCCAACGTCTCTGGGACCCTCTCCATGTTAGAGAAGGACCTGGACTTGCTGCTCCAGGGCGGAAAGCCGGAAGCCACCGCGTGTCGGGGGGCTTCGGGTTGTTCTGGTACCGGTGATCTGGTGATCACCTCTTTGCCGGAGGGGCGCATTGTGCTTTGGAGAGGCATGATGCTCTCCGATCTACTCGAGGCAGAGGGTCGACTTGTGGCTCACCTCGAGCCCTTGCCTTTTCAAGAGGGCAGGCCATTGGCTACCGCGGTGGAGGGGTCGACTGAACTAGTCGACGAAAGCTCTCATGAGCTTTCCTCCCGCCAGGTGCTGATGGCCAACGAAGGCGAGGACGATGGGGATCTTCCCATCGTCAACTTTGAAGCAGTTTCTGAGGATGAGATCACGGCCAACGCACGCGACAAGAACGACGCCGACCGTGAGGTGCGGAGGGCCAGGAACAGGGCCCGCACAATCCGGCGGAGGAGGGCCAACGAGCGTAGGCGATCTATGCATCGCGAGCTTGACCCTGAGTTTGTTGCCGTAAGCGAGCGGGGTTTTAGGACTCCGGTGGCCAACATCGCCAGGGTAACGGCCATCCTCGAGCGTAGCCACGATCCGGAAGTGCGTCAAGAACTTCTTTACGCGCAGAGGGCTTGGATCCAGCTGGATCAGCACAACCCGGCGTCCACCATCAGGGAGGAGCGCGTGGGTGAGAGTCGAAGTGAGGCTCACAGTCGAACGGCTGGCGGCCGTCCTCGACACCAGCTCAGCAACGACAACGCTTGCGGGAGCCAGGCTCCTGGCGGGAGGCAGCAGCCACCGCAAGGGGGTCATCCGCGGCAGGCCAATCATCGACCTTCTCCAGAGGACCTACGCCAGCACATCAATGAAGGTCGTGACGCGCGGACAGTGATCTCCTCTAGGCGCAAGGTCCGCGAAGAAGTCGAAACTGAAGGTACTGACTGTAGCGACCGATTCCCTGCTTTTTCTGCTCGTTTTAGCAGCTACAAATATCCGGAGGGCTTCAAGCCGATCAGCATTACCAAGTACGACGGCAAGCAAGCTCCTCAGCAGTGGCTCCGTTGCTACTCCACGGCCATTGAGGTCGCAGGGGGGTCGAATATCACCAAAGTCGTCTACTTCCCGATGGCTTTGGACCCTGCACCGCTTACTTGGTTGGAAAGCCTCAGCAACAACTCAATTGACTCCTGGGAGCGTCTCAAGAAGGTCTTCATCGACAACTTCCAGGGAGCGATTGCTCGTGCAGGTACTCGTCACGATCTTGCTCAGTGTAAGCAGGAACGTAATGAGCTCCTGCGGTCCTACACACATCGCTTCTTTGACGTTCGCGCCACCATCGCCAACATCTCGGAGGATGACATCATCGATTGTTTCTACAACGACATCACCGACCTGGGCATCTAGAGGGATTTCAGGCGGAACAGGCCGAAGACTGTTGTGGGCCTTCGTGATATGATGCACGATTGGTCCGAACAGGAGGAGAAGATGCGGGAGCGGTTCCCGCGGCGTCAAGATAGCAATCTGCGGCGCCCAAACAACAACCGCAACGATAAAGGCTAGCGGGACTTTTCGGGTCCGCCCCGTAAATGAAAGCCAGATGATGTCATCCTGCAGAAGAAGTGCCCTTGGCACCCAGGTGCCAATCATGCCGCCATTGACTGCTACCACCTTCGGAGGACGTTCAACAACTCCGGTGGTGGCAAGAAGAACAAGAAGCCTGCGGACAAAGAACCCGAGGATGACTGTAACACCCTAATGTAATTTTCCCAAATTTTAAGGAATTTATTTGGGCTTAAATAAAATTTCCAGGGTTTTCTCTATTTTATCTTGCATTTAAAGTAATCTTATTACGCAAGTAATTAAAATTTATGATAGGATCAACTTGTTTGTGCATTCATGCTGGAGCATTGGTTTTATTTGTGTGGAGTGTATAGAGTTTGAATTCAAATTTATTTGAATTCAACTAGATTTGTTTGAATGATTAGAGTATAGAAAAAGAAAAGGAAAGGAGAAGGAATAAAAGAAGGCAACCCAAACCTCCTCCTTGGCCCGGCCCAGCTCTCCCTCCCCCTCTCCCCTCTTCCTTCCGCATGGGCCACACCCCGGCCCACTTTCCCCCTCAGCCCGGCCACCCCACGCGCTCCCTCCTCTCTCTCTCGCTGCCACCCCGGGCCCACCTATTGGCGCCAGCTTCCCCGCTCGCGCACCCGCTCTCTTCTCTCCCTTTTCTCTCTCTGCCAGGCCAGCCCCGCGTGCCAGCACTCCTCTCTTCCCCTTTCTTCTCTGGCGCAACGGCCCCCGAAACTTCCGGCGAGCTCCCTCGCCTCGGGCCCGCACGCCAATGTGCCCTCCGCCGCTCCACAAAAGGGGAACCCCTGCGCCCGGGTACCCAGAACCCTAACCCTAGCCGCCACCGATGACTTCCAGCGCCGCCGCGCCCCAGACCCCCACAACCCCCGTGTCCGCTCCCTCTCACCATCCAGAAGCTGCCCGGGCCTAGCAATTGGATCTTACACCTCTGTATCGACGGGAATTCGCGACGAAGCCGTCGCCGGTGAGTCGCTCCGCCGTCCCAATTCATCGCCGCCGGTGTTCGTGGATCCCTCTTAACCCCCTGAGCACCCCCACAGGAGTCCCCGGAGCCGATCTATGCAAGTCAAGGGTCCCGGCCACCTCGGCATCACCTTCCTCCGCGAGAGCCCGACCCCTCCGCCGCCGATCGTCATCGTCTTCCTCCTTCCATCGCAGCTCAGGCCCCCACAACGCCTAGGTGAGCACCGCACGTCCCTTCTGGTCATGATGCGCCAGGTGTCGTAGATCATAGACCACCCCCGAGGCCGGAACGCGTGCACGCCGGCGTTGTCCGCCGCCCCTCACCGTCGCGCGTGAAGCCCGAGCCCCTTTAGGCCCAGCTGTAGCCCTAGATCGATTCCCTAAGCCTCGGTGATGCTTCTGGGCTTGAAGTCGTGAAGGTTGGGCCACCGGAGCAGCGGGAACGCCGAGCTCCGGCGAGCCCGAGCCGCGCGCCGCCGCGGAACTGGTCACCGGCGACCAGCGCCGCCGCCCCGAGCGCCCAGAAGCCCCAAGCCGTAGGATCCAAGGCTAACGGGCGGGATTAGATCGAGCCGGGGTAGATCTGAGCCGTGAGATCAAGATCCGAGGGACCCAAATCGCGCGTACCGGTTCGCCCCTTGTTTTAAATCTGAGCCGTCCGTCTTCGATCCAGCGCACCATATTAGATCCAAGGGAAGTGAGAGTCAGGAGCGTCAGATCTGGATCCGACGGCCACAGTGCGCGCGTACCCCTTCGCGAGATGGATCTAATCCAGGCCGTTGGGATTAGATCCGACGATCCAGAATAAAGGATACCCCTTCGGCCTTGCCTTCTTGCTAAAGAGCCCTTGTCTTTTAGAGAAATAAACCCGCAGTCGGGGTTAGTTGCGAAATAACTCCAGAACGACCCAGAATCTTGCTCGGACCCCCCTGAGCTTCCTGGAATTAGTACCCGCAGTCCATGTCCGGTGTTTTCACGTGATAGCCCCTGTGTCTACCCTTTATTTGTGTTTAGACCCTCGGTTTTTGCGCAGAACCCCTTAGAACCTCCAGTTTTCTTACAAATAGGTCCCTGGATCTTGTTTCAAGCGTAGTTTTCGCGTCTTAGCTCCGTTTTAGGTGTTCTTTATGTCCACGCGATCATTGTAACGCGTTGAATAGCTTTAGAATAGTTTTGTGTGCTGTTTCTATGTAATGTTGTACTGTTTCTTACAGTTTGCTATTGTTTGTGCATGTGTGTATGTCTGGACCATGCTTGATGATCGTGAGTAGACGCGGAGCCTTTGGACCAGTACCAGGAGCCACCATCTTCTGAAGCTTTTGAGCAGCAGCAGGAGAACTTTGAGGAAGGCAAGTATAACATGAACATCCTACCACTTTTAAATACAGATTTCATACTGCATTTTAATATTGTATGCCTATAAGGACTTTCCTAGCCACTTTATATCCTATATATATATATATATCCTTTGGGTGGCATTATGGTTAGTTGTGCTAGGTTGCTGCGCTACAACAAACTTGGTCCTTTTTAATTAAATTTGATTAATGGTCTTATGCAACTTAATCATGAGCGTGGCCCTCTGTGCTGTGTGCTTGAGTGGCTCACATCTCTGTAAAAGATGTTTTGTTAGAAACCTGGTTTAGGGGGCCAGCACGGTGCTTAGTGCTTGGTTGGCCACTCTCCATAAGGACCGGTTCATAGAGCGACAACCTGGGACAACCGCGCAACCACAAGACTGGAATGGGACGGTCTTGACTTACTAATTAGGTCGTGTTGGTTCGGGAGTAACTTACCTGCGTGGGCAAGAGGGGTGGTAAGCTTCAATGGTCCCTGCTCCTCCGGCTTGGTCTGTGCTGTGTGTCTTGTACCCCCGGAGGTGGGCCCCATCATCGCTGATCCAGAATCCTTAGCGGTTATACCTTACCAACGTGATCCTTTGTAACGGTCTCGTAGTGTGCTTGCTAGCCATCTCACCTAAGGAAGTGTGATGAACAACTAGCGTAGCTCACGACTTGTGGGTAAAGCTGTGCAACCTCTCGAGAGTGTAAAACTGATATATCAGCTGTGCTCACAGTCATGAGCGGCCCAGATCCTCCTTTTGATTAGTGGGGTTATCAACCTTTGATTAGGGAGATTTCCCCGGGTGGTTTTGGTTTGGTTGGTTTCTCAGTAGTTCTTAACTAATATTGATTAATTTCTTATGCAATATGGGTTTATGGTAATTCATCCATTTATAGTAAATAGTTTTAATAAAATTTGCCAAGATTAAAAGCTACTGCAGTTGAGTCAGCCAGCCTAGAGCCTCATAGTTTGTGTTATACTTGTTGAGTACAAGTTGTATACTCACACTTGCCTCTTCCTCTCTTCTATTCTCTTTGGGATATCTTCGACTGCTGCTCAGTACCAGGCGACGTGGAGGACTACATCGGCGGACTCGACGATTTCTAGGCGTTGTCTCCCAGTTGACGTTCCTGTGGCGCCCTACTCTTCATGTATTTATATTACGCTTTCGCATTCCTTGAACTGATTCTTGATTCAGTTGTAATAAAGACATTCCTTTTATAATTTATACGCTTTTATTCGTGACATATGTTGTGATATCTTGATAATCTGTTGTATATATGCGTGACTTGATCCTGGCGCATATATGATTGCTCGATTTATGTTCTTATAAATCGGGTGTGACAGATTGGTATCAGAGCCGTGTTGACTGTAGGACGAAGCCTAGATAGAACTGGTCGAGTTTAGGACTTCTTTTCGCTTGCTCTTCTTCCGCAAAACCCAAAGATTCGTTTCTGCTTCTATTCCTTGAGTTCTAAACCTCGAGTTTGCTAATCCTCCCTGCATTTTCCGAGGGTTAGTTTTATATATTCCGTAGACGTTGGCCTGCATTCACTTAACCCTCTAAGTTTAGGCTATCCTAATAAAAATACGCTAGAACGAGTGTGTTAGTCGAGTCGTGTGATAATCTCGACTAAGTTGTGAATATTGAATGTTTGTTATTGTGCAAATGTTTGATTTGGATTTTTGGTTGATTGCATGGATTAGAAGTAAATCTCTTTATGCAAATCGATCTCAACGCAAACTTGAATTAAGTAATAAAATTGAGATAGATCGTGGGGGTAAAACCGTACATTCCTTTCTCTCTATTTTATCCTGTCAGAGTCTTCCTTCCCGAAGTTATACCATATCTATCTCTTATAAATTTCGCTATGCTGCAAACAGATGGTGAACACCAGGAGCACCGGCAGCGGTTCTGGCCAGCAGGGGCATAACAACCAGAGCACTGACCAGCCGCTGCCGATGCCTCCACCTCTGACTCCGGAGCAGTTCTTCTAGCTCCAGATGCAGATGATGGCCACCCTGAACAACACCGTTCAGACGCTGCAGTAGATCCACGCTCAGCCGCCACCTCCTCCACCGCAGCAGCCCCGCGACAGGCGTGCGGATTTCCTGAGGGGTCACCCGCCGACGTTCTCTCATGCGGCTGATCCACTTCAGGTTGACGACTGGCTTCGTCAGGTGGAGCGCCAGTTGGATGTCGCTCAGTGCGACGACCGGGAGCGAGTCCTGTACGCAGCAGGACTGCTGCGAGGCTTAACCCTCGATTGGTGGGAGTCCTACCCAGCTCGGGACCGCGGCACTCTCACTTGGGTCCAGTTTCGGGAGTGTTTCAGGCACCACCACATCCCTGCTGGTGTGATGAAGATTAAGCACAAGGAGTTCCTTGCGCTTAAGCAGGTAAAACCCGAGTAAAATCTTTCCGCAATTTCTTTTTGAGCTCAAACCCACCCTTGCTACAAGAAATGCTGAGTAAATTCCTATCTTCTTTCCAGTGATTATCGTTTCAGGGAGCTATGACGGTGACTGAGTACCGTGACCGCTTCCTCCAGCTCGCTCGCTATGCCCCTGCTGAGGTCGCCCATGATGGCGATAAGCAGGAGCGCTTCAGGGAGGGACTGGATGACCACCTGGAGTATGCGCTCATGAACCACCGCTTCGACAACTTCAATTAGCTGGTTGATGCTGCCCTCAACACCGAGCACAAGCGCCGGGAGATTGAGGATAAGAAGAGGAAGATGGCTCCTGCTGCGTCGGGTAGCAACACTCGGCTTCGATACCAGTACCCGCAGCAGCAGCAGCAGCACCAGAGGCAGGTCCAGCAGTACCAGCAGCGCCAGCAGCAGTACCCGCCTCGCCCTCAGCAGCAGCAGCAGGCGGGACCGGGCCAGAGGCTTCCAGCGCCTCCGGCACGCTCTGCTCCACCGGCCCCACCAGCTCCGCGGCAGGGAGTGCCTACCCCTCCTGCCGGGCAGCAGGCTCCAGCATTCCCACGGGTGTGCTATCACTGCGGCGAGCCGGGGCACTACGCCAACGTCTGTCCTCGGAAGGCGCAGGCAGGACAGCAGGGGCGTGCAGCACCGCCCAAGGCCCCAGCTCAGGGCAGGGTGAACCACGTGACGGCCGAGTCAGCAGCCGAGGCTCCTAACGTGGTTATTGGTACGTTCATGGTCAATACCCACCCTGCTACAGTACTTTTTGACACGGGTGCTACGCATTCTTTCATCACCCAGTCTTTTGTTGAGCATCATGGTATTCATACTAGCACATTAAAGAGGGGCATGTTAGTATCTTCACCGGGAGGGCAGTTGAGGTCTCATGTCATCTGTCCCAAAGTCAGTGTAGTCATAATGGGGGTAGAGTTCAGTGCTAATCTGATGGTGCTAGACACCAAGGGTATTGATATGATCCTCGGGATGGTGACTCTTGCTAAGTGGGGAGTCCGGATAGATTGTGCTCAGAGGACGGTCCTTCTGTCAGCACCGGATGGTCAGGAGGTCACTGTCGGTGCCACAGAGCCTTCTGGATTTCTTCATCAGATGGAGGCTAGACCCACGGATGGTATTCGCGTGGTGTCTGAATTCCCGGATGTCTTTCCGGATGATTTGCCAGGTATGCCGCCTGATCGCGACATTGAGTTTTCTATTGATCTCTTGCCTGGCACAGCTCCTATTGCTAAGAGGCCCTATCGTATGGCACCGGTTGAGCATGAGGAAGTTAAGAAGACTGTCGACGAGTTGCTAGCCAAGGGCTATATCCGTCGCAGTTTCTCTCCTTGGGCTTTTCCTGTATTGCTTGTAGAGAAGAAGGATGGCGCGAAGAGAATGTGCGTCGATTATCGGGATCTGAATGCAGTCACAATCAAGAACAAGCATCCATTGCCGCGTATTGAGGATCTCTTCGATCAGCTTCAGGGCGCTTGTGTGTTCTCGAAGATTGATCTGCGTTCGGGTTATCATCAGCTGAAGATTCGTTCCGAGGATATCCCGAAGACGGCATTCACTTGCAAGTATGGGCTATACGAGTATACGGTTATGTCCTTTGGCTTGACCAATGCTCCGGCTTTCTTCATGCATTTGATGAACAAGGTTTTCATGGATTATCTGGACACCTTTGTGGTGATATTCATTGATGATATTCTAATATATTCCAAGTCAGAAGCAGAGCATGAGAAACATCTGAGGCTTGTGTTGCAGAGGCTCAGAGAGCACAAGCTGTACGCCAAGCTCAGCAAGTGTGAGTTCTGGATTGACGAGGTTCCATTCCTCGGTCATGTTATCTCCAAGGGAGGTATTGCTGTGGACCCTGGGAAGGTGAAGGATGTGCTTGATTGGGTGGTACCACAGACAGTGAAGGAAGTCCGCTCTTTTCTGGGCTTAGCAGGTTATTATCGGAGGTTCATTGAGAATTTCTCCAAGATTGCGAAGCCTTTGAATTCCTTGTTGGAGAAGGGTGTGGATTTCTCCTGGACTGATGAGCGTCAGAAGGCCTTCGAGGAGCTGAAGAAGAGGTTGACTACGGCGCCAGTCCTTACTCTGCCAGACCAGAGCAAGAGGTTCACAGTGTATTGTGATGCTTCGAGGGATGGTCTTGGTTGTGTCCTGATGCAGGAAGGCAGAGTCATAGCTTATGCCTCGCGGCAGTTGCATCGGCACGAGCTGAATTATCCCACTCATGATCTGGAGTTAGCCGCAGTTGTGCATGCTCTGAAAATATGGAGGCATTACTTGTTTGGGCAGAGGTGTGATATTTACACTGATCACAAGAGCCTCAAGTATATTTTCACCCAGAATGAGCTGAACATGCGGCAGAGAAGATGGCTAGAGTTGGTCAAGGATTATGACCTGGAGATTCACTATCATCCGGGCAAGGCCAATGTTGTAGCAGATGCTCTGAGCAGGAAGAGCTATGTTAACATGGCTGTGGCTTTTCAAATGCCTCAGGAGTTATGCGAGGAGTTTGAGCAGTTGAGTTTGGGTTTCTTGCATCACACCTCGGGTACATCATTCGAGGCAGAACCCACTCTAGTGGCAGAGATCAGGCAGCATCAGAAGGAAGATAAGAAGCTGCAGGAGATTCGTGAGTTGCTCAAGATTGTCAAAGCCCCTCATTTCAGAGAGGATGATCAGGGTACCTTGTGGTACAAGGGTCGACTATGTGTGCCAGAGGTAGCGGATCTCAGGAAGCTGATCTTGAGTGAGGCTCATGATACGGCATATTCCATTCATCCGGGCAGCACAAAGATGTATTATGATCTCAAGGAACGATTCTGGTGGTACGGAATGAAGCGTTCAGTTGCGGTGTACGTGGCTATCTGTGACACTTGTCAGCGTGTCAAGGCAGAGCATCAAAGGCTGGCAGGTCTATTGCAGCCATTGAAGATTCCAGAGTGGAAATGGGAGGAGATCACGATGGACTTCATTGTTGGTTTACCTCATACTCAGAAAGGGTACAACTCCATATGGGTAGTAGTGGATCGGTTGACGAAGGTTGCCCACTTCATTCCGATGAACACTACTTACTCCGGCGCTAGACTCGCAGAGTTGTACATCTCCAGAATCGTCTGTCTGCATGGTGTTCCGAAGAAAATTATCTCTGATCGAGGATCTCAGTTCACTTCATGGTTCTGGGAGAAGTTGCATGATTCGTTGGATACGAAGCTGCGTTTCAGCACTGCTTATCATCCTCAGACAGATGGGCAGACAGAAAGAACCAACCAAGTGTTGGAGGATATGCTTCGAGCCTGTGCTATTCAGTACGGCACCAGCTGGGATAAATGCCTGCCGTATGCAGAGTTCTCATATAACAATAGTTACCAGGCCAGTCTGAAGAAATCTCCTTTCGAGGCCCTGTATGGTCGGAAGTGCAGGACTCCGCTGTATTGGGATCAGATTCACGAGAGGCAGGTGTTTGGTCCGGATATTGTTGAAGAGGCAGAGCAATTGGTACAGCAGGTGCGCGAGAACCTGAGGGTCGCACAGACTCGTCAGAAGAGCAGCTACGCAGATGTTCGTCGTCGAGATCTGACCTTTGCAGTGGGTGATCATGTATACCTGAAGGTCTCGCCGATGAGAGGGATCCGCAGGTTTAATGTGAGAGGGAAGCTAGCCCCTCAATACATTGGTCCGTTCAAGGTGTTGGAACGGAAAGGTGAGGTGGCATATCGTTTGGAGTTGCCTCTCAATCTCTCAGGAGTGCACGATGTGTTCCACGTGTCTCAGCTGAAGAAGTGCTTGAGGGTGCCAGAGGAGCAAGCACCGATAGAAGGGTTAGATGTGCAGGAGGATCTGACCTACATCGAGCATCCGGTTAAGATTCTGGAGACATCCGAGAGAGTTACCAGAAACAAGAGGATCAAGATGTGCCGTGTTCAGTGGAGTCACCACACGGAGGATGAGGCTACTTGGGAGCGAGAAGATGAGTTGAGGAAGACATACCCCGATCTCTTTGCTACTAGCCTATCCGAATCTCGGGACGAGATTCCTATAAGGGGGGTAGGTTTGTAACACCCTAATGTAATTTTCCCAAATTTTAAGGAATTTATTTGGGCTTAAATAAAATTTCCAGGGTTTTCTCTAATTTATCTTGCATTTAAAGTAATCTTATTACGCAAGTAATTAAAATTTATGATAGGATCAACTTGTTTGTGCATTCATGCTGGAGCATTGGTTTTATTTGTGTGGAGTGTATAGAGTTTGAATTCAAATTTATTTGAATTCAACTAGATTTGTTTGAATGATTAGATTATAGAAAAAGAAAAGGAAAGGAGAAGGAATAAAAGAAGGCAACCCGAACCTCCTCCTTGGCCCGGCCCAGCTCTCCCTCCCCCTCTCCCCTCTTCCTTCCGCATGGGCCACGCCCCAGCCCACTTTCCCCCTCAGCCCGGCCACCCCACGCGCTCCCTCCTCTCTCTCTCGCTGCCACCCCGGGCCCACCTGTCGGCACCAGCTTCCCCGCTCGCGCACCCGCTCTCTTCTCTCCCTTTTCTCTCTCTGCCAGGCCGGCCCCGCGCGCCAGCACTCCTTCTCTCTTCCCCTTTCTTCTCCAGCGCAACGGCCCCCGAAACTTCCGGCGAGCTCCCTCGCCTCGGGCCCGCACGCCAATGTGCCCTCCGCCGCTCCACAAAAGGGGAACCCCTGCGCCCGGGTACCCAGAACCCTAACCCTAGCCGCCACCGAAGACTTCCAGCGCCGCCGCCCTCTGCTCCGCCGCGTCGCCCTGTCTGCCTCGCCGCCGAGCCGTCGCTCTGCTGCGCCCCGGACCCCCACAACCCCCGTGTCCGCTCCCTCTCACCATCCAGAAGCTGCCCGGGCCTAGCAATTGGATCTTACGCCTCTGTATCGACGGGAATTCGTGACGAAGCTGTCGCCGGTGAGTCGCTCCGCCATCCCAATTCATCGCCGCCGGTGTTCGTGGATCCCTCTTAACCCCCTGAGCACCCCCACAGGAGTCCCCGGAGCCGATCTACGCAAGTCAAGGGTCCCGGCCACCTCGGCATCACCTTCCTCCGCGAGAGCCCGACCCCTCCGCCGCCGGTCGTCGTCGTCTTCCTCCTTCCATCGCAGCTCAGGCCCCCACAACCCCTAGGTGAGCACCGCACGTCCCTTCTGGTCATGATGCGCCAGGTGTCGTAGATCATAGACCACCCCCGAGGCCGGAACGCACGCACGCCGGCGTTGTCTGCCGCCCCTCACCGTCGCGCGCAAAGCCCGAGCCCCTTTAGGCCCAGCTGTAGCGCTAGATCGATTCCCTAAGCCTCGGTGATGCTTCTGGGCTTGAAGTCGTGAAGGTTGGGCCACCGGAGCGGCGGGAACGCCGAGCTCCGGCGAGCCCGAGCCGCGCGCCGCCGCGGAACTGGTCACCGGCGACCAGCACCGCCGCCCCGAGCGCCCAGAAGCGCCAAGCCGTAGGATCCGAGGCTAACGGGCGGGATTAGATCGAGATGGGGTAGATCTGAGCAGTGAGATCAAGATCCGAGGGACCCGAATCACGCGTACCGGTTCGCCACTTGTTTTAAATCTGAGCCGTCCGTCTTCGATCCAACGCACCGTATTAGATCCAAGGGAAGTGAGAGTCAGGAGCGTCAGATCTGGATCCGACGGCCACAGTGCGCGCGTACCCCTTCGCGAGATGGATCTAATCCGGGCCGTTGGGATTAGATCCGACGATCCAGAATAAAGGATACCCCTTCGGCCTTGCCTTCTTGCTAAAGAGCCCCTGTCTTTTAGAGAAATAAACCCGAAGTCCTAGTTAGTTGAGAAATAATTCCAGAACGACCCAGAATCTTGCTCGGACCCCCCTGAGCTTCCTTGTCACACCCGATTTGTAAGAACATAAATCGAGCAATCATATATGCGCCAGGATCAAGTCACGCATATATACAACAGATTATCAAGATATCACAACACATGTCACGAATAAAAGCGTATAAATTATAAAAGGAATGTCTTTATTACAACGGAATCAAGAATCAGTTCAAGGAATGCGGAAGCGTAAAATAAATACATGAAGAGCTGGGCGCCACAGGGACGTCAACTGGGAGACAACGCCTAGAAATCGTCGAGTCTGCCGATGTAGTCCTCCACGTCGCCTGGTACTGAGCAGCAGTCGAAGATATCCCAAAGAGAACAGAAGAGAGGAAGAGGCAAGTGTGAGTACACAACTTGTACTCAACAAGTATAACACAAACTATGAGGCTCTAGGCTGGCTGACTCAACTGCATTAGCTTTTAATCTTGGCAAATTTTATTAAAACTATTTACTATAAGTGGATGAATTACCATAAACCCATATTGCATAAGAAATTAATCAATATTAGTTAAGAACTACTGAGAAACCAACCAAACCAAAACCACCCGGGGAAATCTCCCTAATCAAAGGTTGATAACCCCACTAATCAAAAGGAGGATCTGGGCCGCTCATGACTGTGAGCACAGCTGATATATCAGTTTTACACTCTCGAGAGGTTGCACAACTTTACCCACAAGTCGTGAGCTACGCTAGTTGTTCATCGCACTTCCTTAGGTGAGATGGCCAGCAAGCACACTACGAGACCGTTACAAAGGATCACGTTGGTAAGGTGTAACCGCTAAGGATTCTGGATCAGCAACGATGGGGCCCACCTCCAGGGGTACAAGACACACAGCACAGACCAAGCCGGAGGAGCAGGGACCATTGAAGCTTACCACCCCTCTTGCCCACGCAAGTAAGTTACTCCCGAACCAAAATGACCTAATTAGTAAGTCAAGACCGTCCCATTGCAGTCTTGTGGTTGCGCGGTTGTCCCATGTTGTCGCTCTATGAACCGGTCCTTATGGAGAGTGGCCAACCAAGCACTAAGCACCGTGCTGGCCCCCTAAACCAGGTTTCTAACAAAACATCTTTTACGGAGACGTGAGCCACTCAAGCACACAGCACAGAGGGCCACGCTCAGGATTAAGTTGCATAAGACCATTAATCAAATTTAATTAAAAAGGACCAAGTGTGTTATAGCGCAGCAACCTAGCACAACTAACCATAATGCAACCCAAAGGATATATATAGGATATAAAGTGGCTAGACAAGTCCTTATAGACATACAGTATTAAAATGCAGTATGAAATTGTTATACTTGCCTTCCTCGAAAGCTTCCTGCTGCTGCTCAAACTGCTCAGAAGATGGCGGCTCCTGGTACTGGTCCAAAGGCTCCGCGTCTACTCACGATTGCAACACCAAAACAGGGTCCAGCATATACACATACATGCGAACGAGGACAAAATATAAGAAACAGTGCAACATTACATAGAAACAGTACACAAAACTATGCTAGAACTATTCTACGCGTTACAACGATCGCGTGGACATAAAGAACACCTAAAACGGAGCTAAGACGCGAAATCTACGCTTGAAACAAGGTCCAGGGACCTATTTGTAAGAAAACTGGAGGTTCTAAGAGGTTCTGCGCAAAAACCGAGGGGCCAAACGCAAATAAAGGGTAGACACAAGGGCTAGCACGCGAAAACACAAGGCATGGACTGCGGGCACTAATTCTAGGAAGCTCAGGGGTCAAAATGGAAGGAAAGGACCTGTCTGCGAATACTTTTGAACTAAGGATGGACTGCGGGTTGGTTTTCGAAAAGCTTAGGGGCGCTTTAGCAAAACTGGCAGGGCGAAGGAGTACGCGGCTTCTAATCTGGGCCGTCGGATCTGGATCGAACGGTTCGGTCCCAATCTAGTTCGGACGGTCCGATCTGAACAGCGGGGGTCTGGACGGTCCGATCTGGACAGCGTGGTTCGGACTGGTCCGATCCGGTAGAACGCGGCCGGCGGCGGGGGGGCGCCGGAGATCGGTTTCCGCGGCGGCGCGCTACTGGAGCTAGGCAAAATCAATGCTCCGGGGGTCAAATCGAACGGGGCTTGGGTCTGGAAGGTTCAGCGCGACCTGGGGAAACCACCTAAGGATAAGGCGGGACGCGGGAAGGGCTCAGGCTGTGCGCACGACGATGGGGGCGGGTCGGCACGGCGGCGCATCGCCGGCGCACGCGTTCCGGCCACAAGAGCGAGCTTTGGTCTACGACATCTAGCGCAAGACGACCAGGGGAACGATGTGGTGCTCACCGAGGGCCTGAACGGGCCGGAGAGGTAGCGCCAGATGGTCGGCTACGAGGTCCGAGTGGCGGAACAGGCGGCGCTCGTGGGGAAGGCTGCTGAAGGGGGTCCTCCGGCTTCTGATCACCACGGGTCGGCTCGGGGTGTTCCTGCAGAGGTGCCACAGGGGTTAAGAGGGTCGTAGGGCTAACGGCGGCGAGGAATCGGGATGGCGGAGCTTCTCACCGGCGGCGGGTCCCGTTCAAATTCCGACAAGTGCACGGGCCGGAGTCACGAGGGAAGAGCTTCGAAAGCTTCCTGGCGGTGAGGCGAAGCTCAGGTGGGGGTTGGCTGGGGCTGGGGCGCAGCAAGGCGGCCGGCCCACGGTGAAGCAGGAAGCTTTGCGCGGCAGAGTAAGCGGCGGCGGCGCTAGGGTTCGGGGTGGCTGCAGCGGGGTAGGGGTAAGGGCGCAGGGGGTTGGGGGATCCTATTTGTGGGGCGATGGGGCAACCTCGGCATGCGGGCTAGCACGAGGGCTCGCCGGAGATTTCGGGCGGTCGTTGCGCGGCCGGTAGAAGAAGAAGGAAGAAGGGGCCGACAGGTGGGGTCGAGCTGGGGAAATGACTGAGAAAGAAGGAATGACTGAGAATAGAAGGAATGAATGAGAATAGAAGGAATGACTGAGAATAGAAGGAATGACTGAGAGAAAAGAAGGAATGACTGAGAATAGAAGGAATGACTGAGAATAGAAGGAATGACCGACCTACTTTCCTGTTTCCTCCCTTTTCTTTTTCAAACCAACTCGATTGTATTTGAATTCAACCCCTATGCACTCAACCAAATAAAACTTATGCACCAGCATGAATGCACAAACATGTTGAACCTAAAATAAATTTTAATTCTTTGTGAATTAAATTATAAATAAATGCAAGCTAGGCAAAATAAATTCTTAGAAAATTACTGGAGCCCAATTAAATTCATTATAAATCTCGAAATTTTACCTTAGGGTGAATTAGTACCCGCAGTCCATGTCCGGTGTTTTCACGTGCTAGCCCCTGTGTCTACCCTTTATTTGTGTTTAGACCCTCGGTTTTTGCGCAGAACCCCTTAGAACCTCCAGTTTTCTTACAAATAGGTCCCTGGATCTTGTTTCAAGCGTAGTTTTCGCGTCTTAGCTCCGTTTTAGGTGTTCTTTATGTCCACGCGATCATTGTAACGCGTTGAATAGCTTTAGAATAGTTTTGTGTGCTGTTTCTATGTAATGTTGTACTGTTTCTTACAGTTTGCTATTGTTTGTGCATGTGTGTATGTCTGGACCATGCTTGATGATCGTGAGTAGACGCGGAGCCTTTGGACCAGTACCAGGAGCCACCATCTTCTGAAGCTTTTGAGCAGCAGCAGGAGAACTTTGAGGAAGGCAAGTATAACATGAACATCCTACCACTTTTAAATATAGATTTCATACTGCATTTTAATATTGTATGCCTATAAGGACTTTCCTAGCCACTTTATATCCTATATATATATCCTTTGGGTGGCATTATGGTTAGTTGTGCTAGGTTGCTGCGCTACAACAAACTTGGTCCTTTTTAATTAAATTTGATTAATGGTCTTATGCAACTTAATCATGAGCGTGGCCCTCTATGCTGTGTGCTTGAGTGGCTCACATCTCCGTAAAAGATGTTTTGTTAGAAACCTGGTTTAGGGGGCCAGCACAGTGCTTAGTGCTTGGTTGGCCACTCTCCATAAGGACCGGTTCATAGAGCGACAACCTGGGACAACCGCGCAACCACAAGACTGGAATGGGACGGTCTTGACTTACTAATTAGGTCGTGTTGGTTCGGGAGTAACTTACCTGCGTGGGCAAGAGGGGTGGTAAGCTTCAATGGTCCCTGCTCCTCCGGCTTGGTCTGTGCTGTGTGTCTTGTACCCCCGGAGGTGGGCCCCATCGTCGCTGATCCAGAATCCTTAGCGGTTACACCTTACCAACGTGATCCTTTGTAACGGTCTCGTAGTGTGCTTGCTAGCCATCTCACCTAAGGAAGTGTGATGAACAACTAGCGTAGCTCACGACTTGTGGGTAAAGCTGTGCAACCTCTCAAGAGTGTAAAACTGATATATCAGCTGTGCTCACAGTCATGAGCGGCCCAGATCCTCCTTTTGATTAGTGGGGTTATCAACCTTTGATTAGGGAGATTTCCCCGGGTGGTTTTGGTTTGGTTGGTTTCTCAGTAGTTCTTAACTAATATTGATTAATTTCTTATGCAATATGGGTTTATGGTAATTCATCCATTTATAGTAAATAGTTTTAATAAAATTTGCCAAGATTAAAAGCTACTGCAGTTGAGTCAGCTAACCCTAGAGCCTCATACTCGTGTTATACTTGTTGAGTACAAGTTGTGTACTCACACTTGCCTCTTCCTCTCTTCTGTTCTCTTTGGGATATCTTCGACTGCTGCTCAGTACCAGGCGACGTGGAGGACTACATCGGCGGACTTGACGATTTCTAGGCGTTGTCTCCCAGTTGACGTCCCTGTGGCACCCTACTCTTCATGTATTTATTTTACGCTTCCGCATTCCTTGAACTGATTCTTGATTCAGTTGTAATAAAGACATTCCTTTTATAATTTATACGCTTTTATTCGTGACATGTGTTGTGATATCTTGATAATCTGTTGTATATATGCGTGACTTAATCCTAGCGCATATATGATTGCTCGATTTATGTTCTTATAAATCGGGTGTGATAATGATGAGGATCACGGGCGCAACCCGAAGTTTCAAGACGCCTCGAAGGTCGTCAACGTCATCTTCGGTGGAGATGAGGAATTTGGTTCCAGGCGGGATCAGAAGTTGCTTCTCCGGGAGATTTTGTCTATTGAGCCGGCGGTATCACGACCACTCCGTTGGTCGGAGGTCCCCATCTCATTCTCTCGCGATGACCAGTGGACGAGCTTTTCGGAGCCCGGTAAATTTCCCTTGGTCCTGGATCCTGTGGTGGCGGAGGTTAATCTCACCAAGGTCCTCATCGATGGCAGGAGCGGGCTCAATCTCATTTTCGTCAGCACTCTGAAGAAAATGGGCCTGGATTTCAAGGACATGCTGGTTCCCAGCAAGTCCCCCTTTTACGGCATCGTCCCAGGTAACGCGGCACACCCGCTTGGTACGGTGGTCCTCCCAGTCACCTTCGGCACGCGGGAGAACTATCGTACCGAATTCATCAAATTCGAAGTGGCTAACTTCGAATCTTCTTACCATGCCATATTGGGTCGTCCGACACTCGCCAAGTTCATGGCAGTGCCGCATTATGTCTATCTGCTTCTTAAGATGCCAGGACTTAGTGGAGTACTCACCCTCCGTGGTGACTTGAAGAAGTCATATGATTGCAATCGGGAGGCGATCCAGTATGCTTCGACTACTCGCGTGCCAGATGCTTCGGGCGAAGTACTCGCGGCCGCGCAGCAACTTTCCCAATCCGGGCTGGTGATTCCTTCCAAGAAGGCCAGCAAGTCGAGCATCCAGTCGACTGATGACGTGGCCCTCAAGACGATCCAGCTTCAGGAGGGAGATTCGTCTAAGACCGCTGTCATCGGTGCGGGCTTAGGTGACAAATAGGAACTCGCGCTCGTCAGCTTCCTACGGGCTAACCGAGACATATTCGCGTGGAAACCAGCGGATATGCCAGGGGTGCCCAGGGAGTTGATCGAGCATGCTTTGAGTGTACACCCGAAGGCTACGCCTAAAAAGCAACGCCTGCGAAGGTTTGCCCACGATAAGCGTGAGGCCATTAAACAGGAGATTGCTAAAGTTCTCGCGGCTGGATTCATTAAAGAAGTAATCTATCCAGAGTGGGTAGCGAATCCCGTTCTTGTAAAGAAAAATAATAATGAATGGAGAATGTGTGTCGACTATACTGATCTCAACAAGCACTGCCCAAAGGACCATTTTGGGCTGCCGTGCATTGACCAAGTTGTCGATTCGACGGCTGGTTGTGTCCTTCTCTATTTTCTTGATTGTTATTCAGGTTATCATCAGATCGCGCTTAAGGAGGAGGACCAAATCAAGACTGCATTCATCACCCCGTATGGGACTTACGCCTACAAAACAATGTCCTTCGGGTTGAAGAACGCAAGAGCAACCTATCAGCGAGTGATACAGATGTGTTTCGCGGATCAGCTGCACCGGAATGTTGAGGCTTATGTGGACGACATCGTCATCAAGACCAGGGCGTCCAACGACTTGATAGCAGATTTGGAGGAAATATTTAGCAGTCTGCGCAGATTTCAGTGGAAACTCAATCCCACCAAGTGCGTTTTTGGAGTACCTTCAGGGAAATTGCTCGGGTTCATCGTCAGCAACCGGGGCATCGAAGCCAACCCTGTAAAGATCACGGCCATCACTGATATGGAGGCTCCGGACACAATCAAGGATGTGCAAAAGTTAACAAGTTGTATGGCGGCCCTGAACAGGTTCATCTCCCGACTCGGGGAGAGAGGACTACCTTTCTTCAAGCTCCTGAAATGCCAAGATAAGTTCCAATGGACGGAGGAGGCCGAGCGGGCCTTGCAGGATCTGAAACATCATCTTCAGTCACCTCCGATCCTTACTGCACCGTTGCCAGGGGAGGATCTACTACTTTACATTGCGGCAACAACTCATGTTGTCAGCAGGGCCATTGTAGTTGAGCGAGGCGAGGAAGGCCATGCGTTTGGAGTGCAGAGGCCTATCTACTTTGTCAGCGAGGTCCTCTCCGAATCCAAGGTACGGTATTCAGCTGTTCAAAAGCTTTTATATGCAATCTTAATCACATCAAGAAAGCTACGCCATTACTTCGACGAGTACAAGATTACTGTGATCACGGATTTCCCGTTGGGGGATATTCTTCATAATCAAGATGCCACGGGGTGCATATCCAAGTGGGCAGTGGAACTGGGGGCTTTGTCAATCGACTTCAAGCCACGCACTGCAATCAAGTCACAGGCTTTGGTCGACTTCATGGCTGAATGGAGGGAGAATCATGTCCCCACTCCAGTAGACAAGCCAGAGCACTGGACCATGTACTTTGATGGGTCCCTCAAGCTCGACGGCGGCGGCGCTGGTGTTTTTCTTATTTCTCCACGAGGTGAACAATTGAAATATGTCCTTCAGATTCTATGGGCGGTATCCAACAATGAAGCCTTGCTTCACGGGCTTCGTTTGGCGATATCACTAGGGATCAAGCGACTACTTGTATATGGCGATTCACTTCTTGTTGTTCAACAGGTCAACAAGGAATGGGACTGCAACAAGGAGACGATGGATGCTTACATACAGGAAGTGCGCAAGTTGGAAAGCAACTTCTCCGGCTTGGAGGTTCACCATGTATTGCGGGAGCACAATGTTGGCGCGGATATCCTGTCCAAACTTGGGACCACACGTGCTTAGGTCCCGCCGGGAGTCTTCGTCCAGGAGCTCAAGAAGCCATCCATCAAGTCTTCTCCGCAGGTAACCATCGACGTGGGTCCCCAACAACCCGATCGAAGGTTACGGTGCTAGGGGAGGACTGGCGAGAGGCTTTTATCGACTTCATTCGAGATCAAAGGCTACCAGCGGGAATTGACGCCAAGAGCACGGAGGCGGCACGCATCCTGCGAAGGAGCAAGGGTTTCATCTTGGTCGACAGCAAGCTTTATCGGCGTGGCGCTCGGTCAGAAGTTCTCATGAAGTGCGTCACAAAGGAAGATGGTTACGACATACTGCGGGAGATCCACAAGGGCGTCTGCGGAAACCATGCGGCTTCAAGAACGCTGGTGGGGAAAGCATACAGGACCGGTTTCTGGTGGCCCACTGCATTAACCGACGCGAAAGATCTTGTGCGCAGGTGCCAAAATTGTCAATTCTTCGGCAAACAGACTCATGTTCCAGCCCATAGCCTCATAACTATATCGCCATCCTGGCCTTTTGCTTGTTGGAGCCTCGACATGATCGGGCCGTTCACGACGGCGCCAGGCGGTTTCACCCAGGTGGCTATCGACAAGTTTACTAAGTGGATTGAGTACAAGCCGATAGCCAAGCTCACGCCAGATCGGGTCGTCGACTTCATCTCAGATATTTTGCATCGTTTTGGCTTCCCCAACACCATCATCACGGACTTAGGATCAAACTTCATGGCAAACCAATTCTGGGAGTTCTGTGAGAATGCTTGCATCGAAGTTAAATATGTCTCGGTCGCACACCCAAGGGCCAATGGACAAGTCGAAAGGGCGAACGACTTGATAATTGATGGCCTCAAGAAGAGACTTTATGATGAAAACAGCAAGAAGGGAGGCAAATGGGTGCATGAGCTGCCACATGTCGTCTTGGGGCTTCGGACTCAGCCGTCCAAAGCCACAGGATAAACACCTTTCTTCCTCGTATATGGATCTGAAGCTATTTTACCAGCCGATATCATGTGGAAGTCTCCAAGGGTTGAACTGTACAATGAAGGCGAGGCGGACGAGGCGAGGCAGTTCGAGCTCGATTCTGTGGAAGAAGCTCACTGCACCGCTCTTGTTCAGTCAGCTCGGTACCTGCAGGGGATGCAGCGATATCATGATCGCAACGTCAGGGAGCGGTCATTTAGTGTTGGTGATTTGGTCTTGCGCCGCATTCAGGAGGAATCTGGCCTACACAAGCTCAACTCAAGGTGGGAGGGCCCGTTCGTCGTCAAGCAAGTTACAAGGCCAGGGTCTTATCGGCTACAATATCCTGAGGGTCAGGATGTCCCGAACTCCTGGAACATTCAGAACCTGCGCAAGTTCTACCCATAAGACGAGGCCCGGTGATAGCTGAATCCCCGGGGGCTTAGAAGATTTTGTTTCCTCGAATCAATTTGGAGGCTATTAGCCACAAGATTCGGGTTGTACATTTCCTCTTACGCGCATGATGGCCACGGTCACGTGCAACACTTATATAAATTGACTTCTTGTCATGAATATTGCGGGGGCTATGACCACGTTCATATCCTTTCGACTTCATTCTCTGACGGAACCCTCGGCTCCGTCTAACTCCTCTACATATCGATTTCCACCGCGACCTTGGATGGTCGCACGTGACAGCAGTCGCATTTTTCCCAACATAACCGACCCGTTCGACTGGTTTATTCCCAGTTTGTTGGATGAGCTCGTGCAAAGAGCTGCTTCGACTACATCCTGCGTGGTTGCACCCAGAGTAGTCTCGTCCCGGCCAAGATAACGGCATACCAGCGGCGACGCCCGCATTCGCTTCCAGCAAGTCCAATCCATCCGTCCGGGCCCTATATAACTTGCGGAGCGTGCTCCTATGAGGAGCAACCCCGACTACGTCCAGAGTCGATGCACTCGGGGTAGTTTTGCCTTAAAGCCTGGCAATTGCGCGACGATGCTCGCGTTCTTTCTAACAGTTTTAGACCCACGAGTTCGGGTTGTGGTCAACTTGTTAGACAAGTTCCTACATGGAGCTATGGCTACCTTTAGGGTCGTTGCACCCAGGGTAGTGTCTACTACTTACACCTTGTAAGCCTGGATACCAATTCAGCCTCTAGGAGGTATCTGTCGAATTGCTCCTCGGTGCAGTCCGCCGCCATGCCTTGAGCAAATATCTCCAGCTTCGCGCTCGGCAGGAAGGACTTCACAATTGCGAGGGCGTTGTTGACGCACGTGACAGGTGCCTCGGAAAGGAACTCCATCACTTTCTTTGGGGCCTCGCGGAGATGCTCTAGCAGGGGCCGGGGGCTTGCTTCACCTTCTTCTGGTGGATCCACCACGTCCACCAGCTCCCGGGCAGCCCCCCTGATGCTCTCGAGTTCTTCGCCCAGCGTCTTGATTCGCTGAAGGCTGTCGATGAACTGTTGCTCAGTGTCGCCAATCAACTTCTGCAGCTTCTCGACGTCATCTGTACGGCGATAGAGCAGGTTCTTCATGTCAGTAAGTAGCTCTTCTTTACTGGTTAAGATTCTCCTAAGCTCTGTGGTGGAAAGCTTTTCAGAACCCAGGTCGAGTCATATAGTGCAAGTACCCGAGGGGAGCAATGGTTTACCTTGGTGCGCCCTCTTTTGCTCCCTGAGATGCTCCTTATGTGCCTCGAGCTCCTTCTTCTGCTCCTCGAGTTGTTGCTGGAGCTCGGCGTTGACCTTCTCAAGATGTATGTTTTCCATCTTCTCATCGTCAAGGCACTTCCTCAGGGCAGCGAGTTCCTTGCGATCGCGGGTAAGGGTCTTCAATTCCTCTGCCTGCTTCCGGGAGTGGGCGATCACACTCTGCATAAAAAGGGAAAATCCAGATTAGCAACTCGATATAGCAATTCTGAAGATGAGAGGTCATTTGGTGGACTGTTTGGATTTAAAATCCGATTAATCATTTTTTCAGGGCTAGTTAGCCCGAAAAAAGGGGTTTTTTCGGGTTGATGGTCTAGTTTCCATCATTTGTATCATCACTTTGGTAATTTTTCGAGTCATCATTTTTAGCCTGCATGCCATGGTTTTTAGATCCTTATCTCCATATTTGTGGGATTTGGATTTAAGGCTCGGGGGCTGCGGGGTACGTGGCATCGACTACTTATTTTTCAAATTTCTTTGACGGATAAGGAGGATTACAGATAAATGGGACCCTCAGCTTGATTCTCCGATTCAACCTAAGGCTCGGGGGCTACTCCATATGGAGTGCGATTTTTCAAATCGCACGCCATGTTAAAAATAAAAATTCGGGGCATGAGCACCTCATAGCTTCGATGCAGACAAGCAAGTACTCGAAGAAGGACTTCAAGGCGAAGCGTCGGAAGAAGTCGAAGACTGCTTCGAAAGTACTCGATAAGCCTGCCGTACTCAGCTACGAAGAGCTCGGGGGCTTGTCAGACCCGGGGCCACGGGACTGGGTACATAACGTAGTTTAAAGAGGTCTAAGAGATTAAGTCCGTCTTATATCTTATTCATCTTGTTTATCTCTTATTTATTCCGTTTAAATAGGAGACAAGGCTAACCGATACAGGGGGAATCTACTCGAGATATGTTCTAGTATGATTCCTTAGCTGGTGTTGGTTAGTATCTTTGTAACCCTGGCCTCTCAGATATATAAGGGAGGACAGGGACCCCTCTCACAACACGATCTCTAGGTCATTCTACACAAAAGGCAATACAAACCACCATACAGGACGTAGGGTGTTACACGTCTTGCGGCCCGAACCTGTCTAAGTTCTGTGTTCCTTGCACCTTCGAGTTCCTGATCTCGGCGTCTCCTTACCCAAAACTTACCACCTTGGGTATATCCCTCGGTAGGTAGCCGGTTAAACACCGACAGTACCCCCGCATTTTGCGGTATTCTGTGAATTTGTTGTTTCGATAACGTATGTAAACATTGTCTGTACGGCGGTAATTGTACAGATGCTGTTTCTATAGTGAACAGTAATGTTTGAGGATGCTTTCATGAGTGCTGGCATGGAAGGTTCATATATATTGTGGTTTTCTGCAGGTACGCTAACCACGGTTAAATAGGTTAAGATGAATAGGGATATCCGACTATTATAGGGAGAGACGAATATATTGTGCCACCGAAACTAATCACGTAAGTCCAAACATATTTGGCAATTATTTTGAGCTGTGAGGACACGTAGCACGTGCATGCATATTCCTTGATTTGATTGAATGAGTGGCATGGTTTGTTATGGATGATTAAAGTGTTGTTAGTCCCCAGTACAGTCTTGGAATAGTTATACCGATGCTTTAGGGAGAAATGTTTCGATCTCTATCATTTCATCCTCAAGATCTAGAACGATCCTCCGATCTTCAGATTTTGTTGTTATCAGAATAAGCTCTCTTGTTTCTTTTACCTTGTGAGTTCTTAGCCAGATAGTTGTATTCTAGTCATTCCCTAAGGCTAACTCACAATTTTTTCCGCAGTCTTCTCAAGGTGTATTGTTGAAAACTTGTAATCTCACCATTTGAATCCTTGTTTCAGATGGCCGAGCTTCCAAGGTTCTTTTGGAATTCCGCAGGACACGCTCATACCAATGCCTTGCATTGGGAGGGTTTTCCTCGTCTTTTGTGGGAATCTCTCCAGGTGTTTGGCTACACTGAGCCTCCACCTTATGATGGAGTAGAGTATGAAGAAGAAGGTGTTCCTCGTTGCCGGGTGAAGATGACTGTTCCTCCGCACCCTACTTTATCTTTATGGAAACCCATTGAAGTTAATGTAATTGGGCATCGCCTCGCTGATACTTTTGAAGCGGCAGCTATGGAAGCTATCCACATCTTTTGTGATCAACATCCTAAAGAAGTTGCAGGATATCCTATTGGGTTATTTCCTGCAATGGATTCTCGTGACCCAGAATGGACTTTCAGGGTGACATACTATGACCACTTATTTGGAAATCTGGCCGGAGAGACTCTACGCACTGCGGTTAGATTCATGAATGCACAGTACCGCTACCAGACACTTCAGCAGCATGGTATATATCGCTTGACCAACATAGCCTAAGGGTATCGTAATCAGGTTGGCCGGCAGAATAAGCAGATTGGGGAACTTCAAGCAACTGTTACGGCCAAGGAAGAGGTTATTACTCAGCGGGAAGAAACTATTCAGCATCAAGAAGAGCATATTGTTGAGAGTGATGCTCTCATTGTCCAGCGCGACACTGTCATTGACTTCCTCCAGGAACAAGTTCATGAGCTCAACCTTAATCTTGGCCAAGCTATTGACCATATCAACATGCTTCATGAGCAACCAGTGCAGCCTGGTGTTGATGAGTTTGAGAGTGAAGAGGAAGAAGAAGACCTCGAAGAAGTCGAAGGAGTCTCCGGGATCGACTCTGAACATGGAGATCCTGTTCTTAGTCCCCATCATTCCTCTTCTGGTAGTCAGTCATCCGTGGGCAACCTCGATGACTTCTAGTCTCGTTTGAGTTGATGGCATCCTAGATGTAAATAGTGTGACATAGAGTGACATGGGAGTGAGTAGTCAGGTGACCTACGAGCCACTTGCTGTAATATATGTGGCAAACCTATGTACGGTTTGGTTTGGAACAACGTGATGTATTATGGAATAAGTTTCAGTTGGTAATGTAAGTCTGAATTGCTGTTTGAATGGTTGAGTTAACCCTTGGTGACTTGGATTTATTACCCTATTTAGTTTCAGTATATGTTATTTTGGTACCATGTGATTTCTGAAAGTAGAAGCAAGTATTGGTAAATGCTAATGGACAACTTCTATATTTCAGATGGTAGGTGCTACACGCGGATCCCCGGAGGGATTCAGACTAGACCAGGCTAGTGGATCACAACATCCACCTCTGCCACCACCAAATCTAGCGGAAGTGATGGCCCGTCAGACCGAACTCCTGGACATGCTAGTGCAGGCCCAGCAACATCAGTTCCGTTCTCCTCCACGTGGACATGAAGATCATCCATCGGCTGGTTATCAGGATTTCTTTAGTACGCAGCCTCCGCTCTTCCATAAGACTGAAGAACCCCTTGATGCAGATGCATGGCTTCATACCATCGAGTCTAAGTTTGCATTACTCTCCGTCCCATGCTCCGAAGCAAACAAAACTCTCTTCGCAGCCCAACACCTCCATGGTAATGCTCGCATTTGGTGGGACAACTACTATGCCATGCAACCGGATGGGCATGTTGTTACCTGGGAAGAATTCAAGTCCGCCTTTAGAGCACACCATATCCCAGAAGGACTCATTGAGCGGAAGCTCAATGAATTTTTGGCGCTTACCCAAGGGAACCGCACTGTACTGCAATACGCACAGGCTTTCAATCACCTGTGCCAGTACGCGGGCTATCATGCTGACACGGACGCCAAGAAAAGAGATCGATTTCGCCGCAGACTGAACACCAAGCTGAAGGAGCGCTTGAATCTGGTCAGGGCTGACAACTTCAACGAATTGGTCAACATGGCCATTACCCAAGAGGACTGTATCTCAGCCCATCGTGCTGAGAAAAGGCAGAAAGTATCGACTCGACCCTCGAATGCACAACCTTCGAGGTATCAGGTAATTCAGAACCTAGCTCCCCGAGCTCCGCCCAAAAATGTTCCAACAGGCATATGGGTAGCTCGACCTCCTCAGCAGCCCCGATTCAACAGGCCACCAGTGCCTCAACCCCAGCAGCAGCAACGACCAGTCGGTCCAAGGCCGAACCCCCCGTAGTTTAATCAAGGGAATAACATCAATCGATGTTTCAACTGCGGTAGTCCGGCCTATTTTGTTAAAGATTGCCCACAACCAAGGAGAACATTTCTCGGACACGCCTCCAACTCCAACTCCAAGAACAAAGGCAAGAGGCAGGTTATGCAAGTCCGTCAAGGAAGAGTGAATTTCACTACTCTATCGGAACTTCCAGAAGGTGCACCAGTGATGACGGGTACATTCACTCTACACCATCACCCTACTATTATACTTTTTGATTCTGGTGCAACCCATAGTTTTATCGGTACAAGTTTTGGGACCAAAATAGGTTTGGATTTCTACCCCACTAATGGAACTTATATGATAACAACCCCTGGAGGTACAATTGTGTAACACCCTAATGTAAATTTCCTAAATTTTAATGAATTTAATTTGGCTTAAATAAAATTTCTAAGATTTTTCTTGATTTATCCTACATTTAAACTAATTTTATACCACAAGTAATTAAAATTTATTTTAGGGTCAACATGTTTGTGCATTCATGCTGGTGCATCTCTTTTGTTTGTTTGAATGGTTAAGTTTGAATTCAAATCTCATTTGAAATCAAATAGAGTTGAGTTGTTTGAAAAAGAAATAGAAAAGGGAAAGGAAAAAGAGAAGAGAAGCCAGCCCAACCGCAGAAGGCCTGTCCTTCTCCCCCTCCTCCCTCGTGGGCCTGCTTCTTCTCCCGTGCGGCCCTTCTCTCTCTTCTTCCCGCAGCCCAACAGCCATTCCCCGGCCCACATCTCTTTCTCCCCCTTGCACCCGGCCTCCTTTCCCCTGCGGCCCGATCCCCCTCGCTCGGTCCATCGGCCGCCCAGCTTGCTTCCCATCGGCCGCCCTCGCCCCGCATCGGCCACCCTGCTCCACATCACTCGCTGACGTCCCGGTCCCACCCGTCAGCTTCTCCGTCCTCCCCCTTCTCCCTTTCTTCCCCGCGCACCGGCCGCCCGAAATCTCCGGCGAGCCCTAGCGCCCGGCCCGCACAACGAGATTCCCGGCCCGGCCTTTATCTGGCTCCCGCGGACCCCCTGCACCTCATGTCCTACCCTGCAGCCGCCCCAAACCCTAGCGCCGCTGCCCCGTTCTGCTCCGCCGTACCGAGCCTCTGCGCCGCCATGCACCCATCGCTCCGGTGCACCCCAGCTCCGGACAAGACCCGCAGCAGCTCCGCCTCGCCGCCAGGAAGCTTCCCGAGGCTTCCACCCTCATCCCCGAGCCTTGCCGCGCTGGAATCGAGCCGAGGACCGCCGTCGGTATCCTGCTCCACCCTTGCGATTCTTCGCCGTCGGTGATCCCCGGACCTCCCTAACCCCCATAGAACCTTCACAGGATCTCCACGAGTCGATCCCCAGTGACCAGAAGCCCGGAGACGCCCCGCATCAGTCCTCCCCGCAAGCGCCGCCCGTCCCCACCGCTCGGCCCTCGTCGCCGGCCAGCCTGCGCTGCTTCTCTAGCCCGTTCAAGCCCTCGGTGAGCATCACATCATCCTCCTAGTCGTCTTGCGCTAGATGTCGTGGACCTAAGCTCGCTCTTATGGCCAGAACGCACGCGCCGGCGATGCGCCGCCGTGCCGATCCACCCCCGTCGTCGTGCGCGCCGCCTGAGCCCTCCCCGAGCCCCGCCTTAGCCCCGGGTGGATCACGCATGACGCGCTGATCATGCCCGACCCAAAGCCCGGTCGATTTGACCCCCGGAGCGCCGTTTAGGGCGAAGTCCGGTCAGCCCAGCCGCGCGCCGCCGCGGGAATTGGTTTCCGGCGACCAGCGCCCGCAGCTGATCCATCGTGAACCGTCCGATCCGAAGTGAACGCCTACGATTAGATCCAGATCAGATTAGGTCCGAGCCATTAGATCCAGATCCGATGGCCCAGATTGGAAGGTACCGGTTTGGCCTGGCTTTTTGTTAAAGAGTCCCTGGGTTTTCCCGGAAACAATCTGCAGTCCAGCGCCGTTCAAAAGTATTTGCAGATCAGCCCAAATTTTAGCGTTTAGGCCCTCGGATTCCTTAGAAATAGAACCCGCAGTCCGGATCTGGTAGTTTTGCGTGTTAGCCCCTGCGTCTAGGGTTTAAATAGGTTTAAGCCCTCGGTTTTAGCGCAGAAACCCCCGGAATCCTCTGTTTTCTTACAAAAAAGTCCCTAGACCTTGTTTTAACCCTAGTTTTCGCGTCTTAGCTCCGTTTTAGGTGGTTTACGCGCTCAGGCGATCGTTGTAACGCGTAGAATAGCTTTAGTTCAGTTTTGTGTGCTGCTTTACTGTATTGTTGTACTGTTTCTTATCTTTTGCCATTGTTTGCATGTATGTGCCTGTGTGGACCATGTTTTGGCGTTGCGATCATGAGTAGACGTTGAGCCATCGGAGGAGTACCAGGAGCCACCTTCTTTAGAGCCCTTTGAGTAGCAGCAGGAGAACTTTGAGGAAGGCAAGTATAACATGAACATCCTATCACTTTTAAATACAATTTCATACTGCATTTTAATATTGTACGCCTATAAGGATTTCCTAGCCACTTTTATCCTTTATATAAATACCTTGGGTTGCATTTTGGTTAGTTGTGCTAGGTTGCTGCGCTCTCGCATATAACGGTCCTTTTTAATTAAATTTGATTAATGGCATATGCAACTTGATTCTGAGAGTGGCCCTCTGTGCTGTGTGCTTGAGCGGCTCACGTCTCGTTAAAATATGTTTTTTTGAAACATTGTTTAGGCGGCCAGCACGGTGCTTAGTACTTGGTTGGCCACTCTCCATAAGGACCGGTTCATAGAGCGACAACCTGGGACAACCGCGCAACCACAAGACTGGAATGGGACGGTCTTGACTTACTAATTAGGTCATTTTGGTTTGGGAGTAACTTACCTGCGGGGCAAGAGGGGTGGCAAGCTTCAATGGTCCCTGCTCCTCCGGCTTGGTCTGTGCTGTGTGTCTTGTACCCCCGTGAGGTGGGCCCCATCGTCACTGATCCAGAAACCTTAGCGGTTACACCTTACTAACGTGATCCTTTGTAACGGTCTCGTAGTGCGCTTGCTAGTCATCTCACCTAAGGAAGTGTGATGAACAACTAGTGTAGCTCACGACTTGTGGGTAAAGTTGTGCAACCTCTCGAGAGTGTAACACTGGTATACTAGCCGTGCTCACGGTCATGAGCGGCCCAGATCCTCCGTCTGATTAGTGTGGTTTATCTTTGGTGGGTTGGTTTGGTTCTCAGTAGACTCATGACTAGTTTTGATTAATTATTATGCAACTTGGGTTATGGTAATTTATCCACTTGTAGTAAATAGCTTTAATAAAATTTGCCAAGATTAAAAGCTAACGCAGTTGAGTCAGCTAACCTTAGAGCCTCATAATTCGTGTTATACTTGTTAAGTACAAGTTGTGTACTCACACTTGCCTTCTCTACTCTTCTATTCTCTTTGGGATGTCTTCGACTGCTGCTCAGTACCAGGCGACGTGGAGGACTACATCAGCGGACTCGACGATGTCTAGGCGTTGTCTCGCAGCTGACGTCCCTGTGGCGCCCTATTCTTCATGTATTTATTTTACGCTTCCGCATTCCTTGAACTGATTCTTGATTCAGTTGTAATAAAGATATTCATTTACGAGTTATACGCTTTTATTTCGAGATATGTGTTGTGATATCTTGATGATTCTGTTGTATATATGCGTGACTTGATCCTGGCGCATATATGATTGCTCGGTTTATGTTCTTATAAATCGGGTGTGACAAATGGCATCAAATCAAAATTGTAGAGGTGTACGAATCCAGTTGGGTAGCACTTTAATAAGAACAGACTTAATTTTATTAAACCTAGAAGGAATGGACATTCTTCTAGGTATGGATTGGATGACCAGACATCGGGTATCTCTAGATATCTTTTCTCGAATAGTTGAGATAAACTCCCCCGAATATGGACATACCATCCTTCATCTTCCACAACAAGAGTATATCAGCTCTTGTGTATATGCTATAGAAGGGATCAAGTTAGAAGATATTCCTGTTATGTGTGAATACCCAGATGATTTTCTGGACGAGTTACCTGGAATGCCCCCAGATAGGGATGTTGAATTTGTTATAGAGCTACAACCTGGCACAGCCCCCATTTCTAAGAGACCCTATAGTATGCCACCCAATGAACTGGCAGAGTTGAAGCTTCAACTTCAAGAACTCTTGGATAAGGGTTATATTCGCCCAAGTGCTTCACCTTGGGGATGCCCTACTCCGTTTGTTAAGAAAAAGGATAATAGTCTTAGACTATGTTGTGACAGTTCGTGTGCTTGTAATGCTAGGCATATATTTTGTTAGTGTGAAATATGTGTTTGTTAGTGTAAAGCTCATGTGTGTTTATGTGAAGCTGTTGAAAAATTTAAGTGCCAGTAAAAGGGTACTTTTATAATTACAGAAAAACCTAGGGTTGTTTTTGCAAAATGTAATTGGATAGAAGGTAACTTCAAAATAAGTAAAGAGTAGTTTTGCAAATATGTTTTTCTTACTTTATGTCTTGTAAAAAAATATATATTTACCCAACAGTTGCATTAGAAATGTAGGAGTTAAATTGTGTAAAAATTTGCGTAAAGTTGAGGAAATAGGGGTATGTATGTAATTTTATAAAAGTATAAGTCTTTTTATGCAAAATAGGTGATTTACAAAAGTAACTTTCCAAAATTACTAGAGGCCAAAGGGTAATAATGTAAGTAATCATGACTTACATAGCATTTTTGCAAATAGGCCCAAGGTTATATGTAATTTACCCTAATAAGGATAAAAATTTTATAAAATTCAAACTTAGTTCAAGTCTTAAAATAAAACTTCATAATTTGAGTTTTGGAGTTCAAACCCTAAAACAAAGTTGTAGAGCTTGAAAAGTTGTACAACTTTCATTTTGGTCACATCTTTGTTTAAGCCCTAGGACGGTGGTTAAATTTGTCTTTACCAAGAGGTCCCTGTAAATTTCTAAAATTACAAACCAGTCCTTGGGAAAATCCCCTTTCTCTTCCTCCTCTGGCGTTCCTCTGTTTCTACATTCTGCAGCTCGCCGCTTTACCGCCGTTCCTGCCACCTCCTGCTGCAAAGAAATCCACGCGTCCCCTCAGCAGGCAATAGCAGCTCACGGCAGCAGCACTAGCAAATCCTCTTTTCCCCTCCTCCAACCATATCTCCTCCCTCTGTTCTTCCTTCCGTTGAACTCCTCCACCGGTTTGGCACAGGCAGCAGTGGCCCGAGCGGCGCGCGGCGAGGCAGGCGGGGGCGAGCGCGGCCCAGGAGGAGGAAGCGCGTGGCGCGGCCAGAAGGCGCAGCTCCAGGTGGGGCGGCGCCTGAGCGAGCGGGAGGAAGGAGCGCGGGCGCGGCTCGGCGCAGACGCGCGCGAGCGCGCGCGGTACAGGCGGACTGGCTGCGGGAGCCGGAGGCGAGCGGCGGCTCGCGGACGCGCGGGAGTAGCGCGCTGGCGCGGTGGGTGCGGCCGCAGCTCGAGCGCGTGGAAGCAGGCGGGAGCAGTGGCTGGTGCGGGCCGTGGCAGACGCGGAAGCGGAGCGACGTGCGGGTGCGTGCGGCGCGGTCTGGCGGTGGCGCACGGCACGGCTGCTGGTGGCTCCGAGTGCGGATCCGCGGGGCGCGGTGCTGGAGCCAGGCCGGCGCACCCCGCAGTGGCTCGGGAGGCGAGCGGCAGGCGGCGCCAGAGCTGGCGCTGGGCGGAGCACGGCCAGGCAGAGCGCAGGAGGGCGGACGGCAGGAAGGGAGCAGGCGTGCGCAAGCGGTTGGACCGGCAGCTGGCGGCGTGTAGGCGCGGGGGGGTGATGGAAGGCAGGTACTAGACTGACGCAGTGCTGGAACAGGAGCAGAGCAGGGCGAGCAGGAGCGACTGGAGGCGGTGCGCAGGAGCTGGTGCAGCTGCAGGAGCTCGCATGCCGGCGCGAGGAGGCTGGACAGCGCGGAGGGACCTGTGGCGCGGTAAGCCCGGGGCGGACGCGTGTCCAACAGCAGGAAGAGGAGGAGCAGTTGCGCGGCACACAAGATAATGACATGCAGGAGCGGAGCTCAGGGCTCGCGATGCCGCGGCGCGACGACTCGGTGCGGACCCGCACGGGGAGAACAATGGAACCGCGCGTGAAGGACGTCGGAGATTGTTGTGGGGCGAAGGCAGCGGTCAGACGTGACGAGCTCGAAGGAGCCTCGATGCAACCAAACACGACTGTAACGAGCTACAGCAGATGGAACTCGCCATCACCGCCGGTGAGAAACTGAGGGCCTCTCTGCGAAACTCTTTTATTATTTCATGTGTGCAAAGCAACTAACTTATAAAATCCGTAGGAAATGATGTAAAAATCGTAAAATGTCAAATGAAAATTTTATGGAATCCTTGTGAGTAGATCTATGCAGTATGTGTATAATTTTGTATGTGTTAGTAGAAAAATCTTGCTTTAGACTTTTGCCTATACTTGTTAGGGTTAAATTCGTATCTGTAGTTGTACTGCTCCAATTGCAATGAATTACAATTCATTTATATAATATTTCCAAGTTGTTGAAGAACAACATCCTTGGTAGGTTAGACATCTAGGTATGAATTTCTGAAGTTACCCGTCAGGTTTTGCTCATGTGCTGTGTAGTCCTTAATGTTTGTGTTGTTTGGCTCAATTAAACTTTGAAACATTGCTTAGTAACAACTACTGAGTTGTATTATGTTTCTTAAGCTTTCTAAAATGTAAGAGAACACCTCTTTTAATGATTTGTAGCTCTAGATATAGCTGTTTAAAGTATAGGTCAGAATCTGTCCAATTCTGGATAAAAATATTTCTTTACGTGGTTCACTCTGGTTAACTTTTGAATCACCTAAAATGATAATAAAATTTTATAAGAAAGTTATAGATCATTTTCTAAGCTTTCTAAAAAGTTAAAAACCATGTTTGCTGAATTAATATCAGTTTTCGGTCCATGTTTGTACAAATCCGCTTGTCTATTGTGCTAGTGTAGTGTATCATGGAGATATGTGATGTTTGGTTAACCCTCATTCATATAGATGCTCATGCCTTTGCCCTGGTTTTGATTGCAATCTTGCTAGAGCCCTTTCTATATAAAGATCCTGGTCATACCTTGTGTATCGACTACTTAATTGATATACCTTTGTAACCAGACTTAGCAATCAGCTACTAGTTCAGTCGATTTTCGATAGGCATGACCCCATGGACCATGAGCCTTTTAACTTCTTCCCTACCGGCAAAAGCCCCTCGGCCGATGTTAACCACCCTATCGGTCCGATCCGATGTTAGTGCCCTGACAGACCTGGTCCGATCTAGACAACCACGCCGGCTATGCATCAATCGGTTGTTTGCTGATATCATCGAACCACTCCAACACGGATTACTCCGGTTAACACTCCCATCAATAGTTGAATAGGTACATCCAATAGAGAACGTAATTGTCAGCTAAGCACAGCCAGTATAGCATAGGGAATCAGCTACTTGTGCTGATTCACAAATCTAACGCATGCGCACATATTAGCTCGGTCGATGTTCACACTATCGACTAGTTTATTAATGCACAATCAACTAGTTACATACCCTGATCGGCTAGCATGTTGATGTTCACAGATCGACTAGAACATGTATACAAATCGGCTCAGCCAACGTTCACACAATCAACCAGTTTTGTTAAAGCATAAGTCGACTATGCCAATATGCACGTGATCGGCTAGGTATGCCGATACCCACATAGATTAGTTAAGACACAACTGCTTTAGGAAACACCCCTTTTGCTAAAGTAATCGATGTTTTCATCGATTAATTAGGAAACCGATGCACCTATCCAACGGCTACACAGGCCAAAGTATACAACTCTAGATCAGTAAGATAGCACAGTAGACACGCCTCTGTTAGGCACGACCAAAGCACATCAGTCAGCTAAACCTAATGCATCCTCATCGGTTAAGGCCAAGACCTATACACCAACCAATTAGATAACCAAACATGCTACCTAATGAAGTTAGTATAGATGTTTAGGGTAACTCACCCTGTTGTTTAACATAACTAGTTAGTTGGGTTGATACCCGATAGATGACTGCCCAGTACAGGGTAGTTAGGTTGTTTGTCAAAATGTAATGTTCCTTTATTTGGATTACAACTTTATCGTGAAGTGAAATGAAAGTGTATGCATTCATTAAACTCCATCTTGCATATCATATAGATTCGACCACTCTCGCCGATGGAGATTACCAGCTAATCCCGGAATCAGAAGAAGGTTATTCTGAAGACCCCGGGAATCTCGTCGCGGAATTCTCTGAAGCCCCAAACCAAGCTTCGGAAGATATTAATTTGACTAACCCCAGCCCCACCAGCGAAGGCAAGCCCCGGACATAACCTACTATTTTTATTACACTGCAACCTATATTATTTATATATATCTTTATGCATTAAGTTCTTAGGAGTTGTTTGAAAACCTTAGTTGCATAATTCCAGAAACCAATGTATTGTACACTAGAACTTGAGTCCGACTAGCTGCTATGCTTATAGGACCGGTAGAAGTTGAGTGATTTCCTGTCACTCGCGCGATATAGGAATTGTGATGTTTACATTCCTGTTATCATTATAAGGATGACAGATGGGATTTTGTGAGGTATCATATTGAGATGATACCCGTCTGTGTATGGAATTTGATAAGGTCGCAGTGTGTGGTAGCGGTGGTTAAGCGTTTGAAAGTACTAGCCACATGCCGTGAAATATGGTAAGCGGTAAGCCTAGTAACCGATCGGCCCGAGGAGTGGACATACCCCCCACCACATGTATTTGCTTCTTTTGGTTACTTTGTTCGACGTGTAGGAATGCGTGTTGCTGGGCAACCAGGAGTACGGGTTTTGTAGTCGCGCTACAGACGTACATCCTGCACTTTGGAAGTGCGTATGGTCCTGCAGTCGCTTGTGGTGGCACTGATCCACGAGTCGGAATGAAAGGCAAACGGTTTCTTCGGAACGACCCTTTGGCGTTCCAAGCGTGTGTGTTAGGTTTACCCTTGCAAGGTTGAATTTCAATTCAGAATCGTCCGCCTCTCACGATGAATGAGACTGCTTACCCCCTTTATCACATAGAGTAACAAGAGCAACTATATGATGAGTAATACTGCTGGTTGAGATAAAGAGCCCTACCTTTTTTGCTTAGTTATAGGTGCTTACCTAGAATAGATAATCAAATAGAACCTGAAAGCTAAAAGTTGAAATTAAGGACCTACTCGTTATTGCTTTTCAGCTGAAAATAAACCTAGAAGCCTTGAAAAGCTTTCATGAGTCTAGTTATGGGCTAAGGTATACCCAATTCCGGGTAAGTCTTGCTGAGTATTAGTATACTCAGCCTTGCTAGTTATATGTTTTTCAGGTAAAACCTTTGAAGACCCCACTCTTCCCCTGTCATAGGCCTGTGCTCTTCCAGAAGGTTGGTCCGCGGAGTGGGATCCGTCCCCGGCCAACATTGGTGATACCGAGTGATGTCGTGCCCGGGCTTAGCATGACATCCGTCTTGACGACGTGCTGTAGATCATCGCGTATGTTTTCCGCTGCTAAAAACCATAACTTTATCAGTTTGTATTGTTTTCTCTAAATTTGAAAATTTTCTCTACTGTTGGAAACTCTTGTAATGTGATTTCCCGTGATGTAAAATATAATGGTGATTGTATCTCTGGACTCACCTTCGTGTGAGGTAACCTTATTTGATCCTGTGTATCGGTGGTTTATCGGGACGTTACCCGACAGGCCAAGGGATTATACCGTTTGAAGTACGTCGGAGCCCTTTGGAGTGGACTCGCGTACTTGAGCCGGTATAATTCAGATTGGTTCTGCCACATATGTGTTGACTATCGCCCTCTCAATGCGGTTACTATTAAGAATAAGTACCCTCTTCCCCACATTGATATCCTGTTTTATCAGTTACCCAGAGCCAAGGTATTCTCCAAAATTGACCTTCGCTCTGGATATCATCAGATAAAGATTAGGCCAAGTGATATTCCAAAAATAGCTTTCTCCACCAGATATGGACTCTATGAATATCTGGTTATATCTTTTGGTCTTACCAATGCACCGGCATATTTCATGTATCTCATGAACTCCGTCTTCATGCCGGAACTCGATAAGTTCATCGTGGTTTTTATCGACGATATTTTGATCTATTCTAAAAATCTTGAAGATCACGCTAAACATCTTCATATTGTTCTTCAACGTTTGCGAGATCACCGTCTGTATGCCAAATTCTCTAAATGTGAATTCTGGCTTGATACCGTCAAATTTTTGGGTCATACCATTTTCAAGGACGGTATATCTGTTGACCCCAGTAAAGTTCTGGAAGTGATGGATTGGAAGCCTCCTACTTCGGTCCATCAAATTCGCAGTTTTCTTGGTCTTGCTGGCTACTACCGTCGTTTTATTCCAGATTTCTCCCGAATAGCCAAACCCATGACTGAGCTGTTGAAGAAAGGAGTTAAATTCTCCTGGAATGAGAAATGTAATGAAGCTCTCCACACCTTAAGAGCACATCTTACCACTGCTCCAGTTTTGGCTCAGCCAGATACATCCAGAACTTTTGATGTTTATTGTGATGCATCAGGCACCGGACTTGGGTGTGTACTTATGCAGGATAACAGCGAGATTGCATATGCCTCTAGAGCACTTCGGACACATGAGCAGAATTATCCTACTCATGATCTTGAGCTTGCAGCCGTTATACATGCACTTAAACTTTGGAGACACCATCTTATGGGTACCAAGTGCAACATTTATACAGATCATAAGAGTCTAAAGTACATCTTTACACAAGCGGACTTGAATATGAGGCAAAGATGTTGGTTAGAGCTTATAAAGGATTATGATCTTGAAGTACACTACCATCCAGGTAAAGCCAATATGGTCGCGGATGCACTTAGCCGCAAATCACATTGTCATTGCTTATCAGTGGAAGTTTTTAGCAACACTCTCTGCTGGGAAATGAGGAAGCTTAATCTAGAGATCATTCCTCAAGGCAGTCTGAATCATATAGCAGTTGAGCCTACACTCCAAGATAGTATTGTTATGGCCCAACAACATGATAAGGGAGTCAAAATTATCAAGCAACAATTAGCCCAAGGAGAAGAAAAATATAAATGTTTCCAAGAAGATCCTAAGGGAATTCTACGATTTAAGGGACGTATGGTTGTACCCAAAAACCATCAACTCCGCAAGCAGATAATGGATGAAGCACGTTTATCTAAGTTTGTTATGCACCCTGGCAGTACGAAGATGTATCAGGATTTGAAACAGAATTTCTGGTGGACTCGTATGAAAAGAGAAATAGCAAAGTACGTCTCTGAGTGCGATGTTTGCTAGAGAGTTAAGGCCAGTCACTTAAGGACTTCTGGTACGCTACAACCTTTACCTATTCCTTTTTGGAAGTGGGAAGATATCAGTATGGATTTTATCGTAGGTTTACCTAACACTTTCCAAAGACATGATTCCATTTGGGTAATCGTGGATAGATTAACCAAGACCGCTCATTTTCTTCCAGTACATACCACTTACACTGCTAGGAAGTATGCGGAAATATATCTAGACCAAATCATGCGTCTCCATGGGATACCTAAAACAATCATCTCTGATCGTGGAGCACAGTTTGTTGCTCGTTTCTGGGAGCAATTTCAACAAACTCTTGGAACCAAGTTAATCCGAAGCTCCGCATATCATCCGCAGACAGATGGGTAAACAAAGAGGATAAACCAAATCCTAGAAGATATGCTTCGAGCCTGTGTCATCCAGTATGATAAGCATTGGGATAAATGCTTAACTCTGGCAGAATTCTCCTATAATAACAGTTATCAGTCAAGTATCAAAATGGCTCCTTTTGAAGCCTTATATGGTCGCCAATGCAGAACTCCTTTAAATTGGTCTCAGACTGGTGAACGCGAAATCTTTGGACCTGATCTTGTCAACGAGGCAGAAGAAAAGGTAAAGATCATTCGGAACAATTTAAAAGCTGCTCAATCAAGACAAAAGAGCTACGCAGACAAAAAGAGGAAACCAATACAGTTTGAAGTAGATGATTTTGTACACCTGCGAGTGTCTCCTACTCGAGATGTTCAACGATTTGGTATCAAGGGCAAACTCGCTCCTCGCTACATTGGTCCTTTTGAAATACTTGAAATTTGTGGACCCGTAGCCTATCGACTTCAACTTCCTCCTTAGCTAGCAGCTATTCATAATGTCTTCCATGTATCTCAGCTGAAGAAATGTAACAGCGTTCCTACTAAAATCGTTGATACACAAAGTATCGACATCGAGCCCGATCTTTCCTATAAGGAGCATCCAATCAGAATCTTAGATACCAAGGAAAGAAGTACTAGAAGAGCAACAGTCAAAATGTTTAAGATCCAGTGGAATCATCATACAGAAGAAGAAGCTACCTGGGAAACCGAAGACTATCTTCAGAAGAACTTCCCAGACTTCCTCAAAAATTCTTAGGTATCTACCCTCTTATTACATCATTCCTGTAATCTCGGCACGAGATTCCTTTTGGGGGGAAGGTTGTGACACCCTAGGTGTCAAATAGAGCAAGCTAATAGGAAGAATGTTTGGTGTGGATTAAATTGTGTGAAAACTAAGTAAAGTTATGAAAATAAGGGTATTTGTGTAAATTTATGAAAGTACAAGTCCTTTTATGTAATTTAGTTGAAGTATAAAAGTAACATCCAAAAATTACCAAGGGTCAAAATGTAAAAGGTGAAAGTCATCATGACCAGTCATAAATGCTTGCAGATAAGCCCAATATTACATAAAATTTACATTACTAAGGACAAAAACTTTATTAAGTTTGAGTTGAGCGCAAAATTATAAAATAAAGCAGTATACTTTAGGTTTCTGAACTTGAGCCCTAAAGCAAAGTTGTAGGATTTGAAAAGTTCTACAACTTCTATTTTGACTATTTCCTCATTAGAGCTTTGGATCAGTGGGAACCTGAGCCCTCTTTAACTCGTCATTTTCTACGCCAAATGAGCTCCGATCGACCTGAAACTTTACCACGCCATTTCTAGTATAGTTCTAACCATGCCATTAAGAAACCACCCAAAGATATTACCCCTATCTCCGTAGCTAAATTATTTCCGATTTAAGCTCAACGATGAAAGCTTTTAGTTCCTTCGCTTGATTGTGTATGTACTTGTTTGCGTCGTAGGACCCGGAGTGAACGAGGAAGGTCCCGACTGTGATCAAGCGAACGAGGACCAGTTCTGCGACCCCGAGCCTGAGGGACAATTCTTCGATCAGGACCTCCCGCAAGGGTTTGATGATGGCAAGTTCAATCCCGCCCTTTGATGCATGTTTCTGTCCTAGTTTTTATAAACACAACCCAGTGGCCTGTTTTATTAAATTGCATGGTTTTGCTTGTTGAAAACCTGGTAGGATAGCCACCCTCATCGGTGATAACTATACCCTGACCACTTGATTTTATAAAGAAAATGTGTGTGTGTGGGAAGGGATAAAATGTGGTTTTGAAAGATGAGTCAGACGGGATGTATGGCATTTCTGCGTGAATTGCCGTTGGTGTGCTCGTACCTGTGTGGTTGAGCGAGGAAGGGAAATATCCATCTTGTCACCCCTAAGGACCGAGTTGATGTGTCATCTCACCTAGCTTCCTGTCGTGCAAACCACTTCACCCCTAAGGACCGAGTTGATGTGTCATCTCACCTAGCTTCCTGTCGTGCAAACCACTTGACCGTTGTATGGGCAACGGCTTAGCATAAATCCCACTAGTTAGTCTGATAGCCATCGGGAGGGCTGAGAGCAACGGGTGATCAAGGAGAAGGGATAAGCTCTGTGTGACTTATGCCCCGGTTAAACCTCAGAGATAGGTCGAATGACCCCTTGATGGACCCCGTGGTGGCTAGTCAGGTCTAGCTAGGGTGGGTAATGGCTTTGTTGGGATCTGCACCGACACTAAGGTGTTCGTGCTATGGTACCCCACCTGTGGGTAAAGTTGCACACCTCTGCAGAGTTAAAATCTATTCGAATAGCCGTGCCCACGGTATTGGGCAAGTTATGGTGTGGTCACATAACTAGTGTTTCTCTCTGGGAATGGTTAGACTAGTGTGGGTTGTTTGGAAAAGTGTCCGGCAATTGTGCCGTGAGCTATGGCGGATGGGGAGTCCGGTAGCGGCTTAAGACTTGGATCCTGTGTGGATCAACACCAAATGCTCTTTGGTACTTAAAAGCTTGTTTTGAAAATTGTTTTTAAACGAACCCTTGCACATAACTGAGTTTTCCGTAAATGAACCCTAACCTTACCCTTGGACTGTCCTGTGCATGGATTTCTGTTATAACCTCCCCGTGGGTGTGATTGGACTTGCTGAGTACGTTGTACTCAGCCCATTCTTAGTTCTTACAGCAGAAGATCCAGACTACATCCCAGAAGACGTCGAGTAGGGTTTCGTCCTGCACCCAGTCTTGCCTGTGGCTAGGGCCACCACTGGAGTTCCGCATGGCGCAAGACTCTGATGACCCTCTTTTCGTAGCCAGTGTAGTAGTATGGGTTTTAGTTGTAATCCTCGGGATAGTGGCGCTTCACTGCCCATTACCGCGTAGAGTTGTACGGTGATGTACCATCTGATGTAATAAAAGTGTTATTAGCCTCCTGGGACTGATAAAGCATCACTTTTAAGTCTTCCCTGATAGGGGGATGCTTCAGGTGGTATCAGAGCCGTAGGCTGGCCGTAGGACGTGACCCTAGAGGTGAGACCCTTTTTCCAGACCCTAGGACTTGTTCTGACTTAGTTCTTTACCTGCACAAACACTCACCACTGGTTTTTGCCCTGTTACAGATGGCTGACAATGGATGGGTAGACGGAATCTGCCACGCAGAGCCTGGCCTTCCTAAGTAATTAATACTCAGCCTGGAACGCATCGGAGTTATGGAACCACCAGAGTATGCCTACCGAGAATACACCTCCAAGGGCACCCTTCGGTGCGACATGATGGTCTTTGTAGGAAAAAGCACCCGCTACCCTGACGTGGACCCCTGGTTTATCTCCACCTCTGGCTTTTGCTTCCCTGACACCTACCGAAAGGCCGCCCGCAAAGCCCTGCGACGACTGCGTGTGATCTACAAGCACCACCTTCAGCGGACTCCTATGGGATTTTTCCCACCTACTGAAGGAAGAGGACGCACTTGGATTGCCCGAATGAGAGGACTCGAAAGAGAAGAAGAAGACCTAGAAGATACGGTCTCCCACCTATCCATCTACCTTACCGGCTTGGATGAACTCTACCACGAACAGGCGGCACAACTGAAGCAGCTAATCCATAGGGCAGAAAAAGCAACCCAGGAACTGGAAGAACAACAGTTAAGAGCCGCACGCGCCGAGTATTCCTTAGCCGCCCTCCAAGCCCAGATGCAAGAATACGAAAACCGCAGAGGAATAGGTGGATGGATAGAGGAAGAAGAGGAACCCGAGGAAACCCATTGGGATAAAGGTACTCAGACCGAAGATGAGGTGATGGATCGGTGCCTCCCAATAAAGAAGCGCCCTATCAGAATTGGGGAAGAATCCCCATGATAGGAGTAGCACCCCAAGCTAGAACCCTACCCTAATAACCACGTATCCATGGAAACTGTACCCCCATGTTGCAATAATAAATGTTATCTACTTCCTTTTGTACCTGTGCTAGATTGTTTACCCTGTCCTTGTTTCAGATGGCTGAGGAAGGATGGACCCAGGGCGATTGCCAAGCAGCACCTGGCTTTCCCAGCCTTTTGATCAACGCCCTGGAAAGCCTTGGCGTTACGGAACGCCCAAGGTACTACAGCAGAGAGTACGAACACCATGGTACCTTCCGCTGCAGGGTGATCCTGGTCGTCGCCAGGAGCAACCGCTACCCCGACATCCAGCCGTGGCGAGTGACTGCCACAGGGTTTAGGCACCAGGACACCTACCCCTTGACCGTCAGAAAAGCGCTCCGTTATTTATGCCGGATTTTTGAAGGACACCTCACCGCCACACCAGTAAGGTTCTTCCCGCCGGCCATCAGGACCCCAGTTTGGGAAGCACGCATGAGAAGTCTGGAACGACGCCGCCATGAAGAAGGCCCTCTGTACCAAGTGGCTACTTATCTAGCCGCCTTGGACCAACTCTTCGATGAGCAAGCCAACCTCCTGAGGGAGCAGACCCATCGAGCCGAGCAAGCAGAGCTCGCAGTGAGACTGCAGCAGATCCGAGCCGCCCAAGCCGAGGCAAGGGCCGCAGCCGCGGTCAGCAGCGAAGCAGTCACCCAAGAGAGCCTCAGGCAGGCCCGGGATCGGCGTATGCAAGAATGGACCCAAAGTGGAACACCAGTCCCGGCAATTGGAGAAGACCATGTTTTACTCGGGACACCCGTCATAGGATGGGGACCTCTCTTTGGAAACACACAAGCCCCACCCGAGAACCCTGAAAGTTCTGCTGCCGCCGTTGAAAGGGATGCTGCAGCGCAACCCTTGACAGATGGGAATCCAGAGAACGGCGAGCAGGGATTACTCACACTCCCCGCCCCAGAAGGAGGCACGCCCCGCGAGTAAAGTAACCGACGCCACCCTAGTGATGTACCCCCAGCCTCTTTTGCTTAAGTCGAGCCCTTAGGCATGACCCTGGACGAGTAGTACGAGACCTAGTCTTACCCCCAAGCTGTACCCCCTTGCAGTAATGAAGTTGTTTGTGCTTGTTGTTTGTGATGCTGTGTGCTGGTTGTTGTGTGCTGCTTGTTTATGTGACTACTGGCAGAAGGTAGATTCTGCCTTATATACGAATTAAACAACTTAAACATCATATAATCGTAACACCACTCTACCCAATCAACAGATGGCTCCCCGGAGCGTCGCGAGGGCCTCCCGTAGCCGGAACCCCGCAGCCACCGGTGCCGAAGCGCAGCCTGTTGGACAAAATCTTCCTCAAGGAGAACAGGAAGTAAGCCAGAACCAAGGAGAAAATCAAGGAGGAGAGCAACTACCACCACCCCCACCCCTCGGAGACTTGGCACGGATAATCCACAACCAGACCCTTATACTGGAGACACTGGCCAATGCCCTCATTAACCGGCAGCCACGAGGGCAGAATATGAATGACAAGCTGACGGCTTTTCTAAGGACCAAGCCGCCCACCTTTCCCGGATCCTGCAACCCGTTGGATGCGGACGACTGGTTACGAGTAATCCAGAGGAAACTCGAACTGTTCGAATGCCAGGGCCGAGACAAAGTCCTTCTGGCAGCCCACTAACTCACCGGAACCGCATTAGCCTGGTGGGAGAATTATTGTGCCACAGCCGAAGATGCCTCTACCATCACTTGGGAGGAGTTTGTGAGGGAGTTCCGCCGTTATCACATCCCTTCGGCCACCATGAAGCGTAAGGCGGATGAATTCCATGCCCTGCAGCAAGGAAGCATGACGGTGGAAGAGTACACCCACCGGTTCATGGAGTTGGCCCGATATGCACCGGAGGAAGTGAATGATGATGACAAGAAACAAGACATGTTCAAGAAGGGACTAAACCCAGAACTCCGGACCTTGCTTACCCCTCAGATCTATCCTGACTTCAATACCCTGATGAACAAGGCTATCCTTACGGAAAGGGCCAAGACCGAAGAGAGGAAGGATAACAAACGCAAATTCCTGAAAAGTAAGGCCCGCCAACAGGACCGTTCCCAAAAGCCGAGGAACTTTAGCTACACTGCACCAAGATCTCAGGCCCCAATGCAGTATAGGACTCAGACTCAAGTGACAGGACCACGGGCCCCTGACACACAGCCTAGGAGCCAGAATACCATGAGGGCCCCGCAGAGCAATACAAGCCTGGTCGCCTCCGACAACAACAATGTTAGGGCCTGTTTCAACTGCCGTGAGACAGGGCATTTCATCGCCAATTGCCCTTATGCCAAGAATAAGCCGGCTACATCAGCCTTCTCCAACACGGTGAATGGACCCAGACCAGCCCTGACCGGTGCCAACCGAGTACCCATTCGCAACAATGACAACAGTCAGCAGACGAAGCAGCCCCAGCAGTCATTTGGACGAGCTCGCGTCAATCACATCGACGCGCAGGAGGCTCAAGGAGCTCAGGGCGTTGTGCTCGGTGAGTACCTAGTCAACTCAGCTCTGGCAATAGTATTATTTGATTCTGGAGCATCGCACTCGTTCATATCCTCAAGTTTTGTGGAAGAACACAAAATACCTGCAGTACTCCTAAAAAAACCCCTATTAACCCGGACGCCTGGAGGCGACATCAAATGCCAACTAGGTTGTCCACGGGTAAGGATCAATTTAAGTGGGGTAGGATTTCTAGCAGACCTGGTAGTACTTAAGTCTAGGGGAATAGACGTGATCCTTGGAATGGATTGGTTAAGCCGACACAATGGTCTCATAGGCTGCACTGACAAAGTGGTACACCTAACAAACCCCGAAGGAGTACAAGTAATCTGCCACACCCGGGAAAGTGAGTTTAACCCAATGATGTTTAGCATGGAAGCCAAGCCCTTAGAAGGAGTCCCGGTAGTAAACGAATACCCAGATGTCTTCCCCGAAGAACTTCCCGGTATGCCCCCGAACAGGGATATAGAGTTCGTCGTTGACCTTATCCCTGGGACCTCCCCCATAGCCAAGAGACCCTATAGGATGGCAGCCTCTGAGTTGACGGAGTTAAAGAAGCAACTAGAAGAACTGCAACGGATTGGCTTCATTAGACCCAGCTCGTCGCCATGGGGAGCCCCGGTTCTGTTTGTCAGGAAGAAAGATGGGAGTATGAGGTTGTGCGTAGATTACCGAGCCCTGAATGAGGTTACCATTAAGAATAAGTACCCCCTCCCCAGGATCGATGACCTTTTCGATCAGCTAAAAGGAGCCAAATACTTTTCCAAGATCGACCTAAGGTCAGGATATTTTCAGCTCAGGATTAGAGAAAGTGACATCCCTAAGACAGCCTTTGTCACCTGTTACGGGCAGTTCGAGTTTACCGTAATGTCCTTCGGACTAACCAATGCCCCTGCCTATTTTATGAACCTCATGAATAAAGTATTCATGGACGAGCTAGATAAGTTTGTCGTAGTCTTTATCGACGACATACTTGTCTACTCCAAGAGTATTCAGGAACATGAGCAACACCTGCGGGTAGTATTGGAGAAGCTGGGAATACATAGGCTATATGCCAAGTTTAGCAAGTGTGAATTCTGGCTGGAGAGAGTAGCTTTCCTTGGTCACATTCTGACCGCGGAAGGCATAGCAGTGGACCCAGAGAAGGTCGAAGCAGTCTCCAACTGGCAGCAACCGACTAATGTTAGTGAAATCAGAAGTTTTCTTGGATTAGCTAGGTACTATCGGAGATTTATAGAGGGATTCTCCAGGATAGCCCGACCCATGATGGAACTTCTTAAGAAGGACAAGAAGTTCGCCTGGACAGAATCTTGTGAAAGGAGTTTTCAAGAATTGAAGCAAAGGTTGACAACCGCCCCAGTGCTGACCCTACCAGACATTCATCGGGATTTTGTCATTTATTGTGACGCATCCCGACAAGGATTAGGGTGTGTGCTGATGCAAGATGGGAAAGTCGTTGCATATGCTTCCCGCCAGCTCAGGACTCATGAGCAGAACTATCCGACCCATGATTTGGAATTTGCAGCCGTAGTGCATGCCCTTAAAATTTGGAGACATTACTTGATTGGAAATAAGTGTGAGATTTACATCGACCATAAGAGCCTGAAGTATATCTTCACCCAGCCGGATTTGAACTTAAGACAAAGAAGATGGTTGGAGTTGGTTAAGGACTACAATTTGGAAATCCATTATCACCCCGGAAAAGCGAATGTGGTAGCCGATGCCTTAAGTCAGAAATCCTATGGACCCAAAGACGACCATCTGCGCGAGGAAATGGCTCGATTAAATGTGCACATTGTTCCTCGAGGTTCCAGCCACGTGCTGAATGTCCAATCAACACTAGAGAATAGAATTAGAGAGGCTCAAAGCTCGGATCAGGAGTTAATAAAGATCGGCAAACAAACTGGAGAAAATAAAGCACCGGGTTTCAGAGTGGATGATAAAGGGACGTTATGGTACGAGAATAGGATTTGTGTACCCCAGAATGGAGACTTCCGGCGGATAATCATGGACGAAGCCCATAACTCGGCCTACTCCATCCACCCAGGATCCACCAAAATGTATATGGACATAAGGCAAAAATATTGGTGGAATGGAATGAAGGCGGATATTGCACGATTTGTGGCTCATTGTGATACTTTTCAAAGGATCAAGGCCAAACATCAAAAGCCAGCAGGATTATTGCAACCCCTACCCATTCCGGTTTGGAAATGGGATGAAATAAGAATGGACTTTGTAGTGGGCCTACCTAAAACACAGAAGGGACACGATTCTATATGGGTAATAGTGGACCGACTCCTAAATCGGCTCATTTCATACCCGTACGAACCAATTACGGCGGAGAAAAGCTGGTAAAACTTTATATGGAAAACATAGTAAAGTTACATGGAGTGCCTAGCAGAATTGTCTCAGATAGAGGAACCCAATTCACCTCTAGGTTTTGGAAAAGCTTGCATCAAGCCATGGGCACCAAATTAGATTTCAGCTCTGCATATCACCCACAGACTGATGGTCAAACCGAAAGGGTAAATCAGATTATGGAAGATATGCTGAGGGCATGCGTCCTGACCTATGGAAAGGATTGGGAGCAGAGTCTGCCTTATGCAGAATTCTCGTATAACAATGGTTACCAAGCCAGCTTAGGCATGTCACCATTCGAAGCCCTCTATGGGAGAAAGTGCAAAACTCCCCTAATGTGGTCGGAGGTCGGAGAACATGCCCTAGTGGGACCCGCACTTATAAAAGAAGCAGAGGAAAAAGTACCGGAGATCCGCGAGAAATTGAAAGCAGTTCAGTCCCGGCAAAAGAGTTACGCAGACAAGAAAAGGCAGGAAATAAGCTTCGACCCAGGAGATTTTGTTTATCTCAAGGTCTCGCCTATTCGAGGAATGCGAAGATTTTAGGTACAAGGTAAATTGGCCCCTCGATACATTGGACCGTATGAGGTTCTGAAGAGAGTCGGAGCAGTGGCATACCGACTGGAGTTACCAGAAGAAATGTCGGATATACATCCAGTGTTTCATGTCTCGCAATTAAGAAGGTGTTTGAGAGTACCCGAGGAAGAACACGTGCCGGTGGAAACAATAGATCTACAGCCGGATCTGCGATACCAGGAAGTACCGGTCAAAATTCTGGACACTGTCACTAAGAGGACAAGAAACTCCGAGGTACGGATATGCAGGGTTCAATGGAGCAGACATGGAGTAGAAGAAGCGACATGGGAACGCGAAGAGGCTCTAAAGAAGGAGTTTCCCCATCTATTTAGGAGCCAGCCAAATCTCGAGGATGAGATTCATTTTTAAGTAGGGTAGGTTTGTGACATCCCAAAAATTTGCTAAAGAAATCACATGCTAAAACGTTTTCGTCGAAACCCTAATCCCTGAGCCGACACCGAATCCGGCCGCGGCCCCGCTCCTCATCCTCCTCGCGCAACGTGCGAGTGTCGCGCGCGTGGCCGACCGGCCACGGTCACCGCCGCGAATCCCGCCGGCACGCGTCATTTTTCTTTTCTTTTCTTTTCCCCATTTTCTTTTCTTTCTCCTTCTCCTTTTCTTCCCTTTTTCTTTTCCCATTTCTTTTCTCCCCTTTCTCTTTTTCCCTTCCTTCTCCCCTGTTTCCTTCCCTCCTCCCTTCTCCTCCCTCCTCTCTTTCCCCTTCCCCTGCTCCCGAGCACCACCCGGCTCCCGAGCCACGGCCACCTCTGTGGCAGAACCAACCTGAATTATACCGGCTCAAGTAAGCGAGTCCACTCCAGAGGGCTCCAACGTGCTTCAAACGGTATAATCCCTTGGCCTGTCGGGTAACGTCCCGATAAACCACCGATACACAGGATCAAATAAGGTTACCTCACACAAAGGTGAGTCCAGAGATACAATCACCATCACATTTTACATCACAGAGAAAATTACATTACAAGGGTTTCCAAAAGAGGTATGAAGTTTCAAATTCAGAGAAAAGATTATAAACTGTTAAAATTATGGTTTTTAGCAGCGGAAAACATATGCGATGATTACATCACGTCGTTAAGACGGATGTCATGCTAAGCCCGGGCACGACATCGCTCGATATCATCAATGTTGGCCGGGGACGGATCCCATTCCACGGACCAATCTTCTGGGAGAGCATAGTGCCAAGGCAAGGGAAGAGTAGGGTCTTCAAGACATCATCTGCAAACCATATAACTAGCAAGGCTGAGTATACTAATACTCAGCAAGGCTTACCCGGGATTGGGTATACTTAGCCCATAACTAGACTTATGAAAGCTTATAATGGTTCTAGGTTTAGTTCAGCTGAAAAGCAATAAAGAGTAGATCCTTAATTTCAACTTTTACCTTTCAGGTTCTAGTTGATTATCCATTCTAGGTGAGCACCTATAACTACTCAAGCATGGTAAGATCTTTAGCCAAACATCATCTTTAATAATCATAACATTGCTCTTGTTACTCTATGTGGTAAAGGGATCAAGCAGTCTCAATCTTCGTGAGAAGCGGACGATTCAGAATCGAATTTTTAACCTTGCAAGGTAAACCTAACTCACACGCTTGGAACACCAAAGGGTCATTCCGAAGCAACCGTTTGCCTTTCATTCCGACTCGTGGACAGGTCCACCGCAAACGACTGCAGGAACATACGCACTCCCAAAGTGCAGGACATACGTCTGTAGCGTGACTACAAAACCCATATTCCTGATTGCCCTTGCAACACGTATTTCCCCAATCGAACATAAGTAACCAGAAGAACCAAATACATGTGGTGGGAGGTATGTCCACTCCTCGGGCCGATTGGCTACTAGGCTTACCGCTTACCCTAACTCACGGCATGTGGCTAGTACTTTCAAACGCTTAACCCGCACTACCACACACTGCGACCTTATCCAATTCAACAACACAGACGGGGTATCACCTCAACCATGATACCTCTCAAAACTCCCGTCCGTCATCCTTATAGTGATAACAGGAATGTAAACATTACAATTCCTATATCGCGCGAGTGACAGGAAATCACCCGGCTTCTACCGGCCCTATTAGCATAGCAGCTAGTCGGACTTAAGAGCTAGTATTCATCACATTGGTTCCTAGGGAAATGCAACTAGGGTTTCAAGCAATTCCTAAGAACTTAATGCATATATTACGTAAATAGATATAGATTGCAGTGTAATAAAAAAATAGTAGGTTATGTCCGGGGCTTGCCTTTATTGGTGGGGCTGGGGTTAGTCAAGTTAATAACGTCCGAACTTTGGTTCGGCCTTCAGAGAATTCCCTGACGAAGTTCTCGGGGTCTTCAGAATAACCTTCTTCTGGTTCCGGGATTAGCTGGTAATTTCCGTCGGCGAGAGTGGTCGAGTCTACATGATATGCAAGATGGAGTTCAATGGATGCATACACCTTCATCTTAAATCACGGTAAAGTTGCAATCCAAAAGGCTAGCACTCAAGAACTCATGGTTCAAAAAGGAATTTAAGCTTTGAATCATAAGCATTAACTCATGACTATAGCATTAACTTAATTGGAAGCAGAAATTAAGTATTCAAGTTTAAATTAAATTCAAAATTGAATGTGAACCCTAGATAATTAGGGTCATAAAGTTTTGAAAATTTAAACACAGATCAATTGCATGTTTAAAAGATTCTGACCAAAAGATCTGATTAGATAAACTTTACTGAAAAGACTTAGCTAATTCTTCTATAAAACAAATTGAATTGATCAACTTAAAAGAATTTAAATTACGAAACAAACTTAGGTTTGAAAATTTCATATCAATTCATACTTAATCCATAGGGATTGCATACCAAAAATCAAGATTAACAAAGTTAACATGTAGGCACAAAATTGGAACTATGGATAGGATATTACACTCCCATGTCTTAGATTTAACATAGGTTCAAAAGTATTTTGTTTCATATCAAACTTACTTAATAGAAGTTGTAGAGTTCAAAATTTAGTTTCAGACAAAACTAGTTTTGCAATTTTTGGAATTTCCTACAATTTTCTATTGAATTTACAAATCAGAAATACCACTCACATGAAATAACAAGCACTCACTTACTTCTATTTTAAATACAGCACAGATCATATATTTTCATAACATAGTCACAAAACAAGAATGATAGAGTTTGAAATAAGGATTCAAGTCCAACTAGTTTTACATTTTTTTGAATTTTCTATGATTTCCTAGGAATTTTCAAAGTTCAGCACATTGAAAAGGGAAGGGAACCAAGATCTTTCATTTAAACCCTCAGAAAGAACTGAATCTTCGCGAACAGGTCCCTCTGCCATTGCCGGCCGGAGCTAGCTCGGTCTGGGCTCCAATCCGGCGAAGGGAAGGCTCGGGGGGGCAAGGAAAAGGGGATAGGGAGTGAGAGGGAACTACGACGCACCCGTTTGAGGGCTTGGCCGGGCTTGGGGAGGCCGGGAAGATGGTCGCCGGCGGTGAGCAGTACGGTGGCGGCGGGGTGGCACTGATGCAATGCTCCGGCGAGGGGAACGGCGCAAGGGGGTGGGGGTTTAGCTTTAGGAGGTCTTGGGGCAGCTACTTATAGGGAGGAGAAGATAAGGGAGGGCGCAAGGCCGAGGAACCACGGCGGCGTGAAGAGGGCAGTACTGGCGGTGCTCAGGCAGCCGGCGCGCGCGCGTGGCAGAGCAGGAATGGGCCACGGAGGCGGGATAAGACGGCGGGCAGGGCTAGGGCGGCGCCTAGGAGTGAGGGGGAGCAAGGGGGGCTGCACTGGCCAGCCGGGACTCCGAGGATTTGCGGCGCACAGTAAAAACAGGGGAGCAGAGGAAAACAGCCAGAGGAAGAAGAAAGGTTGAGGACGACTGGACCGATTTGCGATTTTCCAAAGTTCCAGGGACCTGTCTGTAAACCAGCGATAACTTTTAAGCTAGGGCTCAAAAGGAAAAGTGTTCAAAATGAAAGTTGTAAAAATTTTTAAGCTCTACAACTTTGTTTTAGTGTTTGAATTCAAAAACTCGAAGTATGCAACTTTATTTTGAAACTTGGGACTAACTTTAAATTTTATAAAGATTTTGTCCTTGTTAATTATTTTACACATAATTTGGGCCTAAATGCAAGTTTTCAGGTAAGTCATGATTACTTGCATTCTTATAATTTGGCCCCTAGTAACTTTTGAAAATTACTTTTGTAACTCTTGCATTTTGCACAAAAAGACTCACATCCTTATAAAATTACACATAGGGTCTTACTTCTACAAATATATCCAACCTTATACAAATCAACACATGCATTACATTTTATACCTAATGTGATACAAATTGACACCTAGGGTGTCACAGCCCTCCCCCCTAAAAAGAATCTCGTCCCGAGATTCGAAGGCAGAAAGGATCAGACGATTAGATTTGGGGATTGGCTTGAAGGAAGTTTGGGAAATTTTGTCGAAGATAAGATTCTGTTTCCCAAGTTGCTTCTTCTGCGGTGTGGTGATCCCATAAAATCTTGTACATCTTAACTGTCTTTCTTCTGGTGACTCTTTCCTTGGTATCCAGGATCTTGTACATCTTAACTGTCTTTCTTCTGGTGACTCTTTCCTTGGTATCCAGGATTTGGATAGGTTGTTCGGTGTAAGATAGATCAGGTTCAATCTCAATGGCGGTGGTTTCAATGATCTCCGTAGGTAATTTAATACATTTCTTGAGTTGAGAAACATGGAAGACATTGTGAATGGCAGCCAATTGAGATGGAAGGCGAATTTTGTAAGCCACAAGGCCACAGACTTTAAGGATCTCAAAGGGTCCAACATACCGGGGTGCTAACTTTCCTTTTATGCCGAAACGCTGGACACCTTTGGTAGGAGATACTCGGAGATAGACAAAATCTCCTACTTGGAACTGCAAAGGTTTCCTTCTTTTATCTGCATAACTTTTCTGTCTAGACTGAGCTGTTTTGAGATTGGCTTGAATAACCTTAACCTTATCTTTGGCTTCTACAGCCAGATCGGGTCCGAAGATTTTGCGTTCACTGGTCTGAGACCAATTCAAAGGAGTTCGACATCTGCGACCGTATAACACTTCAAATGGAGCCATCTGAAGACTAGATTGATAGCTGTTGTTGTAAGAGAATTCGGCCAAGGCAAGACATTTGTCCCAGCTTGTACCATAATGTATAACACAAGCTCGGAGCATGTCCTCCAGTATTTGGTTGACTCGCTCAGTCTGTCCATCAGTTTGGGGATGATATGCAGAGCTTCAAATCAGTTTAGTTCCAAGAGCAGACTGCAACTGTTCCCAGAAGCGTGCAATGAATTGGGGCCCTCGATCAGAAATAATGGTTTTAGGAACACCATGCAACCGAACAATTTGATCCAGATAGACTTCGGCATACTTCTTAGCTAAGTAAGTGGTATGCACGGGAAGAAAATGAGCCATTTTGGTAAGTCTATCAATGATTACCCATATGGAGTCATGCTTTTGAGATGTATTGGGAAGACCAACAATGAAATCCATACTGATGTCTTCCCATTTCCATGACGGAATGGGTAGTGGCTGAAGTGTACCAGATGCTTTGAGATGAGTGGCTTTGACTCTCTGGCACGTATCACACTCAGATACATACTTGGCAATTTCTCTTTTCATTCTGGTCCACCAAAAATTTTGTCGGAGATCTTGATACATTTTGGTACTACCAGGATGAATAGAGAACTTGGATAGATGTGCCTCATCAAGAATTTGCTTGCGAAGCTGATGATCTTTAGGTACAACAATTTGATTGTTGAACCATAAAGTTCCTTGATGATCAGTGTGAAAACACTTATATTTAGCTTCTCCCTGTGATAGCTTTAGCTTGATATTATTGATACCCTCATTATGTAGTTGAGACTTGATAATTTTATCTCGAAGGGTATTCTCGATGGATAAATGATTCAGACTACCTTGAGGAATGATTTCTAAGTTGAGTTTCCTCATCTGATTGCAGAGAGTGTCACTGATGGTTGCTATGGACAAACAGTGACAACGTGCCTTGCGGCTAAGGGCATCTGCAACCACATTGGCCTTGCCAGGATGGTAATGTACCTCAAGATCGTAGTCTTTGATCAGTTCTAACCAACGCCTTTGCCTCATATTCAGGTCAGCTTGGGTGAAGATATACTTGAGGCTCTTATGGTCAGTGTAGATGTTACACTTAGCACCCATAAGATGATATCTCCAGATCTTGAGAGCATGAATAACTGCTGCCAATTCAAGATCATGAGTTAGATAATTTTGCTCATGACTCCGAAGTGCTCGGGATGCATAAGGGATGACCCGGTTGTTTTGCATAAGAACACAACCAAGGCCAGTTCCAGAGGTATCACAATAGACATCAAAAGGCTGAGTATTATCCGGCTGAGCTAGTACTGGGGCAGTTGTCAAAAGTCTTCTCAAAGTGTGGAATGCTTCATCACATTTAGCATCCCAGCAGAACTTAACTTCTTTCTTCAGTAGCTCAGTCATTGGTTTAGCTATCTTGGAGAAGTCTGGAATGAATCGGCGATAATATCCTGCCAATCCCAGGAAACTTCGGATTTGATGGACTGAAGTTGGAGTCTTCCAATCCATAACCTCTTGGACTTTGGTTGGATCAACCGATATGCCTTCACTAGAGATAGTGTGTCCCAAAAATTTCACACTATCTAGCCAAAATTCACATTTTGAGAATTTGGCATAAAGACGATGATCACGTAGTCGTTGAAGAATGATATGTAAGTGATTAGCATGGTCTTCGTCATTTTTGGAATATATAAGAATATCGTCGATGAAGACCACGACGAATTTGTCGAGTTCCGGCATAAATACTGAATTCATAAGATACATGAAATATGCCGGTGCATTGGTAAGTCCAAATGACATAACCAGATATTCATAAAGTCCATATCTGGTTGAGAAGGCCGTTTTTGGAATGTCGCAAGGCCTAATCTTGATCTGATGATAGCCAGAGCATAAGTCAATTTTTGAGAAGACCTTAGCTCCAGCTAACTGATCGAACAAAATATCAATGCGGGGAAGTGGGTACTTATTTTTGATGGTAACCACATTGAGTGGACGATAATCAACACATAGCCTTAGGCTATTGTCCGTCTTTTTGACGAAGAGAGCGGGACAACCCCAAGGTGACGCACTTGGGCGTATAAAACCTTTATCAAGAAGATCTTGAAGTTGAATTTTCAATTCAGCCAGTTCATTTGGAGGCATGCGATACGGCCTCTTCGAAATAGGAGCGGTGCCAGGTTGAAGTTCAATAATAAACTCGATGTCTCTGTCTGGTGGCATCCCAGGCAAGTCGTCTGGAAAGACATCGGGATATTCACAGACTACTGGGATATCTTTTACTTTAATGTCTGTGATGGCATAAGTGCAAGAGTACAAATACTCTTGCTGAGGCAGATAGAGGGTAGTTGCTCCTTGATGTGGTGAGTCAATCTCAATAACTCGGGAAGAGAAGTCTAGCAGTACTCTATGTTCTGCCATCCAATTTGTCCCAAGTATAATATCAATACCCTCTAGGTTTAATAGAATCAAATCAGTTCTGATTTCCTTGCTACCCAATTGAATTGGCACCTTTTTGACCATTTGGCCAGATGTAATTTTTCCTCCAGGGGTAGAGATCACATATGACCCCTTAGTAGGGCAAAGATCAAGTCCTATTCGGGTACTGCAGTTGTTACTAATGAAACTATGAGTTGCTCCTGAATCGAATAATGTAACAACTGGTTTGTGGTGTACCGAAAATGTACCCGACATGATAGGAGCTCCATCCGGAAGTTCTGCAAGGGTAGTGAAGTTGATTTGTCCTTGCCGGACTTGCATCATCGGCCTCTCACCCTTGTCCTGATCATTCTGATTGGAACTCCGCCCTTGATTAGACTTCTTGGGCTGCGGACAATCTCTGATAAAGGGATCCGCACTTTCGCAATTGAAATCGTGATGGGTGCCACTTCTCTGTTGGACTTGTTGAACATTTGGCCGTGGGCCAAATTGTGGTGGTTGTTGCAGAGATACAGACGGTTGATACTCTCCTTGTTGTTGAGGCGGCCTGAAAATCAGTCTGCCGATCAGAGCATTTCGCTGTGGCGCTCTGGGAGGTGCATTCTGAACCAACTGATATTGCAAAGGTTGAATGCTCGTGGGTCCACTGGAAATCCTCTGCTTCTTTTCGGCACGGTGTGCCGTAATACAATCCTCCTGAGTCAGTGCCATGTTGACCAACTCACTGAAAGTATTCACCTTGACAAGATTCAGATGTTCTTTGAGCTTAGTATTCAAACCTCGACGAAAACGATCTTGCTTCTTGGCATCATTATCAGCATGGTAGCCCGCATACTGACACAGGTGATTAAAAGCCTGTGCATACTACAGTACAGTGTGGGTGCCTTGAGTCAGTGCTAAGAACTCAGTCAGTTTCCGTTCTATCAGCCCTTCAGGTATATGATGTGCCCTGAAGGCATTACGGAATTCTTCCCAGGAGATAGCATGTCCATCAGTTTGCATAGCACAAAAAGTATCCCACCAAATACGAGCAGCTCCGTGCAATTGTTGGGCAGCAAAATGAGCCTTGTTGGAATCCGCACATGGAATCGTAAGAAGAGCAAACTTAGATTCAATGGTGCGGAGCCAAGCATCAGCATCCAAGGGCTCTTCCGCTTTGCTGAACAGCGGGGGCTGAGTACTGAGGAAATCCTGATAGGTTGCTACCAGAGGTTCATCACGACTTCGTGACTGCTGGTGTTGTTGATTCTGCTGTGCTTGTACCAATAGATTGAGAAGTTCAGTTTGCCGAGTCATAACCTTGGCTAGATGTGAAAGTGATAGGGATGGTTGTTGGGAATTGCTGGATTGATCTGCCCAGAAACCTTCCGGGGTTCCACGTGTGGCTCCAACCATCTGAAACAAAAATTCAGATGATAAAATTTATTTACCCTGCTGAAGACTTACAGGGTAAATAGGACGAGACAACGGATTCTGATATAGCAAGGGTTGGAAAGCAGAAAGATACTTAAGTTACTTGACCAATACTACCACAAGAATCCCGTTAACCCCACCAAAGATCAACATCCTACCACACATCCTTAGAAGAACCAAAACACACATTGTATGAGTTATGCATGCACGTTCTACTTGTCCTCACAAACCAAAAACAACTGCCGAATATCTTCGGACTTACGTGGTTAGTTTCGGTGGCATTATACATACGTCTCTCACTATTAACTAGTCGATAAACCCTATCCGTCCTAGTTTCGTATTCGTGGTTAGTGTACCTGCAGAAAACCACAATATATATCCAATGAACCTTTCATGCCAGCACGTCATGAAAGCGTTCCCATTCATTACTGTTCACTATAGAAACAGCATCTGTACAATTACCACCGTACAGACAACGTTAGCATACGTCGTTAAACAACGTATTCATGGGGGTACCGCAAAATGCGGGGGTGTTGCTTTTCATACCCCGTACCTAACTATATACTCCCAATGTAATCAACCGAAGTTGGTACATTGGCAGCATCTCAAGTAGGCCACTGCTTGAGAAACAGCGTTCGGTTCGCATCACCGACGGGAAGGCCAAGCTCCCTCAGTTGGCTAAGGATCCTTACCTTCTTACCTCACGATCGAAGGTGTCGTTACAGAAAGTAAGGTTGGGTTGTGCATGAATTTAAGTTTTGACGGAAAAGTAATGCTGGTAGTTAGGGTTATATACATATACTATAGCCACCTCTATTTCCCTCATAAACATTACCCTAGGGCTTTACGTACTAAGCTCAATCCTTAACGAATCCAACGCGACTTTGCCAAACATTTTGTTGGTCAAACTTTTATACTGAAAGCATTTTTAAGGTAAAATGTATCTCCAGGGTAACCTTATAGTTCTGATACCAGCTGTGGCAGAACCAACCTGAATTATACCGGCTCAAGTACGCGAGTCCACTCCAGAGGGTTCCAACGTGCTTCAAACGGTATAATCCCTTGGCCTGTCGGGTAACGTCCCGATAAACCACCGATACACAGGATCAAATAAGGTTACCTCACACAAAGGTGAGTCCAGAGATACAATCACCATCACATTTTACATCACAGAGAAAATTACATTACAAGGGTTTCCAAAAGAGGTATGAAGTTTCAAATTCAGAGAAAAGATTATAAACTGTTAAAATTATGGTTTTTAGCAGCGGAAAACATATGCGATGATTACATCACGTCGTTAAGACGGATGTCATGCTAAGCCCGGGCACGACATCGCTCGATATCATCAATGTTGGCCGGGGACGGATCCCATTCCACGGACCAATCTTCTGGGAGAGCATAGTGCCAAGGCAAGGGAAGAGTAGGGTCTTCAAGACATCATCTGCAAAACATATAACTAGCAAGGCTGAGTATACTAATACTCAGCAAGGCTGAAAAGCAATAAAGAGTAGATCCTTAATTTCAACTTTTACCTTTCAGGTTCTAGTTGATTATCCATTCTAGGTGAGCACCTATAACTACTCAAGCATGGTAAGATCTTTAGCCAAACATCATCTTTAATAATCATAACATTGCTCTTGTTACTCTATGTGGTAAAGGGATCAAGCAGTCTCAATCTTCGTGAGAAGCGGACGATTCAGACGGGGTATCACCTCAACCATGATACCTCTCAAAACTCCCGTCCATCATCCTTATAGTGATAACAGGAATGTAAACATTACAATTCCTATATCGCGCGAGTGACAGGAAATCACCCTAAAAAAAATAGTAGGTTATGTCCGGGGTTTGCCTTTATTGGTGGGGCTGGGGTTAGTCAAGTTAATAACGTCCTAACTTTGGTTCGGCCTTCAGAGAATTCCCTGACGAAGTTCTCGGGGTCTTCAGAATAACCTTCTTCTGGTTCCGGGATTAGCTGGTAATTTCCGTCGGTGAGAGTGGTCGAGTCTACATGATATGCAAGATGGAGTTCAATGGATGCATACACCTTCATCTTAAATCACGGTAAAGTTGCAATCCAAAAGGCTAACACTCAAGAACTCATGGTTCAAAAAGGAATTTAAGCTTTGAATCATAAGCATTAACTCATGACTGTAGCATTAACTTAATTGGAAGCAGAAATTAAGTATTCAAGTTTAAATTAAATTCAAAATTGAATGTGAGCCCTGGATAATTAGGGTCATAAAGTTTTAAAAATTTAAACACAGATCAATTGCATGTTTAAAAGATTCTGACCAAAAGATCTGATTAGATAAACTTTACTGAAAAGACTTAGCTAATTCTTCTATAAAACAAATTGAATTGATCAACTTAAAAGAATTTAAATTATGAAACAAACTTAAGTTTGAAAATTTTATATCAATTCATACTTAATCCATAGGGATTGCATACCAAAAATCAAGATTAACAAAGTTAACATGTAGGAACAAAATTGGAACTATGGATAGGATATTACACTCCCATGTCTTAGATTTAACATAGGTTCAAAAGTATTTTGTTTCATATCAAACTTACTTAATAGAAGTTGTAGAGTTCAAAATTTAGTTTCAGATAAAACTGGTTTTGCATTTTTTGGAATTTCCTACAATTTTCTATTGAATTTATAAATCAGAAATACCACTCACATGAAATAACAAGCACTCACTTACTTCTATTTTAAATACAGCACAGATCATATATTTTCATAACATGGTCACAAAACAAGAATGATAGAGTTTGAAATAAGGATTCAAGTCCAACTGGTTTTACATTTTTTTGAATTTTCTATGATTTCCTAGGAATTTTCAAAGTTTAGCACATTGAAAAGGGAAGGGAACCAAGATCTTTCATTTAAACCCTCGGAACTAGCTCGGTCTGGGCTCCAATCCGGCGAAGGGAAGGCTCGGGGGGGCAAGGAAAAGGGGATAGGGAGTGAGAGGGAACTACGACGCACCCGTTTGAGGGCTTGGCCGGGCTTGGGGAGGCCGGGAAGATGGTCGCCGGCGGTGAGCAGTACAGTGGCGGCGGGGCGGCACTGATGCAGTGCTCCAGCGAGGGGAACGGCGCAAGGGGGTGGGGGTTTAGCTTCAGGAGATCTTGGGGCAGCTACTTATACGGAGGAGAAGATAAGGGAGGGCGCAAGGCCGAGGAACCATGGCGGCGTGAAGAGGGCAGTACTGGCGGCGCTCAGGCAGCCGGCGCGCGCGCGTGGCAGAGCAGGAATGGGCCACGGAGGCGGGATAAGACGGCGGGCAGGGCTAGGGCGGCGCCTAGGAGTGAGGGGGAGCAAGGGGGGCTGCACTGGCCGGCCGGGACACCGAGGATTTGCGGCGCACAGTAAAAACAGGGGAGCAGAGGAAAACAGCCAGAGGAAGAAGAAGGGTTGAGGATGACTGGACCGATTTGCGATTTTCCAAAGTTCCAGGGACCTGTCTGTAAACCAGCGATAACTTTTAAGCTAGGGCTCAAAAGGAAAAGTGTTCAAAATGAAAGTTGTAAAACTTTTTAAGCTCTACAACTTTGTTTTAGGGTTTGAATTCAAAAACTCGAAGTATGCAACTTTATTTTGAAACTTGGGACTAACTTTAAATTTTATAAAGATTTTGTCCTTGTTAATTATTTTACACATAATTTGGGCCTAAATGCAAGTTTTCAGGTAAGTCATGATTACTTGCATTCTTATAATTTGGCCCCTAGTAACTTTTGAAAATTACTTTTGTAACTCTTGCATTTTGCACAAAAAGACTCACATCCTTATAAAATTACACATAGGGTCTTACTTCTACAAATATATCCAACCTTATGCAAATCAACACATGCATTACATTTTATACCTAATGTGATACAAATTGACACCTAGGGTGTCACAACCTCCCTCCCCTCGCACACACGCCCGCCCCTGGGCTTGGCCGCCCGTATCCACGCGCGCGCGCCCCGCGCGTGCACCACGTGCCGCGCCAACCGCCGTGCCGACCGCCGCTTGCACGCGCACGGCCGAGCCGCGACGCCGCACCGGCCCTGTCCGCGCCGCGTGCGGGCCTTGCCCCGGCCGTGCCGCGACGCATGCGCACACGCAGCGCGTGGCCGCGCGCCGCGCCGTGCCGGCCGCCGCTCGCGCCCCCGCTCTGGCCCGCGCCTCGCCGCGCCGTGCGCGCACGCGCACGCTCGGTCCCGCGCGTGCCGCGCCGCCCGTCGCTGGCACTCCACCCCTCCGCGCGCGCCGTCGCTTCCCTGCCCCTATGCCGGCAAAGACCCACGTACGGCACCTCGGCGCCCTCGCCACCACGCCGCTCCACGACAACCGCGAACAGCCAAGCGCCATTAATGGCCGCCTGCGGAACCGCCGGCCGACTTCCCCCGCCTCACCGCCTCGCCGGCCTATAAATACCCTATGCCGCGCCCCACCAGCACCACAACCTCCACCGCCGCCCCTAGCCCTCTCCCCGGTCCTGCATCGCCGCCGCCGCAAGCACCCCCGCCCGCCGCCGCTAGCCACAGTGGGCAGGCCGCGGTGCGCCACCCCAGCTTGTGGTAAGTAGGGGAATCGATTCCCCTAGTTCCCCTCTCCCTCACCCCCCTACCCCGAGCCGCCCTGGGACCCTGGCCGGCCGGATTTGGCCGCCGCCGGCGCCCCCACCCCTCTCCTCTGTTCTGTGCGGGGGAGAGGAAGGAGAAGGGCAATTTTGCCCAAAGCCCCCCCCCCCTTCCTGTGTTTCCCCAAAAGAACCCCCACCACCCTTTAGTCTTTCCCAAAGAAACCCCTTCAACAATTCTAATTGCAAATAAATCCTCACCCATGAAAACATATTTATAAACAAACCCTTATCTTTTCCAGGATAACCCAAACCTTCCCCGAAATTCCAAATCAAGCCCTTTTCAGAAATTACAAACGAGCCCCTGGACCCCTGTTTAAACCCTGAGCCCTCTTTAACTTGTCATTTTATGCGCCAAACGAGCTCCGATCGACCTGAAACTTTACCACGCCATTTCTAGTATAGTTCTAACCATGCCATTAAGAAACCACCCAAAGATATTACCCCTATCTCAGTAGCTAAATTATTTTCGATTTAAGCTCAACGATGAAAGCTTTTAGTTCCTTCGCTTGATTGTGTATGTACTTGTTTGCATCGTAGGACCCGGAGTGAACGAGGAAGGTCCCGACTGTGATCAAGCGAACGAGGACCAGTTCTGCGACCCCGAGCCCGAGGGATAGTACTTCGATCAGGACCTCCCGCAAGGGTTTAATGATGGCAAGTTCAATCCCGCCCTTTGATGCATGTTTCTGTCCTAGTTTTTATAAACACAACCCAGTGGCCTGTTTTATAAAATTGCATGGTTTTGCTTGTTAAAAACCTGGTAGGATAGCCACCCTCATCGGTGATAACTATACCCTGACCACTTGATTTTATAAAGAAAATGTGTGTGTGTGGGAAGGGATAAAATGTGGTTTTGAAAGATGAGTCAGACGGGATGGATGGCATTTCTGCGTGAATTGCCGTTGGTGTGCTCGTACCTGTGTGGTTGAGCGAGGAAGGGAGATATCCATCTTGTCACCCTTAAGGACCGAGTTGATGTGTCATCTCACCTAGCTTCCTGTCGTGCAAACCACTTGACCGTTGTATGGGCAACGGCTTAGCATAAATCCCACTAGTTAGTCTGATAGCCATCGGGAGGGCTGAGAGCAATGGGTGATCAAGGAGAAGGGATAAGCTCTGTGTGACTTATACCCCGGTTAAACCTCGGAGATAGGTCGAATGACCCCTTGATGGACCCCGTGGTGGCTAGTCAGGTCTAGCTAGGGTGGGTAATGGCTTTGTTGGGATCTGCACCGACACTAAGGTGTTCGTGCTATGGTACCCCACCTGTGGGTAAAGTTGCACACCTCTGCAGAGTTAAAATCTATTCGAATAGCCGTGCCCACGGTATTGGGCAAGTTATGGTGTGGTCACATAACTAGTGTTTCTCTCTGGGAATGGTTAGACTGGTGTGGGTTGTTTGGAAAAGTGTCCGGCAATTGTGCCGTGAGCTACGGCGGATGGGGAGTCCGGTAGCGGCTTAAGACTTGGATCCTGTGTGGATCAACACCAAATGCTCTTTGGTACTTAAAAGCTTGTTTTGAAAATTGTTTTTAAACGAACCCTTGCACATAACTGAGTTTTCCGTAAATGAACCCTAACCTTACCCTTGGACTGTCCTGTGCATGGATTTCTGTTAGAACCTCCCCGTGGGTGTGATTGGACTTGCTGAGTACGTTGTACTCACCCCATTCTTACTTCTTACAGCAGAAGATCCAGACTACATCCCAGAAGACGTCGAGTAGGGTTTCGTCCTGCACCCAGTCTTGTCTGTGGCTAGGGCCACCGCTGGAGTTCCGCATGGCGCAAGACTCTGATGACCCTCTTTTCGTAGCCAGTGTAGTAGTATGGTTTTTAGTTGTAATCCTCGCGATAGTGGCGCTTCACTGCCCATTACCGCGTAGAGTTGTACGGTGATGTACCATCTGATGTAATAAAAGTGTTATCAGCCTCCTGGGACTGATAAAGCATCACTTTTAAGTCTTCCCTGATGGGGGGACGCTTCAAAAGCTCGAGCTTGGCCCTCCTCCTCGCCGACGAGCTCCCCTCCACCGCTGCCTCGGCTGCCGTGGGAACCCCACCTCCGGCCATCCCTCTTCCTCCCAAGGCCACCCATGGATGCGCCGTGAGCTTCTGGTGCCCGTAGACCAGTCCTTCTCCACCCCCCGCCACCCCGCTCACCGGAATTTGGCCGGCAATCCCCCTGCTCTTCTTCCCTGACAAAACAAGGGCATTTCTATGATGATTTCAAAAGTTCTAAGGGTGTCCCTGTAAAATTCCAGAGCCCCCCCCCCAATTCAAAAGCTGTGAACTTCAAAAATGTGTAGAAAATTGTAGAAAATTCAGAAAAATGCCAAACTAGTTCTGTTGGAATCCTTAAGTTAAAATCGACTACTTTTATATAGCAAGTTTGAGCTGTATAGGTGTAGTTTTTTATGTAAATTAAATACTATGAAATGAGTGTTTTATTTGTATCTCATGTTATATGCATGTGTTGTGGCTGAATTTTGGAACCTAGGTTGTATGTGTCATGTATAGCTCTGTGTAAAAAGCTCGAGTTCTTTACTGCTCATTTGCTTAGAAATTCGAGTACCTTTGTTATTTGTTGATAGAAAGTTCATAATTTAATTCTAGATGCATTCCTTCATGTTTAAAGCTGAAAATTTTAACTTAGCTGTGCTTCTGCATGCTTAATGCAAAATAAAACTTTGAGAGTCAGAATCCAAGTATAACTCCAGTAGTGAATTTAAGTTTAGATTCAAAGAAAAATTCATGAACCATAGCTCTAGTTCATGAAAAATTATCAAAATAATTTGAGATATTGCTCTTGAGTAGTGTAGCATGACCAAAAATTCTCAACCCATGATCAGGTCTAGAACAACTAAAATAAATAGAACTTGTTAAGTAGATCCATATTAATTAATAACCTAGGGTTATTAAAGATAATTAGCTAGTCAAATAAATAAAGGTGTTAAATGTAATTAATTTAATTATCTAAGATAATCAAATATGCTACTTCATGTAGTTAATTAAATGTTTAGGATTACCACCCATGTTGCTTAATGTAGCTAAGTAAATGGGTTAATACCCGATAAATGACTGCCCAGTAAAGGGCAATTGTGCTGTTTGCTAATATGCAATTTTATGTTCATTAGATTGCAACTCTATCGTGAAGTAGAATAACAATTTATACATTTTCTAAACTGCATCATTTTTATCACATGTAGATTCGACGCTTCTCGCCGACGGAAACTATCAGATTCTCCCGGAACCCGAAGTAGAAGTCTTTGAAAGCGCCGGGAACATCGTCGGAGAATTCACTGAAGCCCCGAACCCGAGTTCGGAAGGAATTGTTAACATCTCTGACCCCAGCCCCGCCAGTGAAGGCAAGCCCCGGACATAAACCCATTATTTTATTTACACTGCAATCTACATTTATATATATACTTGTGCATTAAGGGCCTGTTTGGAGCTCTACCTAAGCCGCCACCGCCTAACTTTAGGCGCGCCACGCGAAGTTAGACGTGTGTTTGGATCCTATACTAACCTTAGCGCGCCATGCAATCTCCGGCGCGCCACAACTCGCTCGCCACACCAAAAAGCGCCACGCCTGTGGCGCTCGATTTGGCCGCCACAAAAGTCGCGCCGCAGCTCGGTCTCCTCCCTCCTCCGTCCGCGCCGCCCAGGTACTGCCCTCCCGCCGCCGGCGCCGCCCGCCTCCCACCCCCGATCTGCCGCCTCCTCCCTCCTTCTGGCTCAGATCGGGCTCTTCCCCGTGGAGGCTCCGCCGCCTCCTGCCTCCGCCGCGGAAGCCCCGCCGCCCCCCCCCGGAGGCTCCGCCGCCTCCTGCCTCCACCGTGGAAGGCCCCCCCCGGTCCGCCTCCTGCTGGCCAGAGCGCCCCCCCCCCCCCCCCCCGCGCGCGCGCGTGCTCTAGAACAGAGCGTTCCAGTCGGCCTAAGTTGAAGTGTGGTAGCGTTCCAAACAGCGGCCACACTTTTTTCATGTAAGCCTAACCTTAGGCGTGGCAATGAACCAAACGCATAACTAAAGCTAGGCACCTTAGGCACGCCACATGTGTGGCAAGCGGCTAAGGTTAGGCGTGGCGCCTTAGGCGCGATTCCAAACAGGCCCTAAGTTCTTAGGAATTGTCTGGAAACCCTAGTTGCATATTCCTAGGAACTGATGTACTGAATATTAGAACCTGAGTCCGACTTGTGCTATGCTAATAGGATCAGTAGAAGTCGAGTGATTTCCTGTCACTCGCGTGACATAGGAATTGGTTGTTTATGATCCTGCAATCACTATAAGGATGACGGACGGGGTTATGTGTAGTATCTTGAAAAGAAATGATACCCCATCTGTGTTGATGAATTTGGTTAAGGTCGCAGTGTGTGGTAGTGGCAGTTAAGCGTTTGAAAGTACTAGCCACATGCCGTGAAATATGGTAAGCGGTAAGCGTAGTAACCAATCGGCCCAGCAAGTGGACTCGTCTCCCACCACTCGACTTTTAATTTATGTTTACACGCACCGACGTGTGGGAATACGTGTTGCAGGGCAACCAGGAGTATGGTCATGTAGTCGCGCTACAGACATACATTCTGCACATTGGATGTGCGTATGGTCCTGCAGTCGCTTGTGGTGGCATTGTTCCACGACCTGTTGGTGTTCCAAGTGTGTGAGTTAGGTTTACCTTGCAAGGGTTGAAATTCATTCAGAATCGTCCGTTTCTCAGGGAGATTGGGACTGCTTAACTCTTTTGCCACATAGAGTAACAAGAGAAATCTTATGATGAGTAATACTGAGGTGTGCTTTAAAAAGGCTTTACCTTGCTTGAATAGTTATAGGTGCTTACCTAGAATGGTTGAAGAAATTAGAAACTGAAAACTAAAATATGAAATTAAGGATCTAGTCTTTGTTTCTTTTCAGCTGAGACAAAACCCAAAATTCCTTTAAAGCCTTCATTGTCTAGTTAAGGGCTAAGTATACCCTAATTCCGGGTAAGCCTTGCTGAGTATTAGAATACTCAGCCTTGCAATATGATTTTATTTCAGGTAATGTCTCTGAAGACCCTACTCTCCCCATGCCTTGGCCCTATGCTTTGCCTGATGGTTGGTCCGTGGAGTGGGACCCGTCCCCGGCCAACACCGACCCTAACGAGTGATGTCATGCCATGGCTTATCATGATGTCCATACTGGCGACATGTATAGTTATCGTACTTTGAATTCCGCTGCTGTGAACTTGAATTTTTAAACTAGTTTGTAATAACTTCTATCAGTCTAGTACTTATGTTATTCTAAAAACTCTTGTAATATAAGTGCCTGTGATGTGAAATATGATGGTGATTGTATCTCTGGACTCACCTTCGTGCGAGGTACCTTGTTTGATCCTGCATTCGGTGGTTTATCAGGACGTTACCCGACAGGCTAAGGGGTTACACCGTTTGAAGTACGATTGGAGCCCTTGAGAGAAAGGACTTGCGTACTTGAGCCGGTGTAATTCAGGTTGGTTCTGCCACAGCGTCGACCTGGGCCCGCACGCCAAGGCACCCGTGGCCGCCCTATAAAACGCCGCCCCGTGCCCTAGAACCCGTCAAACCCGCAGCCGCCGCCTCTTGCTCTCGAAGCCCTAGCCGCCGCCGCCATTGCCGCCGTGTTTCGGTCACCGTCGCAGCCGCCGCCTCGCTACTCTGCTGCTGCCACAAGCTGCTGCCAGAGCTCCACCTTGGGATGAGGATCCTTGCCAGCCCTTTTCCCCTCTGTTTCCCGTCCTCCTGCACGCACGATTGCTCGCCGGAGCTTCGCCACCGCACCTCGCCGTCGCTCGCCTTCCCCGGCCACCGGCGCTTCATCTTAACCCCGTAGACACGTTCCCCTCCCAGCTCTCTTTCTCTCAGGCCAAACCCGAGTTGAATCCGCGGTCGGAGTCGCGTTTACGCAGATCTCCGACAAGCCGCCGCTGCCCGCCGCCGCGGAATCCCGCCACCGGCGCCCAGCGCCAGCCGCTTCGCGGCTGTCCCATCTAGATCCGACAGTCTAGATTAGATCTAGACTGGAGTCTAATAACCCGATATCTGTCAACCCTAGGTTATTTTATGCTTTAGCCCCAGAGTTCTATAGAAATCAACCCGCAGTCCACAGCAGTTCAAAAGTATTCATAAATAGATCCTTTTTCTTCTGTTTAAGCCCCTGTCCATTTCTAAAATAGAACCCGTCATCCCTAGCCCCTCTATTTTGCAATCTAAATCCTAGATCTAAGGTTTAATTATATTCTAGCCCTCGGTTTCTTTGTTCAGATCCCTTCTAGTTTCAAATCTTCTACAAATAAGCCCCTGGAATCATGTTTTAGCCATAACTTCTCCGTTTTAACTCCATTTTCATCGATTCTTGTGCTCATGCGACCCTTGCAACTCATGCAATAGCTTTATAGTGATGTTTTGCTCTATTTATATTGTTTGGTGTACTATTTCTTATTTATTATATTTATGTATTTATATATACTTGTGTGTTACGATAGACAGTGCGCAGTTCGAGGGTACGCAAGAGCAAGGCTTTGAAGATGTTCCTGAGCAGCAGCAATTCTTTGACGAAGGCAAGAGGTTCTTGGTCATACTCCGGTCCCAATAACTTTATAAATACACACATTTACTTTATATGCATACACGTGTCTAGAATATGATGGATCCCAAACTAAGGATGTGCCTAGTTTCTTTTGAACTTCCTTGATTAAACCTGGGTTGTTATATTTATGTTGTAGCTCTAGATTTTGGTTGGATAATCTGAAATCATGCTACACTGGTTTACTCATGTTCTGAAATATTTCTATGATGATAATTAAAATCATTGCATTAATTGGAATATGGAGAATCACCCAGGAAAACAGTGTAACCACAATACTACATGGTCTTGGTTAATTAATTAGAAACTTTAGCTCTTAATGGTCTTACTGAAAGGGCAAGAGGGGAGTGCGTTGATGGGGTATAGCTCGGTCCTCTTGGAGGCTTTATTTATGGTCCTTGGCTAAGGTACCACCTCATTAGGGAGGGTTATGACCATTGCGGCCTGAAACCTTAGCGCACCGTTGCACCGTTGTAAGTTAGGGAATCTTTGTAAAGACCTCATAGTGAATTCGTGCCACTCACCTCGGAAGTGTTTAAGGGCCTTACAAACCCGGGCATCAAGGGAAACATGAGTTATGGGTAAATTGTACAATCTCTGTAGAGTGAAAACTGATATATCAGTCGTGCTCACGGTTAAGAGCGGCTTGGAACCTCACATGATAATTGAACTTGAAGATGATCTAAATTGGTATTCTTTATTTGTTGTTGTTATCTTATCTCTGTTATTTATTTAAGGGTTGGTATATACTTAAATTTAGCTAATGCTTGCTAAATAAAAATTGATCAACTAAAAATGCTTATCGTAGTTAAACCATATAAGCTTTTCCTTGATTTTGGCCTTGCATGTCATATAATTTACTCCACTTGCTGAGTACCAACCATAAATATACTCACGCTTACTTTATTAAAACCAATGCTGCTCAGAACAAGATAATTGTCCTGAGTTTACTGAAGATCTTGAAGAGTTCTAGGCGTATGTCTCCCAGTCATCTGCCTGTGAAGTTGAAGTCCGCTGCTAGATTTTAAATATTTATGTATTCATTTAAGATTAAGACTTTCGGTCATGTAATAAAGTACTATGATACTCTCTTCCATTATGATATTATTTCGGGTATACACTTGTATTGTCTATCATATGTGTGGAATTTGATCCTGGTGCACATATGAGATGCATTCGGTTTCCTTTCTAAAACCGGGTGTAACATCGTATCTTTGGGATTTCATGCGCCATCTAAAGTTAGTGCGCACAATGAGAGCCCATGGTGACCCCTAGTTTGTGGATTACTTTTTGCGCATTGGTGGTGGTACAGAAGAGGTTAACTGTGTGATGGAGAGGTCCGTCTTCCAGATGAAATTTGCGTTCCGTACACTGGCGGTGCAGATGACCTTAATACACTCATAGAATCCATTTTTCCAAATCTAAACGAGAATATGGCTAATAGGGATTACATCACTTCGAGAGCTATTCTTTCCACTCGTAATGATTGGGTTGACAAGATTAATATGCAGATGATTGATAGCTTCCAAGGGGATGAAATGGAATATCATAGTTTTGACTATGCCGTGGACGATCCACGTAATTACTACCCCTCAAAGTTTTTTAACGCTCTAACACCCAATGGTCTGCCTCCTCATGTGTTGAGTCTTAAGATCGGATGCCCAATGATATTGCTTAGAAATATAGACCCAGCTAACGGGCTTTGCAATGGTACGAGATTGGTGGTCCGTGGTTTCCAACATAATACCATCGACGCAGAAATTGTTTTGGGACAGCATGCTGGAAAGAGGGTTTTTCTACCCCGGATACCCTTACGCCCTTCCGATGATGAGATGTTTCCGTTCCAATTTAAAAGGAAGCAGTTTTCTATTAGGCTTAGTTTTGCAATAACGGTAAACAAGTCACAGGGGCAAGCTGTTCCAAATGTTGGCGTGTATCTGCCTGAACCTGTCTTCTCCTATGGTCAGTTGTAGGTTGCAATATCTAGGACCACTGCAAGGAAAAATATTAGAATCCTTGCCCTCCCACCGCATGTCTAGGAGGATGCGAAGGAGTCTAAGAATAAAGGGAAGAGCAGTTCAAATAAGAAGGGGAAATAACAATCAAGGCCAAAGCAGAATTAAAGTGCACTTGAGTCGTGGTTCAAATTTTGTTGCGAATTAAAAAAAACAATGACCCTGGGATGGTTTGACGACAGTTCTGGTAGCACTATGTTAGAGGAATCCTATTTAGCTTTGGTCAATGATATATTTAGTATGTGAAATTTACGTTTGAGCACTTCTATTTCTCTTGTATATTGATGTGTTTATTCATGAAAAGATATTTTATTACCCGTAGCAATTCTAGCATTTGTTTATTTTAAATACTACGTTATTGAAATATATAATTAAGTGTGAAAATAATTTGCTTCATTTCACATTATTATTATCCGGTGGATGACGTATAATGCACTTTCTTCTTATATTGAACGTGTCTTATCTTTGCTGCCCGTAGCAGCACGGTCACTCCAACTACTACTACTAAAGTACCTAAAATGGACGCTCGCACTCGCACATCATTCGGATGTTGTCGCACTAAGAATCCTTCGTCCTGCCTATTCTGATCATTAGCTATGCAAATAAACGGTCGCAACATCCTCTCAGAATCCAATGCTCCTTCGCGATCGCAACCTCACCTCTTGTGATCCGTTTTTCGGTCGCTTGTCCCCTCACGATTGGTGTGCGCCATCAAGTGGCCCCGCCCACGCACGTCCATTATTCTTTTTTGAATCTCTTTGTATTTAGAATGTTCACGTCCCCATGTTGATTTTCTATTTTCCCATGCAATTTCTTTCAGTTGAGTTAAAATAAATCAATAGAAAAATAATTTAATGCTCTTTTGTTTTTCCATGGCTATGATTCAGGGAATGTTTGGTTCCTGGGTTTATTTTAAGTTCTGTCACATCGAATGTTTCAATACCAATAAAAAGACTAAATATAAGTTAATTATAAAACTAACTACATAAGTCTATGGCTTATTCACGAGACGAATCTATTTAGCCTAATTAATATATAATTAGCACATACTTACTGTAGCATCACATGGGCTAATCACAGACTAATTAAGTTTAATAGATTAGTCTCGCGAATAAGCCTAGCAATTATGGAATTTATTTTATCATTAGTCTAAGTTTAATTCTTCTAATTAGCATCCAAACATCCGATGTGATGGAACTTAAAATAAGCCCCTGAGGAACAAACCACCCCCTTATATATATCGTACTATCTTGATACTAGAGAACTATCAAATTTAGTATTTTGTGTAAATATACACCCTCTAGTTGGATTTTGTATATTTTGTTTCCCACTGTAAAGACCTAAAACGATATATAAGCAATGCATGGTGCTACACATCTTTGACTGCAATCATATTACCATTCTGAGATCTACTTCTGGACATTTGGTAGCAAGATATTTGAGAAGTGTTATTCTGTCTCGATTCCTCAATTCTTCGTGTATTTAAATTGATGTTTTTGTTATCCCTTAAAAGGTACTAATTGATCATGTAGGCTTCAGAGGAGCAATTGAATTTTCTGAACAAACTAAAGCATATTGGCACTTGATATGGAACTCCTTGTTTCTTCAGTAGTGCTGCAGCTAACATATTCATATATCTCCGCAAGGAAACGAGTACAAGAAGTGCTAACATTTGTCCGGTTGCCTGTGGGCTCTTGCCGAAACTCTAGATTTAGTTTGGAAATATATAAGAAATAAGTTTTCATTACAATTCATCAATATTAAGAGATTAAGAAATAGTCCGCCATACTCATGTCTTCTACTTCGTTTTTATGATTTTCATGAGTTGTGAGAGAGAAGATCTAACCGTTGACATATGTTTACAACAGTCTACTTAGACCTGATCATCTACCGCCCGACCCGACCAATGTGTTGGGCGTCTCGGGTTAAGATTTGCGACTCGCCATAAAAATCAGGTCGAGCGCGAGCTTTTTTACCCGCAACTTAAAAAATCTGATCCAACCCGAAATTTGTACATAAAAAAATTGACCACAAGTTGTGATGGGCTCCGATAAAAAAAATGGCTCGATGGTCAGATTGGGTGGGGCTTGGGCTAACGAAAAAAATTACGGGTTTATTTTAACCTGACCTGACCCCGTCCCACTCGACAAATAATTAGGTCTTAAGTACTAGACCGGCAAGCTCCCAGTGATTTTCCTAAACCATCTCACCTAAGCTCGAAAACCTTAATGAACCGAACCTTAAAACTGTAACACCATAGGTGTTTGAAATTGCTAAAACAAGGATCAGGAACACAACATCATACATAATAACCAAAAAATAATTAAAATAATGCATGTCATATATGCACGTATGCATGTATATGTATGTGTGTATATGGGACTTTTCCATTTTGTATTTGAAATCTTTCATGCTCAACTTGACATAACAAATGTAGCATATAAATACATGCATATTTTAGTGCCTAGCAAGTTCATTTAAAAGACCATTTGAAAAATTCTAATTTTAAACAAATAAAATAAATAGGAATTCAAATCCTAGTAATTGTAAATTTAAAATAACTTTTAAATCGTGGCTCAAATTAATTTTGACCTAAAACAAAAGTTATAGAATTTTAAATTCCCTACAACTTTTGTACTGACGGTTTTTCAAATGTCCATACGAAATTTTGAGAAAAATTGAATTCAAATCTGGTTGTTTTCTTTTCTCTCTCCCCCTCCTCTCTCCTTGTCTCTCCCTTCCTCCCTCCTCTCCCGACCGAGCAGGGCAGCACCGCCAGATGGCCGGCGATGTGTGACCCTATGCCCGGCCAAGCCAATAGCTGGTCTTGCCTCCCGACAGGCCGCCGACCCAGCTCGGCTTGCCTCCTCCCGCACACCAGCCCACCGTCGCGCCCTGCCGCCGGCTGCCACGTGGCGCAGAATGCCCGACGGGGAAAGCCGACGACGGCCCGACACCACGGCCTGCCGCGGCGCGCCCTTGCCTCTGCCCGGCATCCCCACTCCCTCCTCCCTCTCCTACTGGCCTATAAAAGCCACCCCAGGCTGTCCCTGCTCGTGCACGAGCTCCACCGCCAGCCGCCATAGCCGCCGCCGCTCGAGCTCGTCGTGGAGCCCCTACCTCCGGCCTCTCTCAGCCCACCAAACCTCCCCTACCCAGCCGCGCCCTCTCCACCTCGCCGGAGCACTTCCGAGCCCGCCCGCCACTGCTGGCGAGCCCCTGCTCACACCCGCAGCCCTCCTACGTCCATCTCTGACCCCACCACGACCACCTACAGGTAGATCTTAACCTACTCGTGCTCCTCCCCCACCTTTCCCTTGTTGCCGGCGAGCAAGCTCGCCGGAATCCGGCCGCCAGACCCCTCCCCCGCCATGAACCACGGCCAGGGGTGACATTGCAACGATTGAACTCTTTTCAGGAGGTTTTCTGCTAAAGCCAGGGACATGTTCATAAGACACAAAACTGTGTAATGTGGTTTGAATCTGCAACTTGTAAAATCCACTAAAAATCATAGAAAAATAAAAAATACAAAATGAAATGTTCTGAGTTCCTGGTGGCAAGATCTACAACTTTTGTAAAGGATGTTGGATAGTTTCAAAATAAAACTTGTTCTAGGGTAAATATTAGTTTATTAGCTTTTAAATGTAACTCATGTTCTAGGCATGCACTGGTGGTGATTTTTGGACAGTGGCTTAGATTCTAGGAGAGTAGTTCTGTGTAAAAGTTTCAGGATCAGAGAACAACTCTAGCTATAGTTCTTGTTAGACCTTGTTGTATGCCATGAATAGATAGATTTAACTGTTCTAGGTGTTCTACTATATGAAACTTTTGTAGTAGTGTTACATTATCAAAAAAATGCTATAGAAAAAGTTTGGGACTTTTTGCTTCTGTATAACTTGCTCATATGATTTGAGCCATGAGTAAAAACATTAAATCAAGATAAATAGTTTCTTTACATAGAAAATTATGAAAATTTCACCAGAGAACATGTTTGGGTATCATACCATTCTAGAAGAATTTGAAGTTCAGATGCTTACTAGAACTGCCAATAAAAATGAATCTTGAAATATGTAGATCTTTTTTGTTCTATTTTGTATGCTCTGACAGTTGCACAATAAAATCTGAAAATTCATAGTAGGATCTCTATAGTCTTGTGAGCACCCTGTAAAATTTTAAGCTACATTAATTACTTTGTTTGAGCTGTACAAATGAATCTAGATTCTAGCAGTAGCTGTTTACTCTACTTTTAGTGATTAATCTGCATGAAAATGGCTGAAAATTTTACAGTGAGTTTATTCCTAAGTAACGTGCTCTGCATAAAAATCTCACTTGCAGAAACTATACTTGCAAAAACTATCTCTAGTAGTTGTCATGAATATTCCATGCTTGCTTTTAAAAAGATAACAATTTCAAAAATGACAAACCCCCACTTACTTAATGAAGTTAGTTAATCTAGATAATACTCGTTAAATGACTGTCTAAGAAAATATAAATGAAGTGCTTTACAACTTAACTTGAGTTTTGTTGGATTACAACTTTATAATGAAATAATCAAAGAATCTTTACCATCAAAATAACTCACGCATATGCATTACATGTAGACACTACCGCTTTCGCCGACGGAACGTATGAGCTAATTCCTGAGTCCGAGAGTGAGCAGTGTGAAGCCCAAGTTAATCTAACTCAAATTGTTGAAGACCCCAACCAAAGTTCAGAAGAGCCCAAGGCTAACTCTGCCTAAGAAGGCAAGCCCCGGAGCATGAACCCTATGTTCAAATATATGCAATGTTATACTTCTATCTACTTGTGCATTTAAGTTTATAGGAGTTTGTTGAAACATTAGTTGCATAATCCTAAGTACCAATACTATGAACACTAGTTGTAAAGTCCACTAGATGCCATCCTAATAGGGTTTCGGTAAAAGTTGAGTGATTTCCTGTCACTCACGCGATATAGGAGTTGCTTGTTTACTTATGGTGGAATCATAAGGTCGACGGGCGGGGCTGTTTACGATATTCATGATAATGGTTGAGGTCCCGTCTGTGTAGTGAAAATGGATAAGTCGCGGTGTGTGGTAGCATATGGTCAAGTTTTGGAACGTACTAACCACATGCCGAGAATATGTTGATCGGTAAGCTTAAGTACCTGATTGAGCCAGTGCGTGGACGATATTCCCACCCCCTTGACTTCGGTCCCATGTAGCTAATGGTGAGTGCGGCACAGCCATGGCCCGGCGTCATTCCATGGATCATGGGCCCTGTACTCAAGGGGGGTGGTCCTGATCCACGAAACGGAAATAAAAGGAAAAGTTGCACGTGTGACTCTGTGAGTAACCACGTGACGTGTGTTTAGATTTCCATTGCAAGGTTAAGAAATTCGATTCGAATCGTCCATTTCTCACGGCCATTAAGACTGATTGACCCTTTTACCACATAGAGTAAGAGAGGAACAATGATGATGATTAATCTTGTTGAATGCTTAAATTAATTAGTTTTTTCCACCATGTGTGATTTGGATAGTGCTTACCTAGAATGGTTAATCATGCTCAGCTAGAATGGTTAATCAAACTACAATTTGAAGCTAGAATTTGAAAGTAAGAACCTACTCTTTGTTGCTTTTCGTCAAAATCAAACACCTCAAGACAAAAGCCTTGCATGCTTATGAGTCGGCTAAGTATATACCAATAGTCGGGTATGTCTTGTTGAGTATTAGTATACTTAGCCTTGCTTGTGGCTTCATTTCCAGGTGAGACCTTTGAAGGTATGGCCGGTCAGACTCAGGACTACGGGACTACGTACATAACATAGTTTAATATGGGAACAGGAGATAGGACATGTCCTATACCTTATCTGTGTTGTATTCTACTCGCATGCGAAGTAGGACTAACCAATACAGAAGGAAGCTATTCGAGTTGTACTCGAGTACGATTCCTAGGCTAGTGTCGGACTAGGATTCATGTAACCCTGTCCACCCGGATATATAAGGGCGGGTAGGGACCCCCTCAAAACACATCAACACCCAAGGCAATACAAACCACCAAACAGGATGTAGGGTATTACGCAAATCGCAGCCTGAACCTGTCTAAACCTTGTGTTGCTTGCACCTTCAAGTTCCTGATCTTGGCATCACCCTATCTAAAACTTACCACCTCAGGTATACCCCTCGGTGGGCAGGCGGTAAAACACCGACAGCTGGCGCACCAGGTAGGGGTGCGCATTGAAGATCCACTGGCAAACTCGATGGCTACGTTCGTTTTCGGCTCGTGAGTCTGCATTGCAAACAGCGCGGGCGATTTTTGTTGGTTCACCATCGACGTCATGAAGCCAAAAATTCTCGCAACGAGTTTTCATAGCGAGCTCGACGAGTTCATCGACAATCTCGATGACTTGTCGACCCATGGCTCCACTAGGAACACCAAGGAGGAGTCCGTTTTCAACACGACTCCGCCCCGCGCTGCAACGACCACGCTCGGATCAGACTCGCTCCAATCTAAGAACTTGCGTAACTGATCACGACTCGATCTACGCAATTCAGCCACTGAACATCAGGAGGCCAACAATTCCGAGTCCCTCTCCGCATTGGAAAAGGACTTGGACTATTTACTCCAAATCGGAAAACCCGAAGCCACCGCACGTCGGGGGGCTGCAGGTTGCCTTGGTGACAATGGTTTGATGATCACCTCCATTCTAGAAGGCCATTTCGTGCATTGGAAGGGCATGAAACTCTCCAATCTACTCGAGGATGAAGACCGACTCGTGGCACACCTCGAGCCCTTGCCTTTTCAGGAGGGCAAGCCATTAGCCACCATGGCAGAAGAATCGACTGAGCTAGTCGAAGCGAGCTCCGATGAGCTCATATCACGCCAAGTGTTGATGGTGGAAGAGGGCGAGGACGATGGCATCTCACCCAACGACGCACTTGACATGATATCCAAAGACGAGGCTACACCCAACGCCGGCGACGAAAATGACACCGCGCGTGAGGCACAAAGGGCCAGGAACAGAGCCTGCGCAGCCCAGCGACGGAGGGTCAAAGAGCGCATGCGATCTATGCATCGTGAGCTAGACGCCGAATTCGCCGCCATGAGCGAGCGGGGCTTCAGAACCCCCATAGCTAACATCGCCAGGGTAACTGCCATACTCGAACGCAGCAACGATCCAAACCTGCGCCAAGCACTTCGCTATGCGCAGAGAGTATGGATCCAGCTCGATCAACAAAACCTGGCGTCCACCATCGGAGAAGAACACGTGGGCGAAAGCCGCAGCCAGCCTAACAGTCGAACGATAGGCGGCCATCCTCGACCTCAGCGAAGCAATAACAACGACAACGCTCGAGGGAGTCAGGCCACTGGCGGGAGGCAGCAGCCACCTCCAGGAGGCAACCTGCGACAGCTCAATCATCGGAATCCTCCAGAAGACCTGCGCCAGAGAATCAATGAAGGACGCGATGCGCGATCCATAATTGATTTCAGACGCAGAGAGTACCGACTGCAGTGATTGCTTTCCAGCATTCACAGCACGGTTCAACAGTTACAAGTACCCTAAGGGCTTCAAGCCGATTGGGATCACCAAGTACGATGGCAAACAAGCTCTTTAGCAATGGCTACGATGTTACTCTACCACCATAGAAGTCGCAGGAGGCTCCAACATCACCAAGGTCATCTACTTTCCGATGGCTTTGGACCCTGCGCTGCTCACATGGCTGGAGAGCCTCAGCAAAAACTCAATCAACTCCTGGGAGCAGCTCAAGAAAGTCTTCATCGACAACTTCCAGGGGGCGATCGCCCGCGCAGGTACTCGTCATGACCTTGCTCAGTGTAAACAGGAACGTAACAAGCTCCTACGGTCATACACACGCCGTTTCTTCGACGTGCGAGCCACTATTGCGAACATCTCGGAGGAGGACATTATCGACTGCTTCTACAATGGCATCACCGATCCAAGCATCTATAGAGACTTTGGGCGGAACAGACCAAAAACTATTGCAGGACTTCGTGACATGATGCACGACTGGTCCGAACAAGAGGAAAAGATGCGTGAGCAGTTCCCGAGGCCCAATGACAACAACCTGAGACGCACTAATGACAATTGGACCGACAAGAGCCAGCGGGACTACTCAGGTCCATCCCAAAAGCGCAAGCCAAACGACCTCGTCGTGGCTGTGGATCGTCCTTCACGAGGTAGGAAGACAACGACGCAGGAGGAGTTTGAAAAAGTCTTGCAGAAGAAATGCCTATGGCATCCAGGCGCCAATCATACGGCAATTGATTGCTACCATCTCTGAAGGACATTCAGCAATCCCAGTAGCAACAAGAAGAACAAGCCAGCGGATAAAGAGCCCAAAGAGGATGACCAAGGGGACAAATCGCACAACGCGAAGTTTCAAGATGCCTCCAAAACTATCAATATCATCTTCGGAGGTGACAAGGAGACCAGTTTCAGGAGGGAACAGAAACTGCTTCTCCGAGAAATCATGTCCGTCAAGCCGGCGGTACCACGACCACTCCGGTGGTCGGAGGTCCCCATCTCATTCTCACGAGACGATCAATGGACCAGCTTTTTGGAGCCCAGCAAATTCCCCTGGTCTTGGACCTGGTGGTGGCAGAGGTCAAGCTCACCAGAGTACTCATCGACGGTGAAAGTGGTCTGAACCTCATCTTCGCCAGCACGTTGAGAAAGATGGGCATGGACTTAACGGACATGCTCGTCCCAAGCAAGTCTCCCTTCTATAGCATTGTCCCAAGCAACACAGCGTATCCACTTGGCACGGTGGTCCTTCCAGTCACCTTCGGCACGAGGGAGAACTACCGTACCGAGTTCATCAAATTCGAAGTTGCCAACTTCGAATCTTCATATCATGCCACACTGGGCAGGCCGGCACTGGCCAAATTCATGGCAGTGCCGCACTATATTTATCTACTTCTCAAGATGCCAGGATGAAGTGGGGTACTCACTCTTCGAGGTGACTTGAAGAAGTGGTATGACTGCAACCAGGAAGCCATCCAGTATGCTTCGACTACGCGTGTGCCAGATTCTTCAGGAGAAGTACTCGCGGTCGCGCAACAACTCTCCCAAGCCGGGCTGGAAATCCCAACGACGAAGGCAAGCAAGTCGAGCATCCAGTCGACCGGCGACGTAGCCCTCAAGACCATCCAGCTCTAGGAGGGCGACTCATCTAAGACCGCTGTCATCGGTGCAGGCTTAGGTGAGAAATAGGAACTCGCGCTCGTCAGTCTCTTTCGGGCTAACCGAGACATATTCGCGTGGAAACCAGTGGATATGCCAGGGGTACCCAGGGAATTGATCGAGCATAGCCTAAATGTACACACACAAGCTGTGCCCAAAAAGCAACACCTTCTCAGGTTTGCTCAAGACAAAGGAGAGGCAATCAAAAGGGAAATAGCTAAACTCCTCGCGGCTGGCATCATTAAAGAAGTAATCCATCCAGAGTGGGTAGCTAATCCTGTCCTTGTAAAAAAAAGAACAATGAATGGAGAATGTGCGTTGACTACACCGATCTCAATAAGCATTGCCCAAAGGATCACTTCAGGCTACCGCGCATTGATCAAGTTGTCGACTCGATGGCGGGTTGTGTACTCCTCTGTTTCCTTGACTGCTATTCGGGGTATCACCAGATCGCGCTCAAGGAGGAGGATCAAATAAAGACCGCATTTATCACCCCGTTCGGAATATATGCCTACAAAACTATGTCTTTCGGGTTGAAAAACGCAGGCGCAACCTGTCAACGCGCAATTCAAATGTGCTTCGCTGATCAGCTACATCGGAATATTGAGGCCTACGTGGATGGCGTGGTCATCAAGACCAGGAATCCCGAGGACCTGATTGCTGACTTGGAAGAAACGTTCAGCAGCTTATGAAAGTTCAGATGGAAGCTCAACCCAAGAAAGTGCGTATTCGGAGTACCATCAGGAAAATTGCTCGGGTTCATTGTCACCAACCGGGAAATTGAAGCCAATCCTGTGAAGATCACGGCCATCACTGACATGGAGGCTCCGGCTATAATCAACGATATGCAGAAACTAACAGGATGTATGGCAGCTCTGAACAGGTTCATCTCCCGACTCGGGGAGAGAGGACTAGCCTTCTTCAAACTCCCGAAGCGCCAAGACAAGTTTTAGTGGACGGAAGAGGTCGAGCGGGCCCTGCAGGATCTGAAGCAACACCTACAGTCACCCCCGGTCCTCAAGCACCACTGCCGAGAGAAGATCTACTACTTTATATTGCGGCGACAACTCATGTCATCAGTAGTGCCATCGTTGTCGAGCATAGTGAGGAGGGCCATGCGTTTGGAGTGCAGAGGCCCATGTACTTCATCAACGAGATACTCTCTGAATCTAAGGTACGATACCCGGTAGTCCAGAAACTTCTATATGCAATACTAATTACATCAAGAAAGCTACGCCATTACTTCGACGAGTACAAGATCACTGTGATTACGGATTTTCCGTTGGCAGATATTCTACACAATCAAGATGCCACAGGACGTATATCAAAGTGGGCAGTGGAACTGGGGGCTCTGTCAATCAACTTCAAGCCACACACTGCAATCAAGTCTCAAGCTCTAGTCGATTTTATGGCCGAGTGGAGAGAGAACCAAATTCTAACTCCAGTCGACAAGCCAGAGCACTGGACCATGTATTTCGATGGATCTCTCAAGCTCGATAGCGGAGGTGCTGGAGTCCTATTTATCTCCTCGAAAGGCGAACAACAGAAGTATGTCCTCCAGATCCTTTGGGAGGTATCCAATGACGAAGCCGAGTATGAAGCCTTGCTTCACGGGCTACGTTTGGCGATATCACTAGGCATCAAGCGACTACTTATATACGGCGATTCACTTCTGGTTGTTCAGCAAGTCAACAAAGAGTGGGACTGCAGTAAGGAGACAATGGACGCCTACGTACAAGAAGTACACAAGCTCAATTCGAGGTGGGAAGGACCGTTCATCGTCAAGCAGATTACAAGACCGGGGTCTTATCGATTACAATACCCCGAGGGCCAAGACGTCCCAAACTCCTGGAATGTGCAGAACTTGCGCAAGTTTTACCCGTAAGAAGACACGCTGTGATAGCTATTCTTCAAGCACCAAGCCGGTTTCTTTCCGATTCAATTTGGAGGCCATATGCCACAGAATCAGGAATATAAATTTTCTATTAAAAATACGGAGGCTATAGCCACGTTCAAGTTCTATATAAATCAACTTCTTGCCATGAGCATAGTTGTCATTGCGATGATGATCGCATTTTTCCAAATAAGTTAGATCCGCTTGATCGGACTCAATCTAACTTGTTTGACGGGCTCACTTAAGGAGCTAGATCGGCTACTCCCAGGGTTGCTACACCCGGGGTAGTATCGACTACTTGCTACGAGCATGCTAGTCGTTGCGATGATGATCGCGTTTTTCCAAACAAGCTAGATCCGCTTGATCGGACTCAATCTAACTTGTTTGACGGGCTCACTTGAGGAGCTATATCGACTACTCCCAGAGTCGCTGCACTCGGGGTAGTATCGACTACTTGCTACGAGCATGATAGCCACTGCGATGACGATCGCGTTTTTTCCTAACAGGGTAGATCCGCTCGATCGGATTCTATCTAACTTGTTGGATGAGCTCACTTGAGGAGCTTTATCGACTACTCCCAGGGTCGTTGCACCCGGGGTAGCTTCTACTACTTAGCCTATGAATGTGGATGGCAATCCAGAAATCATAAGGCAATGATAGTATGGACAACATTGACAGATATATTACAAGGAGAAGAGTACTTTTACAACTCAATCCTGTTCTATACTCTCTACTATTTTTTCAGCTACAGGCCTAGCCTCTAGCAGGTACTCGCTGAACTGCTCTTCGGAGCAGTCCGCAGCTACACCCTGTGCGAGTACTTCTAGTCGAGCCTTGGGCCAAAATGACTTTACAAGACCTAAGGCGTGGCTAACATATGTGGTGGGGGCCTTGGCGATGAAGCTCAAGACTTTCTGTGGAGCTCCGCAGAGTCAATCCAGCAGGGATCGCCCGTCTGCTGCGCCGTCATCCTGCGGATCCACCACTTCAACCAGCTATTGGGCGGCCACCCTTAGGTCCTCCAGCTCTTTTTGGCGCTGCTCCTTCTCTTTGCCTAGCGTCTTGATCTGCTGAAGGCACTCGACGAACTGCTGCTCAGTGTCGGTGATCACCTTCTGCAGTTTTTCGATGACATCTGTACGGCGATACAGCATATTCTTCATATCAGTAAGTAACTCTTCTTTATAAGTTAAGAGTTTCTTAACCTCTGCGGTGAAGACAATGTTTCAGAACTCAAGATCAAATGCTAGAGAAAATACTCGATCAAGGAAGGGACTTGCCTTGATGCGCTTTCTTCTATTCCTTGAGCCGTTCTTGGAGCTCGGAGTTAGACTTCTCAAGATTATGGATGTCGTTCTTGAGTAGCCATGTTTCCCATGTCCGCTCCTGCTTCAGCTTGTCGAGCTCCCTGCGAAGATAGATGTTCTTTTGGAGTTCTTCCTAGATGCGTCGATCTTTCGCTTGGAGCTCCTAGAGGCCACTCTCGACTACTTTCAGCTTCTCAGATTTTTCTTGAGAGCGTTTGGCCACATCCTGTACAAGCGGGAAGACTGAGAAGACGAAACAACTCGACACAACATAATGGCAGAAGAGCAGTCATGCCTTACCAGGGTAAATTTGTACATCTCCTTGGAGATCTTCTGGAAATATCGCATGTTGTCGATCATCAGGAGAGGATCATCCAACAGATCTTTGGTGATGACGTTCTTGTATCCTCTCCCGGACACCAGCAGATCTCCAGGGCTGCCAGAAGTACCCGTAGCCTCTTCAGTTGATGGGGCTCGGGAGGTGATGGGTCGGGCAGCGTTGTGTCCTCCTCGGGGGCTGGCGGCTCGGGGGCTGGAGTAGCCATGATAGGCTCTGGCTTGTCCAACCCCAAAGCAGACGAAGTCCTTACAAAGCAGAGTCAGATATATCATCAAACAAGTCGAAAGGAACAAACGATATGACCAAGGAGCTGCACTTATAGTTTGGATTTCTTTATGCCAGACTTCTTCAGTCTCAGTGCCCGTGGTTTTACAACCACGATACTCATTGACGGTGGCGGGGTCACACCAGCCGAGGGCGCTGGATGCCCCGGCGAGGTACCCGCCACGGCAATGGTTATGACTCCTGCAGATGTAGTCGATGGGTCCGTCCCAGCAGTTTCTGCAGAGCCTCCTGCTGGAACATCATCCCCAGCAAACGTAGTCCCGATCATCTTTTGGTGCTTGGGGTCGGGAGGAGGAGAAGAAGGATTGCACCACAGACAAAGTTAGCATCCAACAAACACAAGACTTGATAATTCTACAAGACGGCAGCCCCATACCTGGTGGGTTCGACTATGTTGGCTTTACGCTTGCGCACCACCCGATGACCCCGAGGGACTAATGGCAAGGCTTCCACCAACTCCACGGAAGACCCGGGGGAGTTGTTCTTGTTCGCCTTCCCATTAGTTGCTTTCTCTGCCGAGGGGTTTTCGCTTTCAGTCGTCTCACCGTTGGGCTGATCGTCAGAAGATTGAGCCTTTTTCGCTTCAGCTGCGGCGCTGGGAAGAAGGTGGTATGGTCGGGGGATGTTGGCTTGTGGCAGATAACTCCGGTACAACGCCGTGTGTCCCTGCAGTGGATTTTAGTCAGCGGAAGTTCCAGAACAACAGAGATTTTTCAAGTAGTCGAAACCTTACCGGTTCTGGAGGATTTTGTGCTGAGAACAGCTCCGGGACGTAGGGCACCATGTTGACATCCAGCAGCACGCGCTTGACTCAAATGAGCGCGGCATCATCGGTCAACTCCTCTGCGCACATCCGAGATGGGTTTTCAGCACCCATGTACTCGAAGCCTAGCGTATGTCGCTGCTAGATTGGCTAGATACGGCGTTTGAAGAATGAAAACATTACTGACACACCGGTCACTCCTATTTCCTTATGAGTTGCTATGAGAGCTAGCAGCTCATCGACTTGGTCCATGTCCCCCTTGGCGAGCTCGGTATTCCACTCCGGCCGTAGGACCGGGGGCTTACCCGTCCTTTCAGGGAGTTGGGGGCATAGTTTCCGATGTAAAACCAATGGTTTTTCCATCCAGGATGTTGGAGGGGAATTTGTAAGAAAGATATCTGTCACCGGCCTGTTGCCTAAGCTGGATGCCAGCGCCCCCTACAACGGATGGACTTTTGGAGGTGGGTTGCGGCTTTACCCGCAAAAGATAGCGGAAAAGATTCCAATAGGGTTCAATTCCGAGGAAAGCTTCACAAAAGTGGATGAAAATAGCAATGTGTCAGATAGAGTTCGGGTTGAGATGATGGAGCTCAAGCCCGTAGAAGTAAAGAAGGCCACAGAAGAAGGAACAGGTGGGGAGAGCGAAACCCCATTCAGAGAAGTGGTAGAATGAGACGATTTCGTCTACATTCTCTATAAGAAGAGATTGGCGAAAAGAAGGGCGCCAGTTAACGAGACTTTTCCCCTGAAGCAAACCCTCAGAAACAAGACGCAGGAGGTCGTTATTGGAGCACTTACTGTAAGTCCACTCCCTGGAAGGCAGCTCCGATTCCTTCCCCTTCCGATCTTTCTCGTTGGATTTCTTAGGCACCATTCTAGATCTGTTTGCCACGAGCTGCTTGGGGGCTGCAGAGAAGGGGCGGAGAGATTCGGCTAGCTTGGGGCTTGTCAAAGGGGGTGAAGGCGGAGCACGGATTTGATCGGGGATTCAGAAATTTCTCGGCAGATTGAAGATTGGAAGCAAGAATTTTACCTTAAGTTACCGTGGGGTTAAATAACCAGCGGCCGGATACAGGTTTACTGTACCGAAGTTGAAGAGTCGTCATAGGGAATATTCGAAAGCCGAGGGGTCATTTGGTGGATTTTTTAAGGCTTAATTGTCCCCAAAAAGGGGGTTTTCGAACTATAAATCTAACTTCCATCATCTGTACCATCACACCAATTATTTTCCAAAGGAACATTTTTTCACTGCATGCCACGACTATTGAATCCTTTTTTCCAAACCTGAGAGATTTGGATTCAAGGCTCGGGGGCTGCAGGATACGTGGCATCGACTACTTATTTTTCGAATATATTCGAAGAGTAAGCAAGAAAGATTAAAGACTAATATGACCCTCAGCTTAATTCTTCGATTCCACTTAAGGCTCGGAGACTACTCCATATGGAGTGCGATTTTCCATCACACACCATAGCAAAGAAGTAATTCGGGGCATGAGCACCTCATAGCTTCGATGCAACCAAGAAAGTACTCGAAGAAGAACTTCAAGACGGAGCTTCAAAAGAAGCCGAAGACTACTTCGGAAGTACTCGAACAGCATGCAATACTCAGCTACGAAGAGCTCGGGAGCTTGTCAGACCCGGGACTACGAGACTGCGTACATAACGTAGTTCATACGGGAATAGGGGATAGAACATGTCCTATACCTTATTTGTGTTTATTCTACTCGCATGCGAAGTAGAACTAGCCGATACAGAAGGAAACTATTCGAGTTGTACTCGAGTACGATTCCTAGGCTATTGTCGGACTAGGATTCATGTAACCCTGTCCATTCGGATATATAAGGGCGGACAGGGACCCCTTCAAAACACATCAACACCCAAGGCAATACAAACCACCAAACACGACGTAGGGTATTACGCACATCGCGGTCCGAACCTATCTAAACCTTGTGTTGCTTGCACCTTCGAGTTCCTGATCTCGGCGTTACCCTACCTAAAACTTACCACCTCGGGTATACCCCTCGGTGGGCAGGCGGTAAAACACCGACATGGCCGCTAGTTTGTCCTGGCCGTGTGCTATTCCTCCTAATTGGTCGGCGGAATGGGATGTGCCCCCGGCCAATGATGATAACGCCGAATGATGTCATGTACGGGCTTCATCATGATATCTTGTATCATCACTAGATTGTCGTTTATTTCCACTGCACTTGAACTCTGAAGTACTTGTTTACTAATTCGAATTTGGTTTGTAATAATAATTCATGTTGAACTCTGTGATGTAAAATTTATGGATTGTTGTAATCTCTGGGCTCCCCTTCGTGTGGGCTGTATGTATGCATTGTTTCGATCGGAAATCCAGTGGTTGCATCAGGATGTTACCCGATAAACCATCGAATTACTCCGTTTTAAGTGCGTGTTAGCTCGAATTACCTTTATAGTAATGGTTAGCGCACTTGAGCCGGATTAATTCAGGTGGTTTTGCCACAGAAACCCTAGTCAAAAACTCACACAAGAGATTGCCATTGCCAGCTGAGAAAAAGAACCCAGCACACATGACCTTCTTAAATTAGCATTTTTCTTGGACTATAGCCCTGTTTGATTCCCCTTATCTGGGCTTGCTTATCTATGAAATATGATTCTATGAAATATGATTGCCTGATAAACCAGTTGTATGAAGAAACTGGATGTTTGGTAATCCTAATTATTTCCTGTCGATTTTCTATCTTAAATGGTAAGATGCTTGAGATGCCTATAAGAACTAGCAACTACCAATAACTTTAGATGTGCTATGTGACCTCCCATAGCAAAAATGACAACTAATAGCAAGGAAATCTGATAACTACAGCTACAAAAAATTCGGAATGACAACCTGCAGCCTAACTATCCATCAACTATGCATCTACAGTCTTGGCTGCACAGGAAGAGTTAAGCTGGGAGAGAGCGCAACAACACCGCTCGAGGCGCTCACCCGCATAGGGAGAGGAAGCATGGCTTGGAGAGGGAGAATTGGGGTTCTATCCCATGTTCTGGCCCGGCGGCAGCGCAGTTCGGCTTGGTGGCCGTGTGACCGACCGTGCATATTGGGCTAGCAGTGCCGTCGATTGACCGTGCATCGCCGTACCTGTTCATTCTGCGTTGTACAACCGCAGACATGGAGGGAACAACGGCAGGTGGACACGGGGAAGGGGGTGGGAGGCTGCAGGCAAGGAGTGAGTGAGAGAGAGGGTGGCGGTGGGTGGGAATTGGAGGGATGGGAAATTTAATAACTTATGCAGTACTTCCTCCGTCATGGAATATAAGAGAGAAAGCGACGAGGGTTAAACCTAAATAATAAGTTTTTGTTTCTAGAAGTATCTCCACACTGAACGATGAACCTCGCCAAATGCTCTTTTGGTCTATCTTTTAGGTAAAATTTGGGCAATATGTATCCCGCTGGGTATGGCTCGTATTCGATCTCTGGAGGATGTGGAGGATCATAGGCTAGGTAACCTTTTCACTGTTCTTTTATAAAGCTTTAAATAACTAGGTCCCTTCATCCTTATTGGGTCGACCCCGGTAACAAAAAGAAATCCATAAAAACTTGAGATCCAACACCATGATAAAATACTACCCTCATGATAAGATCATGTCCATGAGATTTGAGTTCAAAATTTGTACTTCAATATAAGATATTCTAGAAGTTTTGGCCAAGTATTAAAGAAAATTATTTAATTTTACTTACTCCATCCGCCTATAAAAAATACAATTCTAGTTTTTTAAGATAGATTGGTGGTGGCGTGAAAAAACACTTATACCCTATTTATGGGCCACAGGTAGTTGAGATCAATTTCTAGTATTGCACTTTTTGCAGGATTTTTTTTCCAAACACTGGATTACACTTTTTATGGAACGGAGGAAGTAGCTCTTAGTTGCATACTTACCTATTCTAATCTTTCCTTAGCTGCTTGATCTTAGAAAATCACTGTAATTATATCTGGTTAATGAAGAGCTCTTGGAGAGTACATACATCTTTTTTGCACTCCATCCTAGAATTGTTAGAATGTAAGGAGTAAGCGGGGAGGAGGTCGTGTAGGCGAAAAACAAATTATACTATATTATTTATTAGATTAAGCGGGTTATTGGTAAGAAAAATAAGCTATGTATTTATATGGAATTATTTCTTATCTACCCTGATAAATTGAAATAAACAGGACTTGTATATGTGTGAATTAAGTCGTACTACTAGTAGATCTCAATTTTGCCACGGTAAAGATCTCTTCTCGAACAAAAGCAAAACCCAACAGAAAGCTGCCCAGTTAACTGAACGGCGGAGGCATCCTTCGTCGGATCCGCCATGGCTGCCGCTGCCCCCCTCCTCTCCCTCCTCCTCCTCCTCCTCCTCCTCCCGGCCTCAAATGCCATCTACTGCGACGAAGACGACTGCTACGACCTCCTCGGGTACCATCCCCTTCCTCCCCTCCATTCCTTTCCTTTGTTTTTTGGTTCCTTCTACCGCTCAAGAATCTGTGCACGCCTCAGGCTTAAGCAGGACGCGAACGCGTCGGAGATCAAGAAAGCCTACTACAAGCTCTCCCTCAAACAGTGAGTTCCTTCTGCTCTCTTTGTTTCTTGGCCCCTGATTCCGCATCTCCCCATTCGACCTGACGCCGACCGTTTCTTATAACGCTCTGTACTGTGCAGCCACCCGGACAAGAACCCCGATCCGGAGTCGCGGAAGCTCTTCGTCAAGATCGCCAATGCTTACGAGGTCTGTCCTGGGCATTGATGCCTATTTCGGTCTTGCTTGTATTTTGCATATCTTCCTGTCATGGCTGAGCGATTCGTGGTGCCCAAGATCTACTGTCTAATTCCACGCATCGGTGGCCATTCGTGCAAGATTTATCACCTGCACTGATGTGTTTATGAGTTGCATCATGAATCTTGCTCAACTCATTATAGTAACCCGGTTATTTGAATTGCTACTCCAAAATGGTCTACAATTGTTAATCTATGAAACCTGCAGTAGGAGCTAATTGAACTTCTGTCATTGATACTACTTATTTGAGTAAAATTGGCAACACTATGCGTAATTTCAGAGTTCCGTTTCCCAAATTCATTTACTGTTGTCTGATGACATGACCATATCATCTCCGGTTAATTGAGGTGGCTGAAATGTCCTTAAATCTGTATTTCTGCAATAAAATGAGACATCAAATGCTTGGGTCCTTGATATATGTCTTTAAATCTGCAATTTGTGATAGTTTGTCCTACTTACTCGTACTCTGTGAAACTTAATCTTAATTTATTTTAGACTTGAGAATGTTAATTTTCTTCTTTGAGGTTTGATTGAAGAACTCATTTTCTCTTAGTGACCAGTGCTGATATGAAATTGATTACAAGCGAGTTATGGTGGCCCATGGCAAGACACCAGAATTGAGATTATCCTGGTCATATTGTTTGGCTACTCAAAGCAGTTACCATCGCTGGAATCTGGATACATGTGTTTTGGTTGTTGGACCAAGTCTAGCCTGGGTAGAGTCCTAAGCCTGGTCAGCTTAAGACTGGGTTCAGAGATGCAACGTGGTCGTGTTTGGTTGCAAGACTAGGGTAAGCTTGGCCCGTACATGACTCTGTTTGGTTGACTGGCTTGTGTTGAATATGGTAACCTCTTATTAGCTATGGTGAGCTTACCTTATCTCCACCTCTCTCTCATCCCCACTCCTCTGGTTCTTTTCCTCTGGTCATGAGTTACGTCGCTGCTCAAATCAAATGCAACTAGCCCTCCACCGATCAATCCAGCGCACAAGGCCCTCCCTAGAATGCAGATCCAACAGCACAGTTTCGAATTGTGGTGGAGGGAAGCTTGATTACATCAATGACAAGCTTGATTGCAACGGCCACCTGCAACTGAATTGGCGCGAGGGAGCGGAAGGTTAAAAAAGAAGCTTAAACCATATGACCACTCCAGGAAACGAAAGAAAATCGAAGAGATAAAAACACAGATTAGTTTACAAAATAACAAAACAAATTCATAGTCTAGCAACTTTTCACGGTGAGACATTTCATCAAACAGGTAGCCTGCACATGAAAATTGGAAGCTGCCTCCTTCACAATAACATCTCCACCGCATCCAATCATGAATATGCCGGTGATAACAGCCTGGCACCTGTGTCCTCAAAGCTGTGGTGCTCGGAGTCGGAGAACAAGGCTGCGGCGGCACCATCCACCAGGTCAATTATTGTCGTGGCTGCTGCAAAATCGTCAAGTTACCCAACTTCATCGTCATGCGTTGCTGGAGCGGAGCTCCACTTGGTTCTGCAGCGGTGGCCATGGACGAGGTGCCTCGTTGTGATGAAGATGCTGAGTACTGCAGGGATCAGGGACGATGCTGAGCAGCAGGCGACAGACCGTGGGGGAGCGGTAGCGGCTCAGGTCCTGAGGTTAGTTCGCCGGTTTGGAGAGGTTCCACGAGCGCGCGGCGAGGAAGGAATCCGACGAGGGAGGCAACAGGGCTGCTGAGGGAGCGGAGCAAGCCATGGTGAGAAACTGAGGCCCGGGGGGGGGGGGGGCAGGGATTCGTGGGCATGCGTGTAGGCTGGCTAGTGGCCGTGGCCTGCATGGCTGTCCTGGCTAAACCCCTTGTATACCCAACCGAACATGTGAAGCCTGCATTGGGCTGACCTAGCTAGGGATTTAGCCAGGCAACCGAACACACCCATATTTGACAGAACATTTGCAAATAGCTTGGCATGTTTTCCAAGTTGTTAAGATGACGTAAAACTTACAAAACCAACTTTCATTACAGTTGCCTGTGAAACTTTGTATCACTTTCCTAAAATGGAATTTTAATAAAACATTGAACTATTGATCTTGCACGATGAAATTAATTAGTTCATCTGTGTAGCAAATTGCTGTTGACTACTATTTGCATCTTTCCATGCCCTTTGTTTGGTTTGTAAAATTTTGTATCTTTGGATTGCTATTTCCCTCCTAATTTGCCCCCTTCAAATGTTGTTTTGGTCCTGATTTCTTCTATTTTTCTATCCATCAGATTCTGAAAGACGAATCCACTAGGGAGCAGTATGACTATGCCATTGCACATCCGGAGGAGGTAAGCATCCATTCCCTCGCTGTCATTAAAACAACAGTTTAACTGTGCTATTATCAACTCTCGACCATTCCATCAAATGTTTTCTATTTTCAATAATCAGAATTTAGAAGCATTTTGACTTATAAAAATATAGCCACCTTTTAACATCCCTGATCACGCCCTTTGGCATTGCTTCAAGCTACATCTACCAGATGTCCAAATTGACTCTTTATACGAGTGAAGCACACTGCACACTTATTTAGACCTTTAGCTTTTTCAGAAATCAGTAAGCGCATATATTAAAGAGCTAGCCTTTGTTCCTTATAGTTTCATCCTCAGTATTTGCCAGACATTGTTTCATCATTACTTGTTAGATTGCTCGTTATGTGCTCATATGAACCTAGAAGTTCCATTGGAACCCTGTCAATCTTTTTAGCTGCTAAGCATACCTCACTTTGTTTGCTAAATGTTTCAAAGGAGCAATAGTCGATATTGCTCTTAACATGTTTGAAACACTCATCTCAACGAGACCTTACTTCCTCCCATCACAAATACTAGTAATAGCTATAAAATATATTATCCTAAAAGGAAAGAGTTATGAAATTATTTTTTATAATGAATCTAGTAATGTCAATCTTGTGCTGTCAACTCATATAAAATTTTAGATATAGATAGTCAAAGTTAGACAGAGGATGAACTTAGATGGACTTATATGTGTGATCAGAGGAAGTAACCTTTAGGACTGGAAAAAAAGGCTTGCATATGTTCGCCAGCGTAGCGCCATGTTGGATATAAAAGCCCAGCGAAGGGGTATGGACCTCCGATGAATCACAACATAACAAGTTTAGGGTGCCTTATTTCAATTTTGAGAGTTCGTGGACCTAACTGGCACAGCAGGACAAGTTTAAGGACCCCCGGTGTATTTAACTCTTTATTGTCACATGTCCTTTTCAAACATTGCTTGCTGGATTGTTTTCTATGTGCTGTATTGAAAACCTCATGACCTTGTTATATTAGTAGCTAGCATAGCAAGTGCTTTTAATAGCAGCTGGCCAGCTGTGGTGGTTTTGCGCTCCTGGATGCTAAGTTATGTGGTTTACTCACTAATACATCTATGAGAGCTATTGTCACTGTGGAAATACCGGTCTAGTATAGTCTGGCTAGGATAGCAAAAATAGCAGATGTTATGCCACATGTACTAGTTTAGCTTATTACACGTGCGACATATTTACATGCTATATCTAGATTTTTCGTTAGCTGAATTAGTTTTCTAACACAAAGATGTTTCATGGGCTTAAGTTTGATTTTGAGAATATATAGATATGTCCTTTTCTCAAAAATATTTATTTACATTGAACAGACCTATCCTTTTATTTTTTTTAAAAAATGGATACACATTACCAACCAGAGCATTTGAATTCAGATAACATGTGCTGCTCCCAAATATTTTATTCCAATTTAAGCAATTTCCAGAAGATTTCATATTTAACAATTATAAAGATAAAATCTAATTAAGATTTGTTCTGTGATTCTGTCCTTGACATCTGTGCACTGTTACTGACAGTCAATTGTGCATATTATTTATTGGTCATTTCAGGTTTTTTACAACACAGCTCAGTACTATAGGGCGTACTATGGACATAAAACGGTTCGATTTTTGTATCCATAAAAAGTTTGTGCAGCAATGTTCTCCATAAATTTGATAGTATTGCAACTAACTGCACCACCTGTCTGCGTAGGATCCTCGCGCTGTGTTGATTGGTCTTCTTCTAATTGTCTCAGCATTTCAGTACATAAATCAGCTGACAAGGTATAACCAGGTATGGGCATGGAATGAGAATGCAAATATAAGGTTGTCAATGTTTTAGCTGTGATTCCTATTGGTTGTTTATGAACAAAATATTCAACCGCATTAAGAATTCCAATGCTAATAGACAACAGCTGTTCTTCAAAAGAGTTGATAAAGTTTTTTTTTAGGAATGTACCCATTACTATTTTACAGGTTTTACAATTTTCCTTTTTTTATTTTCAGGTTTTCCACCTAATTTCTGTTAAACCTACCATCTCAATGTTCCCGGCATTTACAGTTTGTAAACATTGTTTTGATCTTGGAAAACGTAGTATTCTGACTTGACCTAATTTTGTGCAATTTGATACAGTTTGCTAATACTTTCATACTTTGATTTAGTTCGTGTAAGCTTCTACAGTAACTTTAATCAATATTGATTTTGAAGAAACCATATGTTTCCTTGGGAAGCTTTGCAATTACAGAACTGTCTTATACATTGGTTATCTGTATATGCTCAACTGTCATGACTGTCAACATAAAACGTATAATCATGTATCCTTTGCTCATTTACAATATAGAGACACAACCAAGTGTGTGATCATTACATCACAATAGAATAGTGGTGCAGACATTGAAAGTCTAGTGCCCTTATTGCAGGCCATAGAAAGTGTCAAGCAAACTCCTGCTTACAGAAATAGGTTAAAAGCATTGGAGTTTGAGCGAACAGGAGGAATTGCTAGCAAAAAGAAGGGTCACAAGCAGATGGATAAGTAAGAACCGATAAGCTTGATTTCCTTTCTGGCATATTTTGTTGAGTCAAGGCTGCATTTGTTCTATTCTATTTATCGGTTACTTTCAAGAGATGCAAAAGTTTAAAGGCATGTGTTTTGTGTATTTTCACGCTGATATTGGATTTCTCTTTTAAAAAAAGGTTTGATAGATTCCTTCGCTTTTCAATTTCTTTGTTATCTAAAAATAGTGTTTTTTTTTGGAAAGATACATGCTGATACCTCTGTACTGAAACTCCCTCTGTTTTTAATCTAGAGGCATAAGGGGCGAAGCCAGGCCACGAGAGCATCGGGGTCTTATGTAGAAAACGATGGGGTCTTAATGAAGAATTAACAGCTAGATACAGTAATTTGCACTGATTTTGTCAAAATTCGTCGGGGTCGGCAGACCCCGATAACAATGTTAAGCAGAATTTTCACTCTCATTGAGAGTGAAGATGACACTAGGAGTTGAGAATTTTTCTGGGTTTACTTCTCAAACTCTACCACAATGCCATACCCTCTAAGGGGTTGGAGATACATACTTATAGGCTGCTAGCCATCCAAGAATATGCTAGTTGCTAGTCTAAGATGCCAAACTAGATGCTGTCCTAGATGCTGTCCTAAAAGCAGTCAAGATGCTGCTGTCCTAGCTGCTCTAAAACTGCTGTCCTAGCTGCTCTAAAAGCAGTCCAAGATGTTGAGAAATGCTGAGAAAAACACCCTGCCCACAAAGACCAAGTACAGAGACTTATTCCCATCATTCTCCCCCTAAGTCTTGTGCTTCGTCTTGTGGGAAATCTGGACCATCCCGATCTTGGAGCAGAGCTCCAGGAACCTGATCCTCCCAAGAGGCTTAGTGAGTAGGTTTGCAAGCTGGTCCTTGGTGTTGATGTAGCCTGCCTTGATGCTCCCTTCCTCCAAATAGCCTCGGATGAAGTGGTACCTCACCCGGATGTGCTTGCTCCGTTCATGGAAAACGGGGTTCTTTGCCAGTGCCAGAGCGGACTTGCTGTCCACTCGGAGATCCACCGCTCTAGCGTCTCTGCCGAGGAGATCACCGAGCAGTCGAGCGAGCCAGATCGCCTGAGTCGAAGCGGTGGAGGCCGCGATGTACTCAGCCTCGCAGCTGGACAGAGCTACCACCTGCTGCTTGACCGACTGCCAGCTGACGAGGCACTTGCCAAGGAAGAAGAGGATCCCACTGGTGCTCTTGCTGGTGTCAATGTCGCCAGCGTGGTCGCTGTCACTGTACCCGACGAAGTGTGCCGCTCCGGGGCACCTCGGGTAGTAGAGGCCGTGGTCGAGAGTCCCCGCAAAATAGCGGATGATTCTCTTCACAGCCTGCTGGTGCTCTTCATCGGTTGCTGCATGAATCGACTAACGTAGCCGACGGAGAACGCCAAGTCCGGCCGTGTGTGGGCAAGGTAGCGAAGGCTCCCCACAAGACGCCGGTACTGGGTAGCGTCCACCTCCTCTGCCCTGCTATCACGGCTCAGCTTCAGCCTCTCCTCCATCGGAGTGAGAGCTGGGTTGCAGTCGGTGAGCCCAGCTAGCTCAACGACGCGCTTGGCGTAGGTGGTCTACCGAAGTGTGATCCCGGAGTCGTCCTGGTGCACCTCGATCCCCAGGAAGAAGGAGAGAGGCCCCAGGTCACTCATCTGGAAGGTGGCCTTCATCTCTTCCTTGAACGCCGCCACCTCCGCAACCTTGGTGCCGGTGATCACCAAGTCGTCGACGTAGACGCTCACCAGCAGGACATTTCCTCCATTGCCCCGCCGGTAGACGGCCGCCTCGTGCGGGCTTTGCTCGAAGCCTATCCTCCTGAGCGTGGAATCCAAATTGGCATTCCATGCCCTTGGTGCCTGCCGCAAGCCATAGAGGACCTTGCGCAGGCGCAGCACCTTGCCCTCCTTGCCGAGGATCGCGAATCCCGGCGGCTGGTGCACGTAGACCTCCTCCTTCAAGTCGCCGTTAAGGAACGCCGACTTGACGTCCATGTGGTGGACACGCCAGCCCTCCTGGGCAGCCAGCGCAAGGAGGAGTTGCATGGACTCCATCCGTGCAACGGGAGCGAAGGCATCGTCGAAGTCGATCCCCTCCCGCTGCAAGAAACCTTGTGCCACCAAGCGAGCCTTGTGCTTGATGATGGCGCCGACTTCATCCCTCTTCAGCTTGAACACCCACTTAAGGGTGATTGCGCGGTGACCACAAGGGAGATCAGCAAGCTCCCAGGTGCGGTTCTTCTCTACCGCATCCATCTCCGCCTTCATCGCGGCACGCCATGCTGCGTCTTTCTCGGCCTCTGCGAAAGACCGAGGCTCGCCGTCGTCGCACGCAAGATGCAACTGCCCCTCCAGGTCGTGAGGCACTAGTCCCGGCACTGGCTGGTCGCCAAGAAGATCCTCCATCGTACGGTACCGCAACAGCTCGCCGTCGTAGCACACGTCGATGCGCTTCTTATCGTGAGAGAGTGGGGTAGCGAACTCCACCGGGCTGGGCTCGACGTGAGCTAGTGCTGGAGTAGACATGCCCGGAGAAGTGGCTGTCGGTGCTGGAGTGCATGGCGTTGCCGACTGAGGTGGAGCCGACGAGGAACTCGTCTTAGCCGGAGTCGTGGCTGGAGAGCATGGTGTCACCGGCTGTGGTGGAGTCGGCAAAGACGATCTCGTCGCAGCTCGAGTCCTGGCTGAAGAGCGTGGTGCTGCTGGGGTAGAAGGCGCCCCGGACGGTGAAGGCTCGGGGACTGGGGTAGGCACGCTCGTCGAAGAGGGGCTGCCTACTCCCCTAGCTCCCTCGAAGTGGAAGTACTCGACAGTGAAGTCGTCGTACGTCGGAGTCGAGCCGTCGTCCACCGCCTTGTCCCACGCCCATCCCCGGCCTTCGTTGAACACAACGTCGCGCGCGGTGCGCACACGCTGTGTCTTCGGGTCGAGGATGCGGTAGGCCTTCGAGCCCTCCGCGTAGCCGATGAACACTCCCGGAGTGCTCCTGTCGTCGAGCTTGCTGACGTGGCCAAGCTCCTTGGCGAACGCGAGGCAGCCAAAGACCCGCAGGTGGGAAACCGCCGGCTTACGCCCATGCCAAGCCTCGTATGGCGTCCTGCCGTCGAGTGCCATGGTAGGCGAGCGGTTGAGGATGTAGACGGCCGTCACCACGGCCTCTCCCCAAAAGACAGCCGGCATCCCCCTCTGCTTGAGGAGGGCCTGGGCCATCCCTACAACCGTCTGGTTGCGCCGCTCGACGACGCCGTTCTGCTGCGGTACGGCGCGGAGTAGTGGCGCTGAATGCCTTCTTCAGCGCAATACGACGCGAATTCAGCGGCCGTGAATTCACCGCCGTTGTCGGTGCACAACACGCGCAGCTTGCGGCCACACTCCGCCTCCGTCGCAGCCTGCGTGCGCCTAATGGCGTTCGCAGCCTCTCCCTTGCTGCCGAGGACCATCACCCACATGTAGCGGGAGTGGTCGTCGACGAGCAGCAGGAAGTAACGTCGTCCTCCCGGTGTGGCCGGTGTCACCGGGCCACACAGGTCCCCGTGGACGAGCTCGAGCCGCTCCTTGGCTCAGAAGCTCGCCTGGTGGGGAAACGGGAGCCGTCTCTGCTTCATCAACCCGCATACGTCGCAGAACTGCTCCACATGGTCGAGGCACGGCAGACCTTGCACCATCTCCTTGGCACTGAGCTGTTTCAGGGCCTCGAAGTTGAGGTGCCCGAAGCGCTCGTGCCACTGCCACGCCTCGGCGTCTCGACGAGCAGTGAAGCAGAAGGGTTGTGCCACCTGCACATGGAGGACATAGAGACGATTTGCGCCCCTGGTTACCTTGGCAATAAGGCGACGCTGGCGATCCCAAATCCTCATGACTCCGTCCTCAACCATCATGCTCGAGCCGTTCTCATCTAGCTGTCCCACGCTAATGATGGAGTTCCTCAACGCGGGAATGTAGTAGACTCCGGTGAGCAGCCTGTGCTCACCAGACTTGGTGGTGAAGACCACGGAACCGACGCCCTTGATCTCCACGCCGGAGGCATCTCCAAACCTGACGAGGCCTCGGACGCTGGAGTCAAGCTCGGTGAAGAACTCCCGTCGGCCAGTCATGTGGTGGGTGGCACCGGTGTCAAGGCACCACCCGTCGGTCTTGTCGTCGCCGGAGCCGTCGCCGAGAAGGGTGTGTGCCTTCGGCTCGTCAAGGTGGAGGAGAGCTGCTACGGCCGATGCCGCTGGAGGTAGCTCGATGCTCTTGTGTGCCAGGAGCAGAGCTGGCTCCTCCTCCTCCGCCTATGCGACGTGGGCCTGGCCGCGTCGTGGCTGTCGACAGTCCCTGGCCTAGTGGCCAGACTTGCCACAGTTGCGGCAAACATCGTCCTGTGCCGGCTTGCGCTTGCTGACGGCGCCACCCTAGGCGCCTCCACGTGCGCCATCCTCAGCACGTCCTCAAGCCCCAGCCTGGGCGCCTCCCTGCGCCTTGCGCGGCTTGCCGCGCTTGCGGCCGTCTGTCGTGGAAGAAGGCTCCCCCTTCTTCCCGTCACCTCGGCAGACCTCCCACTGCTTCCTAGCGAAGTGGAGCTTGCCGCCAATGGTGACAGGGTCTGAGGAAAGCTGTGGCTCGTCGGCATCGACGACCTTGAGGCGACCAATCACCTCCTCGATCGACATCGTGGAGAGGTCCACTAGAGACTCGACCGAGCAAACCATCTGCTTGTACTTCGGGGGAGTGCAACGAAAGGGCTTCTCGATAGCTCTTTCCTCATTGTAGGAGGCGTCGCCGAACTGCACCAGCTTCTGCCTCAGGGTGTTGAGACGGAGGGCGAAGTCGTCGAGGTCCTCACCCGGCTTGAATACCAGGTTCTCCCACTTCTTGCGAAGTGTCTGCAGTGTGGACTTGCGGGCGAGGTCGCTGCCGATGCGTGCCGCAGCGATGGCGTCCTAGGCCTCCTTGGCAGTCTCCTTCTGTGTGAGCGAGAACTGCATCTCGGGCGGGACTGCAGCAATGAGAGCGTCCATCGCCCGTCGATCCTCGTTGAAATCGACGTCGCCGTAGTAGACCGCCTCCCACAAGTGCCGCACCTGGAGCCTGATCCTCATGATCGCGGCCCACTCGACATGGTCTTGGTGAGGGTAGGCCACCCACCATCCCTGACGACGGCCTGGACCCCGTGATGGCCTTGGCGCCGGTCTGGGGAGAGGGAGTCGCGCCGCCTGTGAGGGACGCGCTCTCCGTCGAGCCTGCCGTGTCGTCGGTCACGGGCCATCTCAGCCTCCAGCTGAGCAACCCTCTCCCGCAACCGCTGGGCCTCCAACGCGCGGCCATCAGGTGCACCTCCGCCCGGCGTGCCGCCGCCCGGTGCGCCGCCGCCGTGCGTGCCTCCGGCAGGAGCTCCACCGCCGTGCGCGCCTCCGCCCGGTGCGCCGCCGCCGTGCGCGCCTCCGGCAGGAGCGCCGCTATAGGCGTGCTTGGCTGCCCACCGCGCCGCATGCTCTCGAGATGCATCCATGGCCAGCAGCTCAAGGTCTGCGTCGGCGTTGTCGTCAGCACAGACGGAGCTGCTGGCGTTGCTGCGCAGAGCATCGGCCTTTGCTGCCGCCGCACGTGCTGCAGCCGCTGCTGCTTCCGCCTCCACCTCCGCTCTGGCTGCACCCAGCTCCGCTGCTGCCAGCCTCGACGCCCTTGCCGCTGCAGCAGCGGTCTCTGCTGCTGCCCGCTCGCGCTCCTCCGCTGCAGCGAGTTCGGCCTCCTGCTGGCGCCGGCCGTTCGAGGCGACCGAGTGCCGAGAGTGTCCTGCGGACATGGCGCGCTGCTGGGGGGGCTGCTACTGCGGGGAGTGGATCCTCCATCAGACAAGCTGCTGCTTGTCTGTACAGAGGAAGGGGGTTGAGCAGGAGCAGCCGGAACTGCTGCTGCTGCTGCCGCTTCTGCTGCGGGCAGGGGCTGCTGTGAGGCTATGGAAGGGGATGAGCAGGAGATGCTTAGGCTGCTTAGGCTACAGGATAGTACGGCTCTGATACCACTTGTTAGTAGCAGAATTTTCACTCTCATTGAGAGTGAAGATGACACTAGGAATTGGGAATTTTTCTGGGTTTACTTCTTAAACTCTACCACAATGCCATACCCTCTAAGGGGTTGGAGATACATACTTATAGGCTACTAGCCAGCCAAGGATATGCTAGTTGCTAGTCTAAGATGCCAAACTAGATGCTGTCCTAAAAGCAGTTAAGATGCTGCTGTCCTAGCTGCTCTAAAACTGTCGTCCTAGCTGCTCTAAAAGCAGTCCAAGATGCTGAGAAATGCTGAGAAAAACACTCTGCCCACAAAGACCAAGTACAGAGACTTATTCCCATCAAACAAGCGTCAGCTCCGCCCCTGCATAGTTTTCTTTGTCGCAAACACCAATAAGGTAGCTAATGTGAGTATGTGACCAAATTGGCCCCATTAATTCTTAAGAATGCATGCAGCTCTTTCTCTGCTTTGCCTCTTTTTCTGCATACAGTCACGCAGGTCACCAGGTATTAATGAGTTCATAGCATACACGCGTATCAGATACTGCCAGTCACTTTGGAAGAATCAAATTGCTTTGCATGCACATGGAGTTAGTTGGGGTATAGATGTCTGTCAGCACTTTGTAAACTGAACAGCCAACAGAAAAAAGTAAGGCCTTCTAAATCTGAACGGAGCGAGTGTATTTATGTGCGGTCTTTCACTTATGAAAGGTGAAAGGCGTTCCCTACTGCCTAAGTTTCTGTCATGTATCAGTTTTTGTTTAGTTTCTGGTACTGGGTATGAATAGCTTTCTTTCTTGAAGTTGTTTTTCTTTGTGATGTAGGAAGGTCGAAGAAGCCGTTAGTAATGAAGTTGAATTGCAAATCCATGGCGTCGAGAAACCATCTGTCTGGAGGCTCTATGGTGTCCAATTTATACTTTTGCCCTACTTCATTGGCAAGGCCAGTTCATGTCTTCTAAATTTGTGTGTTTTGAGCTGAGCAACTTGCAGAGGACCCCCTCTGCAGCTTCAACCCTTTGGACTTGCCTGCTCTTGTTTAGAAAGTTTGACATGAAGCATACTGACTGAATTGTATGTAACTTTTCTTGTGGCAGGTGCTTACTTGGGAGATTTGTTGGTTTTGGAGATACCAGGTAAAGAAATTACCATATGCATGGGAAGATGCTTGCTACTTGACTCAGACTTCACTCAAGATACCTGCCAGTACATGGAAAAATATTGGTAATTTACAATTTCATCAAATAAATGTGGGATTCACTTGTGGGTGAGGTTATGTAGCAAACGTTGTGCAAGGCGCAGTATCCTGGATACCGGCGGCTGAATTTCGCCGTGGCCAAGGAAGAGTATATGCTAATGGCAGTATGGCACAACCAGAGAGGGAGAGGGCTTTGTTATTGCTCAAGCTAAAATAATGATGCTTAACCTGTATTAATAGGTGGCTTGCTTAACAATACCATGGTATAACTTGAATTGCAAGTGCTAACAAATAAACATAATACACCCCGCTGCTGAGAAGGCCCTAACTTACTGAGGTTAGGCTGTTGGGGCTTTGGCTGTGCCCTGTGCTTGCCTCTTCCTCCAATGCATTTCGTGTCAGTACAGAGTCTTGTTACCAATTAGTTAAATGTGCCCTGTGGTCCTTGTTCCATGGGACATCACTGGGTACAAAAGAACGATATTTTCCATTTTACATGGGAATTTCAAGCGCTACCTACAGGCGTGTATCATGCATTACCCGCTGCTTAGAGGCGTGTATAATACACCCCGCTGCTGAGAAGGCCCTAACTTACTGAGGTTAGGCTGTTGAGGCTTTGGCTGTGCCCTGTGCTTGCCTCTTCCTCCAGTGCATTTTGTGGCAGTACAGTTTCTTGTTACCAATTAGTTAAATGCGCCCCGTGGTCCTTGTTCCATGGGACATCACTGGGTACAAAAGAACGATATTTTTCTGTTTTACATGGGAATTTCAAGCGCTGCTTAGAGGCGCTTATCATGCATTACCTGCTGCTGGATTTTGGTCACTGCTGGCGCGTTTTTTTGGTACTTAATGTTGGCATGTCCATTGTGCTGTTTTCCAAAAGGCTAGGGTAACTTCATGGATGTAATTTTTTAAAAAAAACTTCATTGGTGTAGTGCAAAATGTATTCCTAATATCTAAATAATTACCATATAATCATGCCAACTACTTAACTGGCTGAGCATGGGACTATGGTTGGAAGGCCTGAGGCACTCGTCTGTGTGACCAAGCTGCACACTTTTGATATCGTTATTGAGAAAAGTAACCTAACATTCGAATTTGCTTGCATTCATGGAATGATGATAGCCTGTGCTCATATGTTGTGTGTTTCAGATGAGTCTAGGAAGGAGGACCTTGTGACAAGACGCCTTTGGGAGAAGAGCAACATGGAGAGGTACATCGCAGAGACAAGGAAGGAATCAAAGCGTAGGAGGTAGCTGTATAACTTCTTTTTGGCCTGAAGTTACGAGGAGGTCTTGACAACACAGCATGTAGCACATGTTGGGGTGAAAAAGGTAACACAAAGATGATTCAGGCCTGAGTTCACCGACGGCGGATCATGTTGGGGGACAAACCAAACAGTACTGTTTAATTTGTCAAAGCGTCAGAGAGGGGGTTGTGATCTTCAGAAAGTACCAACGGTACAGAACAAAGAATCAGAGCAGAGCAGTTTTGTTACCCTGTGAAACAGACTGTAATCACATCTTTGAACGTGTAGGGTAAATCCATATAATTTCATAGTACAGCGGATATTTGTTCCTTAAACAATTTGTGGGCTAGTAGAAATTAATACGGAAGAGCATTTATACAAGTGTACTGGTCATACGGACCGAGCATCCGCCCCCAACCAACCCGCCTCCGCTCGTGCTCGTGGCCGCGGGCAGCTCGCACTCCACCGCCCCAACTCCCCGACGCCGTCGAGAAGGATCCCGCCGCCGACGGCCGCGCCCAGCACGGGCAAGGTGTGCCCATCCCCCTTTCTTGGGATATTGGCCGCCGTCCATCCGTTTTTGTGATGAAAACAATCAAATGCCTGCCGTAGATGATACTAGATCGATGGATGGATTCATCTGCATCTGCTGCTCGTATTAGACTTGCTATGTGCATATGCATCATGCGCCATGTCATCTTGCTTGTCGAATGCGATGGGTTGGTTTTCTGCTGCAGAAGAATTGAAGAAGAAACACATGGCTCGACAAACGTCGCTCTCTCTCCGATGATTCCGAGGCCCCGAGCCTGAACAAGTGGGGAGCCAATCTCACGTAAAGGGGAGGCGCTGCTCACTGAGTCGCTGATCGCTTCTGCAACAACCGCGACGAGCGACCGTGACCGGGGATCGATGGAGGTACGCGCCCGCGCGCCCGGCAAGATCATCCTCGCGGGCGAGCACGCCGTCGTACACGGCTCCGCCGCCGTCGCCGCCGCCATCGACCTCTACACCACCTCTTCCCTCCGCCTCCTCCCCGCAGGTGACCCCCGCCCGCTCTGGATCAGATTCTTGATTCTTCGTCACTGCTGCCGCAGCCACCGCCCTCACCTCGGCTTCTTCCTTCTACTACGCAGGAGAGGATGGCGGCGCAGGCGCGGTGGAGCTGGACCTCAGGGACTCGGGCCTCACCTTCTCTTGGCCGTGCTCGCGCGTCCGCACGGCGCTGGGGGAGGTGGGCGGCAAGGCGGGGGCGCCGACGCCGTGCTCCCCCGATGAGCTGGCCGCCGTTGCCAAGCTCTTGGAGGGCCAAGAGATCCCCGAGGCCAAGATCTGGCTCTCGGCCGGCCTCTCCGCCTTCCTTTTCCTCTACACCTCCATTTTGGGGTTGGTTTTTTCTGTACAGATGAATCTTGCAGCGCTGACATCTGCCCCCACATTATATTTGACAGATGTGGTTGGTTATGTTCTTGTGCAGCTGCAGGCCTGGGAAGGCGGTGGTGACCTCGGACCTGCCCATAGGTGCGGGGCTTGGCTCGTCCGCAGCGTTCTGCGTGTCCATGTCCGGTGCTCTATTGACCGCTGCTGGCGCAGTTGGCGTTGCAGGAGGCAGCGGTGATGAGGAGTGGGAGTTGTTTGGGAAGGATGATCTTGAGCTCGTCAACCAGTGGGCGTTCCAAGGGGAGAAGATCATCCATGGCAAGCCTTCTGGCATCGACAATTCTGTCAGCACTTTCGGTATGTTATCAAATTGACTTGAGTTTATAAACTTTGAAACTGCCAGTATTGAGGTGCCTTTGCATTCGGGATGGCGTCTAGCGGAATCCATATTTTGATTGCTTAATGGCACCACCGCTCTTAATCGCTTCCAGGATTGCTTCTAGTTTATTTATGGCATGTTTGTTGTATGTACTTTAGTTACATCTAGATGGATACATCTAGCGTAATAACTGTCCAATTATGGATGTACATCATGGATGTACTGATAGTTACCTGATGCTGCCAAAGGGATTATCAGTATTTGCAGTCAGTAATTTAACCAAAAAGTCTTGGCAATCTTAGGTGGCAGGCCACCTTTGCAAATGGTGCAAACTTGAGTAATTTCCTAGAATGCATAAGACCATCTGAATCTCAATTGCCCCCTATCAGTTCTCCTGACTCGTTTTGCTTCACTAAATCTTCTGTGTGAATGTTAGGAAGCATGATCAAATTCAAGAAGGGGGAATTGACAAACCTCAAGTCCAGGAACCCAGTCAAAATGCTCATTACCGATACAAGAGTTGGTAGGAACACAAAGGCCCTGCTTGCTGGTGTATCTGAAAGAGCATCTAGGCATCCAGATGCTATGGCCTCTGTCTTCAATGCAGTGAACTCTATCAGTGAAGAGCTTTCAAGCATTGTTGAATTAGCAGCCGAGGATGAAAAAGCCATCACCTCAAGGGAGGACAAGCTAGCAGAGCTTATGGAGATGAATCAAGGTTTGCTTCAGTGCATGGGGGTCAGCCATTCTTCTATAGAAACAGTGTTGCGAACCACTCTGAAATATAGCCTGGTCTCAAAGCTAACTGGAGCTGGTGGTGGAGGATGTGTGTTGACTCTAATACCGACGCGTATCCTTTTTATATCCCCTGATTGCATCTTTTCCTTCATTGTTAGATGATATAAACACCATACTACTTATAATTTATGTTTATCTTTAACATTGCAACTCAAAGCTTCCAGAAATCTGGATCTTGATATTCATTAATAAAAAATCTGACAGGAGAGAAACTTCAGAACTACAATGGCCTGTATTGTGAAAAGCAAAATCCTCAGTACTTAATAATAAATAACCATGTAAAATGATTCTGGTTCGCATCCCATCTAATCTAGATGAATTTTAATGGACTAAATCTATCAACATGGAAGGACAAGGATTGTCGCAGCTTAAATTTATAAATATCCTTCTATTGTCATATCTGAGTTTCTGATTTGTACCTGCTTAGCTACGTGTCACCTATGGCATTATCTTTTACTGGTTTAGTCATGGTACCTCCTCGCACTTCCATTTTTCTGCATATGCAGTCAATAACGTTTGAAATTTCATGGATCTTTCATTTTTCATTTATTGCCCAATGATGTACAAATCTTCCTTGACATGATTATCAGTATCGGCCCACACAGTTTTGGAGAAAGTCGCCACAGAGCTTGAATCTCATGGTTTTCGCTGCTTTAAAGTTGAGGTTGGTGGACGAGGTCTCCAAGTATGCCGAGCATAATGCTCATCCTGTTCCAAGGAGATGTTGTACCATACTTTAGAAAATGGCTTACCCGCACAAAGTTTAGAAGATTCACTACTTGTTCCAAGATTAGGATATTCTTCTGCCTTCCCTAGGAGATTCTTGTATTCACTACTTGAATTCCAAGATGAGGATATTGTTTCGCTCTCTTAGCATATTCCTGTATCGAATAAGCACTCAGCTGCATGATTGCTGGTGTTATTGTTGTATCAAATAAATATTTTAATATTTAAAATGTTGTACCATCCGCATTGAGGTGTTGGTTGTGTCATGAGTTCTATGTGCCCCCATTTATCACATCACTTCATAAATTACTTCGAATTCTTCACTAAATTTGGCCTTGCAATTGATGTAGCATCATCCAGGTGCACTTACTTTTTGTGAAAGCTTTTATCCAGTCAAGATCCATCTTCGCACCGTGTGCACAGGCTATGCAAACTGAAGCCATTTTTTGTTGCGTTGGAATATCGCATCAATCTTGTTGTATGAAGAACACAGAGCAGGTATACAGTTTAGTGTAATGCTAATATTCTCAAAATGAAAAAACTACTCAGAGAGCCTTCTCGATTTAGGGGTATCTGGAGAGACCTTTTGTTACTTTTTTTTTCTCAAACACGCGTATCTATATATTAAGAAGAAGGGTGATGCACCCAGTAACCATTACATAGATTTTAGAGGGAAAATCTGAAAAAACCCCACACCACACTCACCACTCTATAACTTACAAGTATGACAACAACTGGAACAAAAAAAAAAAAACAGGCCTCTAAGCCTAACCAGCAGGTAGCAGGGCGAGGAGGTGGGCAATTCCTCGAGCCCCAGCAACATCCCACAAATGCAGCTCATCCCTAATGGTGGACACAGTACCATTCAGGTTAGGCTACAGTCCGTCAAACACACACCGGTTGCGATGATTCCAGAGCGACCATGCCACCAAGATTATAATTGAGTTGAGCCCCTTTTTAACCTGGCCATCAGCCTTGCTGCTCACCTTCTCCCACCAGTCATCCAAGGAGCAATCTTCAGGTTGTGGAGCTAATTCCTATAGGCCGAATGTTTGCAAAATATTGAACCACACCTGACATGAGAAGACACAAGACAGCAGCAAATGATTTATTGTCTCCTCCTCTTGGTCACAAAAAAGAACATTGTTAAGGATGAGGCAATCCCTTTCTAGCTAGCCGATCTGCCATCCAGCACCTATCATGTGCGACCAACCACATGAAGAATTTACTTTTACCAGGAGCCCAACTCTTCCAGATCCTATCCCAAGGTCTGAACTGAATGGCTCCAATGAACATTGCCTCATATGCTGATTTTGCTGAGTATCTTCCTGTTGCCGAAAATTGCCAAATGTGAATATCTTCCACCTCTGGTTGTAACACTACTTCTGAGATTAAATCCCATTGCCCGAGGTACTCAGTCAAGACAGCCATAGTTAGATCCCCTCTTATGCCAGATATCCATAGCCCGAGGTACTTCTGAGACCTTTTGTTACTTTCATGAACACACACAAGGAAGTAACAAAAGAGGAGAAGAAAATAACTCCACACATAAGTAACAAGAAAGAGAAGAAAGTAACTCTAGGCTACACCACCTTCTCCAGCAAGCACCTTTATTCTCTGACGACCCCGTCCTCCTCCCGCAGGCACATCGTCTTCTCCGGCGAGCTCCGTTCGGGTTAGGGTTAGGATTTGGAGGTTTCGGGTTGGGGGATGGGATTAATAGATGCTGGGTCTAAAGGGATGGCCGGGGAGGCCGCCGGACCGGCGGCGGCAGTGGGTTGTGGGCGGCGCCACCAGGCGGGTGGTAGGGTAGGCCGGTTGGACGGTGCCGGCAGCGGGGGCAACTGGTGGAGGCAGACGGGGTGGGGGAGGGGAGGGGGAGGGGGAGGAGAGGAGAGGGCGGTCCAAGCGATGCCGGCGATGTGGGAGCTGGCGGCGGGGCGGGGCGCGAGCACCCATGCAGATTTGGCCAAAGGGAAGAGAATGAAGGGGAGGGGAAGGGGAAGGGGAAGGGGGAGAGAGGGCAGTGCTCGCCGGCGGGGCGGCGCGGGGTGGGAGGATGGAAGGAGTCGATGGCGGACGGCGGGAGGAAAAAGATGGATCCGTTTTTTTTTCCGCGAGGATAATGGGGAGGCGGAGGCAGGTGGACGGACGCGAGTGGATAAGGCGCGCGGGAGGGGGTTAGGGTTAGGATTTGGAGGTTTTAGGTTGGGGGATGGGATTAATAGATGCTGGGTCTAAGGGATGGCCGGAGAGGCCGCCGGACCGGCGGCAGCGGTGGGTTGTGGGCGGCGCCGCCGGGCGGGTGGTAGGGGAGGCCGGTTGGGCGGTGCCAGCAGGGGGCAACTGGTGGAGGCAGACGGGGTGGGGGAGGGGAGGAAAGGGCGGTCCAGGCGATGCTGGCGATGTGGGAGCTGGCGGCGGGGCGTGAGCACCCATGCAGATTTGGCCAAAGGGAAGAGAATGAATGGGAGGGGGAGGGGGAGGGGAAGGAGGAGAGAGGGCGGTGCTCGCCGGCGGGGCGGCGTGGGGTGGGAGGATGGAAGGAGTCGATGGCGGACGGCGGGAGGAAGAAGATGGATTCGTTTTTTTTTTCCGCAAGGATAACGGGGAGGCGGAGGCAGGTGGACGGACGCGAGTGGATAAGGCGCGCGGGAGGGGGCTTTCACCTAACTAGAACGTCAGGCGCGCTTTGCACGCCGTATCATGACTACCATGACTCTAACAATATAAATGATAATTAAAAAGTAAATACTTAAAATTTTATTTAAAAATTATGTAAAAAATTATACTAGGAATCTCTAATTTAGCATGACTTCTATTTCATGGTCCATCGGTCAGGCAGTATTTTTCTACCCTCTAGCAGAGCTATTGACCGGACCAGGAAATTCCGCTGCTCCCGCAGCTGGTCATCATGGACGCTTTTTACGGCGTGGGACACGAGCTGCCAGGGCCGTCTCCAGAAATTTAAGCCCCAGTGCGAAATGCAAATTGGTGCCCTAAAATTTTTAAAAGATATTTTGTGTAATATAACTAAGATTGAGCTGGTGCTTGTAGTCTTTGTCTCTTCTTATGCATTTTAGAAAAGCTTTCTAATTTTGGTAGACATGATGAGGATTGACCGAATGAGGAAACAAACTTCTTCCTGTTTTATAAACCAAAGAAAAATACATGGACAGTTATCGGATTATAGAAAAAATAAAACATTTCAAGCCATTGTTGATTAATCTAATCACTAATTAACCAACATCTCATATGTTTTTATTTTTTTAATCTTTGAGAAGGAGCAACGACAAGTCACTATCTACACCATGATTCGAGTATTTTATTATTAACTTATCATCCGATTTTTACTAAAAATTGGTTCGACGACTGATCTTCAAAAGACATGAGTACCTAACAGTCGGATGGGCTGAGTGGCCGACGGACGTACAGGCCTATGCCTATACCTGGGTTTGGAGTCTTCATCTCAGATCTCCTCCAATGATACCACGTTGGCCAGCTCTAAGCTAGCTGATGTAGGAATTCTGTCATCGTGGAGGGGAGAGAAATCCGCAAAACCTCAGCGCTAGCAGCGAAACAAGAGGCAATCGAAATCGCGCGGCTCATACATCAGTGGCGTAGCTAGGATTTCAGTCTAGGGTGGTCCAATGCAACTTAATATGAATTTTTAATAACAATATATAAATAAGAACTTATTGAAACCAACATTCTAAAATAAACATTTTTGAAATATGAATTTTTAATAACAATATATAAATAAGAACTTATTGAAACCAACATTCTAAAATAAACATTTTTGAAATTTGCTTAATGCAGTCGACACAACCATAAAGTACAAGCGTGCATACGTGCAATGGCGTCGTGGCTCGCAGGTCTCCGGACTCCGGTAGTCCCTGCCGTGGTGTTGTGCTTGCCGCCAGCAAGGTCTAGCTGCCTAGTACCAAAGTATTTGCCGATGCTAGCTGCTGCAGCGCTGTTCTTGCTCAACGGCCTGACGTTCCGTGCAATAATTTCAGTCAATGCCGCACAGTTGTCTCGAGGGAAAAACTGAACGCACAACAATGCCTCAGTGAAAGGAGGCGACTGTGACATTCAGGTAAATAACTTGGTCACACCCTAGAGTTTTGGTATGCTTTTATGTGCAAAGTATGGCAAAGGTGTGCTTAATGTGTGCAATGTTAAGGAAAAAGTGTTATTTATGTAATTAAATTTAACTAGGGGTCTTTTTATGCAAAATGGGTGGATATGGAGGGAAAAGTTTAAAAGCATGAGGGTTGTTTTGCAAAAGATGGTAACTTGTGGTTAAATTGCAAAAATATGAGAAATTACCCTTGGGTATACGTGTAAAAGTAGTTTTATCTATAGGATTTACATAAAGTTTGAAAATATTACTAAGTTTATAGTATCTTCAAAATTGTTGCTCAACTGCAGATGAACCTTAAAGAGAAGTTGTAGAGTTTGAAAAACTATGCACTTTTGCTTTTTGGACCATCTCCATTTGAGCACTGGTTTAAAAGTTACAAGCTCTTTACAGTGAAGTCCCTATATTTCTTTGGTTTTGCAAATTGGTCCTCGGCTCCATTCTTCCCCTTCTTCCTCCCTGAGCCCCTGCTCCTCTGCTCTGCGCCGCTGCTCGTCTGGCGCCTCTGCCGCCGGCGCAGTGCGCCGCTCCTGGCCGCCGCCCTCCACCTCCCGCTCCTCCCTCGCCCACGTGTCACCCCACCGTCCCTTCACCGCCCTAACTCCTCTGCTGGCGCTCCGCCCGAGCGCCACGCCGCTCGCGTGTTGCCAGCGCCGCTCGCCGGCATTTCTGTGGCCGCCGTGATCCTCCGACCGCTCTCCCCCGTAGCAGCTCAAGGCCGAGACTTTGCTCACCCTTGCTTCCCTCCTCTCTTCCCAATTGCCTATAAAAGGCTGCCCCCTTCCGCCCGCGCGCCCCACTGCCGCCGCCCTTCCATTAGCGCCATCGAGCTCGGTCCACCGCGGGACTACCCCCTCCGCCCGCTCCCTCCCCAATTTGGTAGCGCATCCACCTTCCCTGGCCCCCACTGCACCTCCCCAGCCCGGCCCCTCCTTCCCCCGGATGCCGGAGCACCGCCGCCGCCGCTCACCCTCGGCCGCCGGCTCGGTCTCCCGTGGACAGCCCTCCTCCGGCCGTCTCAAGCCCGCCCAAGACCACCGGTGGGTAGCCTGAGATCCCCTCGTGCTCTCCCTCCCCTTGCCCCTCACCGCCGGCGACCCCCAGGGCCGGAATTTGGCCGGACCCGAGCCCCTCACTGCCGGCCATGGCCTTGGACCCTATTGCGTGAACCCTTTTCTTTCCAGGGGGTTATCTGTTAAAACTAAGGGCTGGTTTGTAATAGGAATAGTTGTTATTTCATGTGTGTGCATGTTCTGTCTTGCAAAATTCGTAGCAATTCATAGAAAAATCCAAAAATGGCAAAATTAGTTTTATTGGAAACTAGATTTCAAACCCTATAACTTTTGCTAATGAAGTTTAGTTTGAAACAAAATACTTTTATCTCTATTTTAAATCTAAGATTAAAGAGTAGTTTGAACTTAACCTCTACATTTCTTGCTTGTTGCTTTTGAATGTTTGGCATGTGTGTTCTTTAAGCTATATGTAACCCTGTATTAGGATTTCAAACTCAAATTTGTTTTAAACTTAACTTCTTTGATTTAGGCATTTCGAATTTGAAATATTATCTAAACATGTTGTATAACCCTTTCTAATTAAGATCTATTGTCATTCTCTAATATGTTAATGATTAGTGTAAAATGAAATTTTCAAAACCTTATGATCTTTTACTTAAAGTTTTAAAATTAAGTTTGGGTTTAAATTCAAATTCAAATTTAAATATTTCAGTTCTTGTTTGCAACAAATTCAGCAATACCTTTATGATTCCTTTATAACTAGCGTTTCAAACCTAAACCCTCTTTATTTTATGAGCTTTTGTGTGATAACTTGGTGAATTATAACATTTGAAATATAAGATTTTAAATTTAAACCTTACCTTACTTAATTTATTGCATCTCATATAGAATCAACGACGCTCGACGACGGGGACTACGAGTTGGTCTTAGGACAAGACCAAGGCTTTTCAGAAGACCCAGCGCAAGTCGTCGAGGGACTAACTGAAGCCCCGAACCCAAGTTCGGAAGCCTCTGACACTCCTACCCCCAACCTCACTCAAGAAGGCAAGCCCCGGACATATCCCATTACTTTATTTACACTACAATCTACGTCTATTTATATTATATCTTGCATTAAGTCTAGGAGTTGAAGTGAAACCCTAGTTGCATGAGATCTTAGGAATCCAATGTATTGCTCCCGAGTCCTTATCGCTTAGATGCTCTGCTAAATAGGACCGGTAAAAGTCGGGTGATTTTCTGTCACTCGCGCGATATAGGAGTTGCATGTTTACAATTCAGCAACCACTATAAGGATGATGGACAGGGTCATGTGCTGTATCATGACCTGAGGATTACCCTGTCTGTTTTGATAAAAGTTTTAAGGTTGAAATATGTGGTAGTGGTGGCTAAACTTTTGAAAGTACTAGCTACATGCCGCGAAATATGGTAAGCGGTAAGCCTAGTACCCGATTGGCCCGGCGAATGGAACGCGTCTCCACCACTCGACTTTTATTTTATGTATACACGCACCGACGTGTGGCAGACAGGAATACGGGTTTTGTAGTCGCGCTACAGACGTATGCCCTGCACGAGTGATGTGCGTACGGTCCTGCAGTCGCTTGTGGTGGCCCCGATCCATAACCCGGAATATGAGGGAAACGGTTGCTTCGGAACGCCCTGTTGGTATTCCAAGCGTGTGTGTTAGGTTTACCTTGCAAGGTTAAATTCGATTCGGATCGTCCGCCTCTCACGAGGATTGAGACTGATTATCCCTTTTGCCACATCGAGTAAAAAGTATAATTATTAATGGAATAATCTTGATGGATGATAATCTATATCTTGCTTGTTTAGTATAGGTGCTTGCCTAGAATGGCTAATCAAGCTAGAATCTGAAAGCTAAAACTTGAAAATAGTCTATACTCTCTGTTGCTTTTCAGCTGAAAATAAACTTAGAGCCCCATATAGTACCTTCATGAGTCTAGTTACAGGCTTAAGTATACCCAAAACCCGGGTAAGCCTTACTGAGTATTAGGATACTCAGCCTTACCAATATCTATTTCAGGTATGACTTTCGAGAATCCCACGGACAAACTTGTGTGGACAACGTCCGTTCCTTATGGCTGGTCCGTGGAGTGGGACCCGTCCCCGGCCGGCAGTGACCCTCCGGAGTGACACCAGGCACTGGGCTAAGTTTGGTGTCCGCCTTCGCGACGTGTGTAGTCGCGTAAACTTTTCCTTCCGCTGAGAGTTTGGACAAGCCATTATGCTTGTCAGTTTGGAAACGGTTTGTATAAATTTACTTATGTTTGAACCCGGTTTGTAATAATGTATGAATGTCTGTAAATTAAAAGTTGATGAGCTATTCTGAGATGTGAACTCGCCTTCGTGCGAGGTAAACCTGCTTCGATCCTGTTGAACCGTGGTTGTATCGGGCGGAGACCCGACAGACCAAGAAATTGTTCCGTTTGAAGTGCGTTGAGCCGATTGCAGTTGTACGGCGATAATTAGCGCACTTGAGCCGGAATAATTCAGGCGGTTCTGCCACAGCTGGTATCAGAGCTGTAGGTTTACCTTTACAAATGAGTTTTCTAAGCACGTTGGATTCGTCAAGGTTGATGTTTAGAACGTAAAGCCCTAGGGATTTATATGGGGAAGGTATCAGGTGGCAATTAGTATCTATATATGTATAGATAGTTCTGACTTGCAGCACTACTTTCTGTCAAAATTTAAATTCTTGTATAATTCAACCTTACTTTCCGTAACGACATCTACGATCGTGAGGTAAGAAGGTAAGGATCCTCAGCCAACTGAGGGAGCTTGGCGTTCCTGTCGGTGATGCGAACCGAACGCTGTTTCTCAAGCAGTGGCCTACTTAAGATGCTGCCAATATACCAAGTTAGGTTGATTATATTGGAAGTATATGGTTCGGCGCAGGGTATGGCGATCGCTGTTCATACCCCCGCATTTTGTGGTACCCCCGTGAATACGTTGTTTCGATAGCGTATGTTAACGTTGTCTGTACGGCGGAAATTGTACAGATGTTCTTTCTATAGTGAACAGTACTGTTTGGGGATGCTTTCATGTCGTGCTGCCATGAAAGGTTCATGAGATATATATATATATATATATATATATGTGTGTATTCTTCTGCAGGTACACTAACCACGCTTACGAAACTAGGACGCGTAGGGTTTATCGATTAGTTATATAGTGAGAGACGTATGGTTATGCCACCGGAATTAACCACGTAAGTCCGAGGATACTCGGCAGTTGTTTTGGTTGTGAGGACGAGTAGTACGTGCATGCATAATTCATCACGGAACAAACGAATGTAATGTTTGTTTAAAACCTGTTAAGGATTAATAGTGTGTTATTTATCTTTAGAAGGAGTTGATAGGGATTCTCATGATAGATTTAAGTTGGGTATCTTAAGGTACTTTAGACATCCATCTGATTTCCAGCCTTTGCTGTTATCAGAATTGATTATCTCATTCTATTTATCTGGTACTTTCTCAAGCAAGGTATAAGGTTTCACCATTTGCATTCTTGTTGCAGATGGCAGCCCCTTCTAAAGTTTTCTGGGATCCGGAAGGGCATCTTCATACTAATGCCCTCCATTGGGAATGTTTCCCTCGTCTGCTCTGGGAATCCTTACAGTCTTTTCTTTATACGGAGCCTCCTCAGTATGATGCTGTCGAATTTGTGGAGGATGGAATTCATAGAGCTCATGTCAGAATGATCATTCCACCGCATCCATTTCGCTCCCAATGGCCGCCCATCGAAGTTAACGTGATAGGTTATCGTATCGTGGATACTGTTGAAGCAGCGGCATTAGAGGCAATCTATCGTTTCTGCCTTCAGCATCCGAAAGAAGTTGCAGGGAAGCCCATCGGGTTATTCTCAACAATGAATCCCGATGAGCCAGAATGGAATCTTAGAATCGTTCCAGAGAGTCATAGATTGGATGGCCCACCGGAGGAAGCACTCCAAGGAATGATGCGGTTTATGAATGTGCAATACCATTATCATCTACTTCTGCGTCGTGAGTTGGTGTCACACCCGATTTATAAGAACATAAATCAAGCAATCATATATGCGCCAGGATCAAGTCACGCATATATACAACAGATTATCAAGATATCACAACACATGTCAGGAATAACATTAATATAAATCGTAAACGAATCATGAATGAATTATTTTATTACAACCGAATCAAGAATCGGTTCAAGAGTTGCGGAAGCGTAAAAGGAATACATGAAGAGCTGGGCGCCACAGGGACGTCGACTGGGAGACAAACACCTAGAAGTCGTCGAAGCCGCTGACGTAATCCTCCACGTTGCCGGACACTGAGCAGCAGTCGAAGATATCCAAAATAGAACAGAAGAGTAGAGAGGCAAGTGTGAGTACAAACTAGTACTCAACAAGTATAACACGAGTACGAGGCTCTAAGGTTAGCTGACTCAACTGCATTAGCTTTTAATCTTGGCAAATTTTATTAAAACTAATTACTACAAGTGGATGAGTTACCATAACCCAAATTGCATAAAATTAATCAATATTAATTAAGAACTACTGAGAACCATCCCAACCAAAACCACCCGGGGAATCTCCCTAATCAAAGGTTGATAACCCCACTAATCAGACGGAGGATCTGGGCCGCTCATTACTGTGAGCACAGCTGATATATCAGTTTTACACTCTCGAGAGGTTGCACAACTTTACCCACAAGTCGTGAGCTACACTAGTTGTTCATCACACTTCCTTAGGTGAGATGGCTAGCAAGCACACTACGAGACCGTTACAAAGAATCACGTTGGTAAGGTGTAACCGCTAAGGATTCTGGATCAGCGACGATGGGGCCCACCTCCGGGGGTACAAGACACACAGCACAGACCAAGCCGGAGGAGCAGGGACCATTGAAGCTTACCACCCCTCTTGCCCACGCAGGTAAGTTACCCCCGAACCAAAATGACCTAATTAGTAAGTCAAGACCGTCCCATTCCAGTCTTGTGGTTGCGCGGTTGTCCCAGGTTGTCGCTCTATGAACCGGTCCTTATGGAGAGTGGCCAACCAAGCACTAAGCACCGTGCTGGCCCCCTAAACCATGTTTCTACAAAAACATATTTTTAAGGACGCACAAACCACTCAAGCACACAGCACAGAGGGTCGGCTCCAGAATTAAGTTGCATAAGACCATTAATCAAATTAATTACAAAGGACCGAGATTTGTTATAGCGCAGCAACCTAGCACAACTAACCAAAATGCAACCCAAAGGATATATATAAAGGATATAAAGGTGGCTAGGAAATCCTTATAGGCGCACAGAATTAAATGCAGTATGAAATTGTATTTAAAAGTGATAGGAGATTCATGTTATACTTGCCTTCCTCGTACTCTCCCGGCTGCTGCTCGAACTGCTCGGAAGATGGCTGCTCCTGGTACTGCTCCGGTGGCTCGACGTCTACTCACGATCGTAACAGCAACACATGGGCCACACATGCACACACGTGCAAACAATAGCAAATTATAAGAAACAGTACACCAATACAATGGAACAGCACATAAAACTGGCCTAAAACTATTCTACGCCTAAAACTTATAAATCGGGTGTGACAGATTGGTATCAGAGCCGTGTCGACTGTAGGACAAAGCCTAGGTAGAATTGGTCGAGTTTAGGACTTCTTTCCTCTTGCCTTGCCCCCGCAGATCTTCAACCATCATTGTTTCTGCTTCTATTCCTTGAGTCTTAAGCCCTAGATTTGCTATCTCTCCTGTCTTTTCTGAGAAATAGCTTGAACTTTCCATAGACGTTGGCCTGAGTCGCCTAATCCTGTAATTTATAAGTTTAGGTTGTCCCGATAAAAATACGCTAGAACGAGGGTGTTAGTCGAGTAGTGTGGAAAACTCGACTAAGTTGTGAATATTGAATGTTTGTTATTGTGCAAATGTTTGATTTGGATTTTTGGTTGATTGCATAGGCTAGTGGTGTTAAACTTGTTCATGCAAATCGACCCAACCCAACTTGAGCTAAATAATAAAATTTAGTTAGAACGTTGGGGGTAAAAAAACCTATATTCCTTTCTTTCTGTCATATCTTTCTGAAGTTTCATTTCCGCAGCTGCACGATATCTTACTCTCATAAAAATTTCGTTGTTGCAATCAGATGGTGAACACCAGGCGCACCGGTTCCGGTTCTGACCCGCAGGAGCAGAACAACCAGAGTACTGGTCAGCCGTTACCGATGCCTCCACCACTGACCCCGGAGCAGTTCTTCCAGCTCCAGATGCAGATGATGGCGACCCTGAACAATACTGTTCAGGCTCTGCAGCAGATCCATGCTCAGCCACCGCCTCCACCGCCGCCTCAGCCCCGTGACAGGTGTGCGGATTTCCTGAGAGGTCACCCTCCGACTTTCTCTCACGCCACGGACCCACTCCAGGCGGACGACTGGCTTCGTTCGGTAGAGCGCCAGTTGGTTGTTGCGCAATGCGACGACCGAGAGCGGGTTTTGTACGCAGCAGGGCAGCTGCGAGGCTCCGCTCTTGACTGGTGGGAGTCCTACCCAGCTCAGGACCACGACTCTCTCACCTGGGACCAGTTCCGTGAGCGTTTCAGGAACCATCACATTCCTGAGGGCATAATGAAGATGAAGCAGAAGGAGTTCCGTGCCCTTAAGCAGGTAAATTTGAATGGAATTCTCCGCAATCTCTTTGAGCTTGATCTATCCTTGATCTCTTTCGTAAACCTGACCATATCGAGCGACTTCTATCCTTGTTATCTGTGTTCGTTATTTCAGGGATCGATGACGGTGACGGAGTACCGTGACCGTTTCCTTCAGCTGGCCCGTTATGCCCCTGCTGACATCGCTCGTGATAGCGATAAGCAGGAGTACTTCAAGGAGGGACTGGATGATCACATCCAGTATGCGCTGCTGAACCACAGCTTCGACAACTTCAACCAGCTGGTTGATGCGGCTCTCAACACCGAGCGCAAGCGCCGGGAGATTGAGGATAAGAAGAGGAAGTTGGCTCCATCCTCTTCGGGCAGCAACACTCGTCCCCGCTATCAGCATCCACCACAGCAGCAGCAGAGGCCGCCCCAGCAGTACCAGCAGCGGCAGTAGTTTCCGCCTCGTCCTCAGCAGCAGCAGCAGGCAGGGCAGGGTCAGAGGCTTCCAGCGCCTCCGGCTCCACCAGCTCAGAGGCAGGGAGCACCCACTCCTCCTGCCGGGCAGCAAGCCGCTGCATTTCCGCGAGTGTGCTTCCACTGCGGCGAGCCGGGGCACTACGCCAACGTCTGCCCTCGGAAGGCGCAGGCAGGACAGCAGGGCCGTGCAGCTCAGCCCAAGGCCCTAGCTCAGGGCAGGGTGAACCACGTGACGGCCGAGTCAGCGGCCGAGGCTCCTAACGTGGTCATTGGTACGTTCATGGTTAATGCCCATCCTGCTACCGTGCTTTTTGATACTGGTGCTACACATTCTTTCATCACCCAGTCTTTTGTTGAGCATCATGGTATTCCTACTAGCACATTAAAGAGGTGCATGTTAGTATCTTCACCGGGAGGACAGTTGAGGTCTCATGTCTTCTGTCTCAGAGTCAGTGTGGCTATAAGGGGGGTAGATTTCAGTGCAAATCTGATGGTGCTAGACTCCAAGGGCATTGATGTGATCCTTGGGATGGAGACTCTTGCCAAGTGGGGAGTCCGGATAGATTGTGCTTAGAGGACGGTTTTTCTGTCAGCACCAGATGGTCAGGAAGTCACTGTTGGTGCCACAGAGCCTTCTGGATTTCTTCATCAGATGGAGGCTAGACCCACGGATGGTATTCGCGTGGTGTCTGAATTCCCGGATGTCTTTCCGGATGATTTGCCAAGTATGCCGCCTGATCGCGACATTGAGTTTTCTGTTGATCTCTTGCCTGGCACAGCTCCTATTGCTAAGAGGCCCTATCGTATGGCTCCTGTCGAGCATGAGGAGGTTAAGAAGACTGTCGACGAGTTGCTAGCTAAGGGTTATATCCGTCGCAGTTTCTCTCCTTGGGCTTTTCCTGTATTGCTTGTAGAGAAGAAGGATGGCGCGAAGAGGATGTGCGTCGATTATCGGGATCTGAATGCAGTCACTATAAAGAACAAGCATCCATTGCCCCGTATTGAAGACCTCTTTGATCAGTTTCAGGGTGCTTGTGTATTCTCGAAGATTGATCTGCGTTCTGGGTATCATCAGCTGAAGATTCGTCCTGAGGATATCCCGAAGACGGCATTCACCTGCAAGTATGGGTTATATGAGTATACGGTCATGTTCTTTGGCTTGACCAATGCTCCGGCTTTCTTCATGCATCTGATGAACAAGGTTTTCATGGATTATCTGGACACCTTTGTGGTGATATTTATTGATGATATCCTGATATATTCCAAGTCAGAAGCGGAGCATGAGAAGCATCTGAGGCTTGTGTTGCAGAGGCTCAGAGAGCACAAGCTGTATGCCAAGCTCAGCAAGTGCGAGTTCTGGATTGACGAGGTTCCGTTCCTCGGTCATGTTATCTCCAAGGGAGGTATTGCTGTGGACCCCGGAAAGGTGAAGGATGTGCTTGACTGGGTTGTACCGCAGACGGTGAAGGAAGTCCGCTCTTTTCTGGGCTTAGCAGGTTATTATCGGAGGTTCATTGAGAATTTCTCCAAGATTGCGAAGCCTTTGACTTCCCTGCTGGAGAAGGGTGTGGATTTCTCTTGGACTGATGAGCGTCAGAGTGTCTTCGAGGAGCTGAAGAAAAGGTTGACCACGGCGCCAGTCCTTACTCTGCCTGACCAGAGCAAGAGGTTCACAGTGTATTGTGATGCTTCGAGGGATGGTCTTGGTTGCATTCTGATGCAGGAAGGCAGAGTGATAGCTTATGCTTCGCGGCAGTTGCGCCGGCACGAGCTGAATTATCCCACTCATGATCTGGAGTTAGCCGCAGTTGTGCATGCTCTGAAGATATGGAGGCATTACTTGTTTGGGTAGAGGTGTGATATTTACACCGATCACAAGAGCCTCAAGTATATTTTCACTCAGAGTGAGCTGAATATGCGGCAGAGAAGATGGCTAGAGTTGGTCAAGGATTACGACCTGGAGATTCACTATCATCCGGGCAAGGCCAATGTTGTAGCAGATGCTCTGAGCAGGAAGAGCTATGTTAACATGGCCGTGGCTTTTCAGATGCCTCAGGAGTTATGCGAGGAATTCGAGCAGTTGAGTCTGGGTTTCTTGCATCATACCTCGGGTACATCATTCGAGGCAGAACCCACTCTAGAGGCAGAGATCAGGCAGCATCAGAAGGAAGATAAGAAGCTGCAGGAGATTCGTGAGTTGCTCAAGATTGGCAAGGCTCCTCATTTCAGAGAGGATGATCAGGGTACCCTGTGGTACAAGGGTCGTATATGTGTGCCGGATGTGAATGATCTCAGGAAGCTGATTCTGAGTGAGGCTCATGATACAGCGTATTCTATCCACCCTGGCAGCACGAAGATGTATTACGATCTAAAGGAACGATTCTGGTGGTATGGAATGAAGCGTTCCGTTGCGGAGTACGTGGCTATCTGTGACACTTGTCAGCGCGTCAAGGCAGAGCATCAGAGGCCAGCAGGATTATTGCAGCCGTTGAAGATTCCAGAGTGGAAATGGGAGGAAATCACTATGGACTTCATTGTTGGCTTGCCTCGTACTCAGAAAGGGTACAACTCCATATGGGTAGTAGTGGATCGGTTGACGAAGGTTGCTGACTTCATTCCGGTGAACACTACTTACTCCGGTACTAGACTCGCAGAGTTGTACATCTCCAGGATTGTCTGTCTGCATGGTGTTCCTAAGAAGATTATATCTGATCGAGGATCTCAGTTCACCTCACGGTTCTGGGAGCAGTTGCATGATTCGTTGGATACGAAGCTGCGCTTCAGTACTGCTTATCATCCTCAGACAGATGGGCAGACAGAAAGGACCAACCAAGTGTTGGAGGATATGCTTCGAGCCTGTGCTATTCAGTATGGTACCAGCTGGGATAAATGCCTGCCGTATGCAGAGTTTTCTTATAATAACAGCTATCAAGCCAGTCTGAAGAAGTCTCCTTTCGTGGCTCTGTATGGTCGGAAGTGCAGGACCCCATTGTATTGGGATCAGATTGGCGAGAGGCAGGTATTTGGTCCGGATATTGTTGAGGAGGCAGAACAGCTGGTACAGCAGGTGCGAGAGAACCTGAGGGTCGCTCAGACTCGTCAGAAGAGCTACGCGGATGTTCGTCGTCGAGAATTGACCTTCGCAGTGGGTGATCATGTGTATTTGAAGGTCTCGCCGATGAGAGGGATCCGCAGGTTTAATGTACGAGGGAAGCTAGCACCTCGGTACATTGGTCCGTTCAAGGTGTTGGAACGGAAGAGTGAGGTGGCATATTGTTTGGAGTTGCCACTCAATCTCTCAGGGGTGCACGATGTGTTCCACGTGTCTCAGCTGAAGAAGTGCTTGAGGGTGCCAGAAGAGCAAGCACCGATAGAAGGGTTGGAGGTGCAGGAGGATCTGACCTACACCGAGCATCCAGTGAAGATTCTGGAGACATCTGAGAGAGTTACCAGAAACAAGAGGATCAAGATGTGCCGTGTTCAGTGGAGTCACCACACGGAGGATGAGGCTACTTGGGAGCGATAAGACGAGCTAAGGAAGACATATCCCGATCTCCTTGCTAGCTAGCCTATCCGAATCTCGGGACGAGATTCCTGTAAGGGGGGTAGGTTTGTAACACCCTAATGTAATTTTCCCAAATTTTAAGGAATTTATTTTGGCTCAAATAAAATTTTCAAGGTTTTTCTAATTTATCCTGCATTTAAAAGAAATTTATAACACGGGAAAATAAAATTTATTATAAGGTCAACATGTTTGTGCATTCATGCTGGTGCATAAGTTTTATTTGGTTGAGTGCATACAAGTTGAATTCAAATTCGAACTGAATTCCAATAGATTTGAGTGGAAACAGGAAAGTGAGTCAGTGATTTTCTCTTTTCTCAGTCACTCCCGTAGTCTCTCTATTCTCAGTCATTCCTTCCTTTCTCAGTAATTCCTTTCTTTTCTCTGTCATTCCTTCCTTTCTCAGTAATTCCTTTCCTTTCTCAGTCATTCCTTTCCTTTCTCAGTCGTTCCTTGCCTTTCTCAGTCATTCCCTCAGCCTGACCCCACCTATCGGCCCCTTCCCCCTCTCCTCCTTCTTCTCCGGCGCTCAACTTCCCCCGAGATCTCCGGCGAGCTTCCTTATCCGGGCCCGCGCGCCCAGGGCAGCGCCGCCGCCCTACAAAAGGGAACCCCCCTGCGCCCTGGTACCCAGAACCCTAACCCCAGCCTTGCAACCCCGGAGACCCCAGCGCCGCCGCCCTTTTTCCTCCGCCACGCAGACGCCTCGGCCTCACCGTCGACCGGCCATTCCGTTGCACCCCGGACCCCCACGTCACTCGCAAAAGCTTCCCCTCGCCATCCCGAAGCTCCAAGAGGCCAGCATCGAAGCTCTACGCCTCGGCATCGACCGAATTTTCCGAGGAAACCTTCTCCGGTGAGCTGCTCCGACATCGGAATTCCTCGCAGTCGTTGCATCCCGACCCATTTTGACCCTCTGACCACCTCCACAGGGGTCCCCGGAGCCAATCTACGCCAGCCAAGGACCCCGGTCACCTCGGCATCACCCCTCCCCGCGGAAGCCCGATCCTCTCCGCCGCCGGACGTCGTCGTCTTCCTCACTCCGTCGCGTCTCCGACCTCCACACCCCTCGGTGAGCTTCCCCTTCGCGCCCTGGTTCTTTTGTACTAGGAGTCATGATCCTTAGCTAGCCGCAGAGCCTAGACCGCGCGCACGCCGGCGTGGTTGGTCGTGCCGAGCCGCTCTCGCTGTCGTTCCACCCTAACCGAGCTCGAATCCACCTCCACAAGTGCCCAGCTAGGTTCCCCGCATTGTGCTCTACCTCCTGGGTTTGATCTCGTCGTGAAATGTCCCCGGGAACGCGTGATCGCGTGTCTCCGGCGAGCTCCCGAGCCGCGCCGCCGCGGGCTTGATCGCCGGCGTCTCTTGCCGCCGCCTGTGCTCCCCGACCCAAACCGAGCCGTCCGATCCGAAGTCAGTGGTCGGGATTAGATCCCGCGTACCTCTTCTATCCCAGCCCTCCGATCAAGATCCAGTGGGCCGGACCCCCTCGGACAGATCGGACCGTCCGTAAACGGCAGTCAGATCGGACCGTCCGTAAACAGCAGTTAGATCGGACCGTCCGAACCGGAGTGCGTCGGAACCGTTCGATTTAGATCCAACCGCCCAGATTAGAGGCCGCGTACCCCTTCAACTGTGGCAGTTTTGTTAAAGAGCCCCTGAACTTCCTTGGAATCAACCCGCAGTCCACCTTCGTTCAGAAGAAATTCTAGCTAGGTCCTGTTTTTCGCACCGAAGCCCCTGAGCTTTCCAGTTTTTGAACCCGCCGTCCATGCCCTGTGTTTTCACGTGCTAACCCCGAGTCTATGCTTTAATTATGTTTAGGCCCCTAGTTTTTGCCCAGAACCCCCCTGTAGTCCAGTTTTTCTTGCAGATAGGCCCCTAGGTCTTATTTTAAGTGTAGTTTTCGCGTTTTAGCTCCGTTTTAAGCGTTCTTTATATCCACGCGATCGTTGTAACGCGTAGAATAGTTCTAGGCCAGTTTTATGTGCTGTTCCATTGTATTGATGTACTGTTTCTTATGTTTTGCTATTGTTTGCATGTGTGTGCATGTGTGGCCCATGTATTGCTGTTATGATCGTGAGTAGACGTCGAGCCACCGGAGCAGTACCAGGAGCAACCATCTTCCGAGCAGTTTGAGCAGCAGCCGGGAGAGTACGAGGAAGGCAAGTATAACATGAACCTCCTATCACTTGTAAATACAATTTCATACTGCATTTTAATTCTGTATACCTATAAGGATTTCCTAGCCACCTTTATATCCTTTACATATATCCTTTGGGTTGCATTTTGGTTAGTTGTGCTAGGTTGCTACGCTATAACAAATCTTGGTCCTTTTTAATTAATTGGATTAATGGTCCTATGCAACTTAATTCTGGAGCCGACCCTCTGTGCTGTGTGCTTGAGTGGTTTGTGCGTCCTTAAAAGATGTTTTTGTTAGAAACATAGTTTAGGGGGCCAGCACGGTGCTTAGTGCTTGGTTGGCCACTCTCCATAAGGACCGGTTCATAGAGCGATAACCTGGGACAACCGCGCAACCACAAGACTGGAATGGGACGGTCTTGACTTACTAATTAGGTCGTGTTGGTTCGGGAGTAACTTACCTGCGTGGGCAAGAGGGGTGGTAAGCTTCTATGGTCCCTGCTCCTCCGGCTTGGTCTGTGCTGTGTGTCTTGTACCCCCGGAGGTGGGCCCCATCGTCGCTGATCCAGAATCCTTAGCGGTTACACCTTACCAACGTGATTCTTTGTAACGGTCTCGTAGTGTGCTTGCTAGCCATCTCACCTAAGGAAGTGTGATGAATAACTAGCGTAGCTCACGACTTGTGGGTAAAGTTGTGCAACCTCTCGAGAGTGTAAAACTGATATATCAGCTGTGCTCACAGTCATGAGCGGCCCAGATCCTCCTTTTGATTAGTGGGGTTATCAACCTTTGGCGAGGGAGATTTCCCCGGGTGGTTTTGGTTTGGATGGTTCTCAGTAGTTTTTAAATAATATTGATTAATTTCTTAAGCAATTTGGGTTATGGTAACTCATCCACTTGTAGTAATTAGCTTTAATAAAATTTGCCAAGATTAAAAGCTAATGCAGTTGAGTCAGCTAACCTTAGAGCCTCATACCCGTGTTATACTTGTTGAGTACTAGTTTGTACTCACACTTGTCTCTCTACTCTTCTGTTCTATCTTGGATATCTTCGACTGCTGCTCAGTGCCCGGCAACGTGGAGGATTACGTCAGCGGCTTCGACGACTTCTAGGCGTTTGTCTCCCAGTCGACGTCCCTATGGCGCCCAGCTTTTCATGTATCCATTTTACGCTTCCGCATTTCTTGAACTGATTCTTGATTCAGTTGTAATAAAGATATTCATTTTATAATTTATACGCTTTTATTCGTGACATGTGTTGTGATATCTTGATAGTCTGTTGTATATATGCGTGACTTGATCCTGGCGCATATATGATTGCTCGATTTATGTTCTTATAAATCGGGTGTGACAGTTGGGCTGAGCAATCTATATTGCTCGAGGTCATTACAGAGAAGCTGATAGACAAAATACTCAAGTGGATCAGCTTCAAGCTTTAGTGACTCAAAAGGATGAGATTATCGCAGCACGGGATGAGACCATCCACCATCGGGAAGATCAGATCAATGAGAGTGATCACATAATCACTCAGCGTGATACTATTATTGAATTTCTACAAGCACAAGTCCAAGATTTGATCCTTGCGGTTGATGATGCTCAAGCTCATATTGAAGAACTACAGCAGCCTCCGATCCCTCCCGTTGCACCTGCAGTACCTGAGGCTGAAGAAGAGGATCCAGAGGAGATTGAAGGAGTCTCAGAACTAGATTCTGAGCACGGGGATCCTGTCATCAGTCCCCATCATTCCTCTTCTGGTAGTCAGTCATCAGTAGGAAACTTTGATGACTTTTAGTTGTGGTTAAGTGGGTAATAGTCTAGTTGTAACTGGTGTAAAAATGTGTAACATAGGTGGTGTGTAGTTTATCTAGACAGAGGGCCACTTGTTGTATATCTGGCATGTGCTGTTAGGCCAAAGTTTGTAATGGTTTGAGTGTGTTAATATGAGATGTAAGGATATCAGTATCTGTATAGTAATCTAAATCCTGTGTTAGGTTATCTGGTTCAATATCTTTGTATCTGTTATAAGTGGATTGAATGGAGCATATGCATTACATTTCCGTTTGGTAATTGCATATTATCTGAAATTGGAGTAAGATTATGGTTGATAATGGATATCTCCTCTATTTCAGATGGTTGGAGCTACTCAAGGAACCCCGGAAGGATTCCGGGCAGGTCAGCCTAGTAGTTCTCAGCAACCACCGCCGCCACCTCCAAACCTGGCTGAGGTTATGGCCCGGCAAACTGAGCTTCTTAATCAACTTGTGCAAGCTCAAATGGGCCACTTTCAGCAGCAACCTCGAGGCCGAGGTGAACCCCTGTCGGCCAGTTACCAGGATTTCCTCAGCACTCAACCGCCATTATTCCATAAGGCCGATGAGCCTTTGCAGCCCAGCAACTCCGGAGCACTGCTTGTCTTTGGTGGGATCAGTTTCATGCGATGCAACCTGCCGATCACGTCGTTACCTGGGACGAGTTTCGAACTGCGTTTCGAGCACATCACATACCAGCGGGACTCATTGAGCGGAAGCTCAATGAATTTTTGAATTTAACCCAAGGTACCCGCACTGTTACGCAGTATGCACAGGTTTTCAATCACCTGTGTCAGTATGCTGGATCTCATGCGGACACTGATGCCCGCAAATGTGACCGCTTTCGCCGGGGCCTAAACACCAAACTTAAGGAATGGCTGAATTTAGTAAAGGCCGATAATTTTAATGAGTTGGTCAATATGGCCATTACTCAAGAGGATTGTATTGCCGCCCACAGAGCAGAAAAGAGACGGAAAGCACCTACAGGGCCTACAACTTCACAGTCGCCAAGGTATCGGTTGATTCCGAGTAATGCCCCACGAGCTCCGCCTCGAGGCAATTTGCCTGGCAGATGGGTAGCTCGACCTCCTCAGCAGGCCCAATTCAGCCGACCACCGCTGCCACAAAGTCAGCAATAACCACGGCAAGGTCCACGACCGAGCTTTCCACCAGCTACTCCGGGAAACAACAATTATCGTTGTTTCAATTGTGGAAGCCCGTCCCACTTCATCAAAGATTGCCCTCAATCTAGGAAATCTTTTCAATGGTAGGCATCTAATCCGAACCACCAGGGAAAAGGCAGAAGACAAGTGGTGCAAGTCCGACAAGGGAGGGTGAATCTTACCACGCTCTCCGAACTTCCTGAGAGGACACCAATAATGACGGGTACATTTTCTGTCAACCATTATCCCGTTACTGTTCTTTTTGATACCGGTGCTACCCATAGTTTTATCAATACAAAGTTTGGGACTAAGATAGGCCTGGAAATTTATCCTATTAGTGGGATGTATATAATAACAACTCCTGGTGGTAGTATCTCCTCAAATCACGTCTATAGAGGCGTACCAATTCAAATGGGTAATAATCTGATGAGGGCAGATTTATTACTGTTAGACCTAAAAGGAATGGATGTTCTTTTAGGAATGAATTGGATGACCCAGTACCATGTATCTATAGATATCCCTTCTCGCATGGTGGAGATAGGTTCACCGGAAAATGAGCCTACTCTTCTTTATCTTCCACCACCAAAGTCCTTCGACTCTTGCACCTATGCTATATCTGGGGTCAAGCTAGAGGATATTCCAGTCATCCGTGAATATCCAGATGTTTTTCCGGATGACTTACCTGGAATGCCCCCAGACAGAGATATCGAGTTCATCATAGAACTCCAACCTGGTACAGCCCTATCTCCAAGAAGTCTTATCGCATGCCTCCTAACGAGTTGGCTGAATTGAAAATCCAACTCCAGGACCTCTTGGATAAAGGTTTCATTCGTCCCAATGCATCACCCTGGGGTTGTCCAGCCCTGTTTGTAAAAAAGAAAGACAATAGCTTAAGGCTGTGTGTTGATTACCGTCCTCTCAATGCGGTGACTATCAAAAATAAGTATCCCTTACCCCGCATTGACATTCTCTTCGATCAACTAGCCGGAGCTAAAGTATTCTCTAAAATTGATCTTCGTTCCGGCTATCATCAAATTAAGATTCGGCCCAGTGATGTTCCAAAAACAGCCTTCTATACTCGATAAGGTCTATACGAGTATCTTGTCATGTCGTTTGGTCTCACTAATGCTCCAGCCTATTTCATGTACCTCATGAATTCTGTCTTCATGCAAGAACTCGACAAGTTTGTTGTGGTCTTCATTGATGACATTTTGATCTACTCCAAAAACCCAAAAGATCATGCTCAACATCTTCATGTCATCGTTCAATGATTAAGAGACCACCACCTATACGCCAAATTCTCCAAGTATGAATTTTGGTTGGATACAATAAAATTTCTGGGCCATACCATCTCTGGTGACGGAATATCTGTCGACCCCAGTAAAGTACAAGAAGTGATGGATTGGAAACCCCCAACCTCAGTCCATCAGATCCGTAGTTTTCTTGGTCTAGCAGGCTATTATCGTCGATTCATACCGGATTTCTCCAGAATAGCCAAACCTATGACCGAGCTATTAAAGAAAGGTGTCAAATTCTCTTGGGATAAAAAATGTGATGATACATTCCATGCTCTCAGAGATCATCTTACCACTGCTCCAGTCTTGGCTCAACCTGATGTGTTACAACCCTTTGACATCTATTGCGATGCATCTGGAACTGGACTTGGTTGTGTCCTTATGCAAAGTCACCGAGTAATTGCATATGCATCACGGGCACTCAAAGTTCACGAACAGAACTATGCTACACACGACCTTGAACTAGCAGCTGTCATTCATGCCTTGAAAATTTGGAGACATCATCTAATGGGTGCCAAGTGTCATATCTATACTGACCACAAAAGCCTCAAATATATCTTTACCCAAGCAGATTTGAATATGAGGCAAAGACGCTGGCTAGAACTAATCAAGGATTATGGTCTAGAGGTACACTATCATCCTGGCAAGGCCAATGTCGTTGCAGATGCCCTCAGTCGCAAGGCACATTGTTCCTGCCTATCTGTCAAAGCTTTCAACGAAACTCTTTGTTGGGAAATGGGAAAGCTCAATCTAGAAATCATTCCCCAAGGTGACTTAAACCATCTCTTGGTTGAAGCCACGCTTAGGGATGACATTGTTCTAGCTCAGCAGCGTAGTGAGGGAGTTAGAATTATTAAGCGGAAGTTGATATAGGGAGAGAGAAAGTACAAATGTTTCCAGGTGGATTCCGAAGGAGTTTTGTGGTTCAACAAACGTCTTGTGGTACCTAAGGACCATAAACTCCGGAAGCGAATAATGGACGAGGCTCACTTGTCCAAATTTTCTATACATCCGGGCAGTACAAAGATGTATCAAGATCTGAAACAAAGCTTTTGGTGGACCCGTATGAGACGAGAAATTGCCAAGTATGTCTTAGAGTGTGATATCTGCCAAAGAGTCAAAGCTAGTCATCTGAAGACTGAGGGTACCCTCCAACTTTTAAGCATTCCTTCTTGGAAATGGGAAGACATCAGTATGGATTTTATTGTTGGACTACCTAATACTTCTTGGAAACATGACTCTATTTGGGTAATCGTAGATCGATTAACCAAAACCGCACACTTTCTTCCCGTGCATACTACGTATCTGGCCAAAAGATATGCCGAGATCTATTTGGACCAAATTGTTCGACTTCATGGCATACCTAAAACAATCATTTCTGATCGTGGGACGTTATTCTTCGCGCGATTTTGGGAGCAACTTCAAGGTGCTTTTGGGACTAAGTTAATTCGAAGCTCGGCGTATCATCCTTAGACAGATGGACAGACGGAAAGAGTAAATCAGGTTTTGGAGGATATGCTCAGAGCCTGTGTCCTCCAATACGACAAGAATTGGGAAAAATGCTTGCCGTTGGCAGAATTCTCATACAATAACAGCTATCAGGCCAGTCTCAAAATGGCCCCATTCGAAGCCTTGTACGGTCGCCGTTGTAGAACTCCTTTGAATTGGTCACAAATCGGCGAGCGTAAAGTCTTTGGACCTGATCTTGTTAGTGAGGCAGAAGAGAAAATAAGAATTATACAGGCAAATCTCAAGATGGCACAATCTCGACAGAAAAGCTATGCTGATGTACGAAGGAAACCCTTACAATTTCAAGTTGGAGACTTCGTATATCTTCGAGTCTCTCCTACCCGAGGTGTTCAAAGATTCGGTGTAAAAAGGGAAACTTGCTCCTCGATACATCAGGCCCTTTGAAGTCCTTGAAGTCTATGGACCTGTAGCTTATCGTCTTCAACTTCCTCCTCAATTAGCAGCCATTCATAACATCTTCCATGTATCTCAACTCAAGAAGTGTGTTAAGATTCCTACCGAAATCATCGAATCTCAAGCTGTTGAAATCGAACCAGATCTGACCTATACAGAGCATCCGATCAAGATACTAGACACTAAAGAGAGAAGCACCAGAAGAGAAACCATCAGAATGTACAAGATTCAGTGGAACCATCATACGGAAGAAGAAGCAACATGGGAAACCGAATCCTATCTTCAGCATAACTTCCTCGACTTCTTCCAAGCCAACCTCCAAGCTTGATTATTCCATTCCTTTCTGTTCCGGAATCTCGGGACGAGATTCTTTTTAGGGGGAAGACTATGACATTCAGGTAAATAACTTGGTCACACCCTAGAGTTTTGGTATGCTTTTATGTGCAAAGTATGGCAAAGGTGTGCTTAATGTGTGCAATGTTAAGGAAAAAGTGCTATTTATGTAATTAAATTTAACTAGGGGTCTTTTTATGCAAAATGGGTGGATATGGAGGGAAAAGTTTAAAAGCATGAGGGTTGTTTTGCAAAAGATGGTAACTTGTGGTTAAATTGCAAAAATATGAGAAATTACCCTTGGGTATACGTGTAAAAGTAGTTTTATCTATAGGATTTACATAAAGTTTGAAAATATTACTAAGTTTATAGTATCTTCAAAATTGTTGCTCAACTGCAGATGAACCTTAAAGAGAAGTTGTAGAGTTTGAAAAACTATGCACTTTTGCTTTTTGGACCATCTCCATTTGAGCACTGGTTTAAAAGTTACAAGCTCTTTACAGTGAAGTCCCTATGTTTCTTTGGTTTTGCAAATCGGTCCTCGGCTCCATTCTTCCCCTTCTTCCTCCCTGAGCCCCTGCTCCTCTGCTCTGCGCCGCTGCTCGTCTGGCGCCTCTGCCGCCGGCGCAGTGCGCCGCTCCTGGCCGCCGCCCTCCACCTCCCGCTCCTCCCTCGCCCACGTGTCACCCCACCGTCCCTTCACCGCCCTAACTCCTCTGCTGGCGCTCCGCCCGAGCGCCACGCCGCTCGCGTGTTGCCAGCGCCGCTCGCCGGCATTTCTGTGGCCGCCGTGATCCTCCGACCGCTCTCCCCCGTAGCAGCTCAAGGCCGAGACTTTGCTCACCCTTGCTTCCCTCCTCTCTTCCCAATTGCCTATAAAAGGCTGCCCCCTTCCGCGCGCGTGCCCCACTGCCGCCGCCCTTCCATTAGCGCCGTCGAGCTCGGTCCACCGCGGGACTACCCCCTCCGCCCGCTCCCTCCCCAATTTGGTAGCGCATCCACCTTCCCCGGCCCCCACTGCACCTCCCCAGCCGGCCCCTCCTTCCCCCGGACGCCGGAGCGCCGCCGCCGCCGCTCACCCTCGGCCGCCGGCTCGGTCTCCCGTGGACAGCCCTCCTCCGGCCATCTCAAGCCCGCCCAAGACCACCGGTGGGTAGCCTGAGATCCCCTCGTGCTCTCCCTCCCCTTGCCCCTCACCGCCGGCGACCCCCATGGCCGGAATTTGGCCGGACCCGAGCCCCTCACCGCCGGCCATGGCCTTGGACCCAATTGCGTGAACCCTTTTCTTTCCAGGGGGTTATCTGTTAAAACTAAGGGCTGGTTTGTAATAGGAATAGTTGTTATTTCATGTGTGTGCATGTTCTGTCTTGCAAAATTCGTAGCAATTCACAGAAAAATCCAAAAGTGGCAAAATTAGTTTTATTGGAAACTAGATTTCAAACCCTATAACTTTTGCTAATGAAGTTTAGTTTGAAACAAAATACTTTTATCTCTATTTTAAATCTAAGATTAAAGAGTAGTTTGAACTTAACCTCTACATTTCTTGCTTGTTGCTTTTGAATGTTTGGCATGTGTGTTCTTTAAGCTATATGTAACCCTGTATTAGGATTTCAAACTCAAATTTGTTTTAAACTTAACTTCTTTGATTTAGGCATTTCGAATTTGAAATATTATCTAAACATGTTGTATAACCCTTTCTAATTAAGATCTATTGTCATTCTCTAATATGTTAATGATTAGTGTAAAATGAAATTTTCAAAACCTTATGATATTTTACTTAAAGTTTTAAAATTAAGTTTGGGTTTAAATTCAAATTCAAATTTAAATATTTCAGTTCTTGTTTGCAACAAATTCAGCAATACCTTTATGATTCCTTTATAACTAGCGTTTCAAACCTAAACCCTCTTTATTTTATGAGCTTTTGTGTGATAACTTGGTGAATTATAACATTTGAAATATAAGATTTTAAATTTAAACCTTACCTTACTTAATTTATTGCATCTCATATAGAATCAACGACGCTCGACGACGGGGACTACGAGTTGGTCTTAGGACAAGACCAAGGCTTTTCAGAAGACCCAGCGCAAGTCGTCGAGGGACTAACTGAAGCCCCGAACCCAAGTTCGGAAGCCTCTGACACTCCTACCCCCAACCTCACTCAAGAGGGCAAGCCCCGGACATATCCCATTACTTTATTTACACTACAATCTACGTCTATTTATATTATATCTTGCATTAAGTCTAGGAGTTGAAGTGAAACCCTAGTTGCATGAGATCTTAGGAATCCAATGTATTGCTCCCGAGTCCTTATCGCTTAGATGCTCTGCTAAATAGGACCGGTAAAAGTCGGGTGATTTTCTGTCACTCGCGCGATATAGGAGTTGCATGTTTACAATTCAGCAACCACTATAAGGATGATGGACAGGGTCATGTGCTGTATCATGACCTGAGGATTACCCTGTCTATTTTGATAAAAGTTTTAAGGTTGAAATGTGTGGTAGTGGTGGCTAAGCTTTTGAAAGTACTAGCCACATGCCGCGAAATATGGTAAGCGGTAAGCCTAGTACCCGATTGGCCCGGCGAATGGAACGCGTCTCCACCACTCGACTTTTATTTTATGTATACACGCACCGACGTGTGGGAGTACGTTCTGCATGGCAGACAGAAATACGGGTTTTGTAGTCGCGCTACAGACGTATGCCCTGCACGAGTGATGTGCGTACGGTCCTGCAGTCGCTTGTGGTGGCCCCGATCCATAACCCGGAATATGAGGGAAACGGTTGCTTCGGAACGCCCTGTTGGTATTCCAAACGTGTGTGTTAGGTTTACCTTGCAAGGTTAAATTCGATTCGGATCGTCCGCCTCTCACGAGGATTGAGACTGATTATCCCTTTTGCCACATCGAGTAAAAAGTATAATTGTTGATGGAATAATCTTGATGGATGATAATCTATATCTTGCTTGTTTAGTATAGGTGCTTACCTAGAATGGCTAATCAAGCTAGAATCTGAAAGCTAAAACTTGAAAATAGTCTATACTCTCTGTTGCTTTTCAGCTGAAAATAAACTCAGAGCCCCATATAGTACCTTCATGAGTCTAGTTACAGGCTTAAGTATACCCAAAACCCGGGTAAGCCTTACTGAGTATTAGGATACTCAGCCTTGCCAATATCTGTTTCAGGTATGACCTTCGAGAATCCCACGGACAAACTTATGTGGACAACGTCCGTTCCTTATGGCTGGTCCGTGGAGTGGGACCCGTCCCCGGCCGGCAGTGACCCTCCGGAGTGACACCAGGCACTGGGCTAAGTTTGGTGTCCGCCTTCGCGACGTGTGTAGTCGCGTAAACTTTTCCTTCCGCTGAGAGTTTGGACAAGCCATTATGCTTGTCAGTTTGGACACGGTTTGTATAAATTTACTTATGTTTGAACCCGGTTTGTAATAATGTATGAATGTCTGTAAATTAAAAGTTGATGAGCTATTCTGAGATGTGAACTCGCCTTCGTGCGACGTAAACCTGCTTCGATCCTGTTGAACCGTAGTTGTATCGGGCGGAGACCCGACAGACCAAGAAATTGTTCCGTTTGAAGTGCGTTGAGCCGATTGCAGTTGTACGGTGATCATTAGCGCACTTGAGCCGGAATAATTCAGGCGGTTCTGCCACAGCGACGGATACGATATCTTCTTTTTTCGGAATGGATCGATCTAGATTGCTAAACAAGGGGGTAATGTGGCTTGGACTGGATTCTCAAGGTGGTCCATGGCCCACCCGAACCACCCCCTAGCTCCGCCCCTGCCATACATGGTCCCACCATGTGAGCCCCTGTCCTTCATCCCACCACTTCTCTGTTCTATTCCCAAAGCCAAGAAGAATGCCTCCGTGAGAGGGAGTTCGAGCTCGCGGTGGCTAAGCGGTTGGCAGTCGCGCCCGCGGTGGAGCAGCTCGCAGACGGTGGCGCACCACGGCTGCTGGAGTGCTGGGTGTCGGCGAGGCCGCAGCGTAGTGGATGGGCGGTAGCGGAGGCTCGTCCACGGCGACGCGCAGGCGGAACTGCGGTCGATTGCGGAGCGCCCGGCAAGCACGCAGGCGAGGCAGCGGCCGGCAGTGAGAAGGACGCTGGCGGGCGTGCGATGGGTGCTTGGATGGCTGAAGAGACGAGGAGAGAGGGTGAGCGTGGGAAGGTGGGGAGGTAGAGAAAAAGTAAATAATTGTTGTTAGTGGATCCCACATATTCTCTCACCTCCATATTAGAGCAGGTACAATAAGGTCCAGTCAGCTGGCTATAAGCCTTATTTTATTATATTTATGCTGAGGTGGAGGAGAGAAGAGAGAAGAGAGAGAAGGAGCTGGCTGTAAGATAGTAGCCAGCTCATAACTGGCTATATCACAAATTCCCAGACTGAGGTGAGAGAATGAGAGTATGCAAGTGGGGTCTAATATTAATTACGCAACACTCTTTTAGCCAACATAATAGCCAATCTATTATATTTGTTGACTACAATATTAACTTTAGATGACATAGCAAATTCTTGTAGTCGGCAGCGGGCTAAACTATTGTTCTTGCTCTTATCCCTCACCCCTCACGTCCAATCATCCGGCGACATCACCAACTCTTCGACGGGTGTGCGAGTTGCGGGGCCCCGCTGAGGCAGACGGCCGCGCGCGGCGCGGGAATAGGAGGGCCTCTTTGGGTGACGTGGTGTGCTGTGTGAGCGTACTCGTAAAATCCTCTGAGGCCATGGGGAGCAAGCTTCTTTTAAAAACCCGATGCTTATCGGGAGAGCTCCCTCCGTGTAGAAGCCTTCTTCTCAAAAAGTGTTGACAAGTGGAAGCAGTTAAAGCTGAAAAATGCTTAAGAATTTTTCCACCATCCTTGAATTTCTATACAACCTTCAACTAAAATGTTTTTGTGTTTTTAATCTTGATTTTCTTGAGACCGAACTTCAGTTTTCTTAGTGAGCTCAGGAGTCGTCGACGCCAAGTTCTGTAGCAAAGTTGGATTTAGGTGATTGGGTCTATCACCATGCATAGTGGCAGGTGACACTAGCTCTGGATGATAGATATAGTTCCCACTTCAAGTAAGGTCTCACTTAAGATTTTGTTGGGTCATTTCTGAGATGGAAGGGATTGGAGGAGATCGAGGGGATTAGATCCCCAACTGACTCGTAGGGAATCTAATCCCCTCAATCCCTCTCAGTTAGGGATTAAACAAACATGGCCTAAAGCAGCGGCTAACCAAGAGAGGATATTTTAATTTTTTACTATCGCCGTGGGCAAAAATAAAATGATTCTTTGTGGTCAGCTCGTAGAATCCAAAATTGATTAGCAAGATTTTGGATTTTTTATATAGTCGTTCCCAGCAACTTCATATAATACATGCGACTTTAATTTACACTTTTAAACCACATCGAACATCTAGATCAACCTCTTAATGTGACTTCAATTTTGTTTTTGCAAATTCATACTTTAAGGTATGTACATCTGTAGACAATTTTTCATGTAGGGATGTTTTTCTGGTGATGCTAAAATATTTCTTGTGGAATTGATTATTGAAACATAAAGGGGGAAAAACCATCCTGTGCAACAAAAGGCACTCGATGACATCTCATCTCTGACGCGGTCCCGAGACCAAATCAGAGGCAAGTTCCGCAGCTTAGTCGATTCGGATTTCCTCTCTGCTTACAAAAGACTGTTTTTATGCTCTAACAAAAGAAAAAGGGAAAACGTCAATCAAACAAATAAAAGCAGAAATGTTCCTTGCCTTCCGTCCTTCATGAACAAAAATAGGACACAGTGTGCAGGCGCACAACCATGTGAAGGGGAAAAAACGCAGTGTGTGTGGACCGTCCTCATCCAAGGGAAAAAAGAAACCCTCGTCACACGCTCTAGCAAGTGATTCTCGGGAAGTTGGATTTCATGCAGTCGCAAGGCATTGATTCGAGTGATGAGAAGCTCGATCCTGAAGACAGTGCGCAACCAAGAGTTCGATCCCGCTGGCACATCGTCGATTCAGTTAGCTAGGACTCAATCCTAGTGGCAGAAAACATTGATTTGGATCCACAAATTTGCGAGTACCGTGATTATAGTTTGCTGGGATTTCTCAAACAAGTGAGGCCTCGTTGGATCCATGGACTAAAGTTTAGACCTAAAATTTAGTGTATTAGGTGATCCAAACATGTGGACTAAACTTTGGACTAAAGTTTAGTTTCATCCTTTAATCTATTATTAGTCCATAGAATCCATGTAATTTGAGCTAAAGTTTAATTTCACCCATTTATTTATTTCAAATATTAAATTATATTAACTAAAATATGGCCCATGTAATTAGTGTAATTAATTTTTATTGTAAAAGGTCTTAGTGTGATGGTTGCTGGACTTAAGACCTGTGTTTGGCATAGCTTCAGCTTCTCCTAAAACAGCTTTTGAAGCAGCTTCCAGCTTCTCTGATGAAGCAGAAGTTGTTTTTAAAATTGTTTGACAAAACATGGACCCGCGGGAGAAGCTGAACGAAGCTACTCCAGTGTAAGCTACAAACAGCTTCACCAGGTGCTTCATGGATGAAGCTGCTGGAAAAATACCCGTTTAGCATAGCTTCATGTGAAACTCTTTTTAAGCTGTTTAAGAAGGTGTACCAAAGAGACTCTTGAAGAATAAGAATTATGGATTGGAATACGCTCTCCTCTCTTTTCCTATCAAATTTATATGTGCATTATTATGATTAGACCCAAAGGTTGCATGGCACATATGCTAATGGTATGTTACAAAAGTGTTTCTTTTATACAACTATACCCGTGTGCTATATGTCTGAGTGAACAAAATATAATTGGTACATGCATGCAGTTCTGAGAAGTGCCGTGTGCTAGTGCTATTACTTAAAGGCAGCATTATGCATTTACAAGCATGAAAAGGTTTGAGTGCTTGACATACATGCATAGTGTTTGATTAATTAATAGCCCAGCACTAACACCTCATAACATACGCTGCAATGTTTTGCTTAATGGATGAAACGGCTGCACCAGATATTATGGCATGAATTGCATGCATCGGTGGGCAGCACCAGCACAAGTGTATAAATAGATGAGGCCTATGAATGATCAAGGTGACTTGAACACAGAAAGAAAACACACCAATGAAAGTAGTAGTTCTCCGATCATCAAAAGAACAAGAAAGGAGGAAGGAAGAGTGGAGAGATAATCTTCCAAGATGCAACGAGCCAATATGCCGCAAGGTAGGTTTGTGCATATTGCACATGAACGGATAAGATGTGCGACGCACACATGAATGATTGTTGTTTCTTTATTTGGTTGAATCAATTTTGTGCTAATCTGATTTCGTAATGCTTCCGCAAATGGTTGTTTTATGCTTACATGAAATAGTTTCCCACCTTAGTTCAGTCCATAGATCCAAACAAGCATTGACTAAAATTTAGTTACCTAATATTTAGTCAACCGGACTAAACTTTAGTCCTAGGTGATCCAAACGGAGCCTGATTTTGGGGAAGTTTGTTGCAGTGATTTATGATGTTGCAATGAGCTTTTCTCGATGTGGTGACATGTGTTAAGTGTTGCAAGTGACGGTTTCAGATGTTGTAAATGTAATAGGTGATTAGAGATGTTAAAATAGATAAATTAAGATGTGTATCATTTGAAATCCTTCGCATGATGTTTTTTGTTTGTCTGTGAGATTAGTCGAAGAGTTGAGCTTCATTGACAATCATTTGCACGGACTCAGTCGTGTGAATTGTGACCAAAAAAATGTTGCATGCAACACGTGACGTTGGAGAGGGAATTTTCTTCATAGAATTGGATGCAGCAGCAAGCTATTAAGTGTTGTTTTCCCCTGTCTCAAATATTGGGTTTTGATGTTGCAGTCACAGTTTTTCACATAAGATATTTGTTGGTAGCTTATCCAATGAAAAAGGGTTAAACAAAATTTAAACGGGGAGGCGGCTCAAACGAGCCACAAATGAGTCGGCACCTCATTGCCTCCAATCCTCCCATGGTCTTGGTACACGCGCAGCAGGCAACCCAACCCTCTCCAGGAAGCACTCGAGACTTCATCATCAGTCGAAAAGATTACCAGGATGACGCCCATCGCCAAAAGAAAAGTGCGATTACCAAACTAATGAACAAGAACAGATGCTTCGGGGCAAAAAAGATGCAACTGAATAACTCTTTTAACAATGTCATTGAATTGTCCAGAGGTGGTTACACATGCTTGCTTACTGAAGAAACAAATTCTGAAGAAATACATCAGGGAGGGGGGAGTGAAAGAATGCCAATCTGACAAGCTTGTCTATACGCTACAGATGAACATCAGAATATCTACCGAGTGTTTCTATCTCATAACCTCCTATAGGCTATGCAACAATGGAACTTTGGCACACAAACAGTGTTAAAAACAACCTCAACAATGAGCCCAATGGAACTGACTCTAAATGTACCTGAACCGAATTCTCAATGCTGAACAATTGCTCCTAATCGATCTTAAAGATTGTAGAACCCAAAAGATATTGACAAACTTAGTACGCTTCAAACTCGTAAGTATTGCTCGCATAGTCATATCAGTTTCCCTCGACGATGAGAGAAGTCAGTTCATTTTCCTGTTGACTTCTCAATCTTGACAATGTAGGGAGGCTCCTTTTAATTCTCTCAGGTAGGAACCTGGAATGTTTAGGAAACAAAATCCTTTATGGTTCCAAATTATTTTCTGAGTTGTGGCCTAAATAAATGTGAAGCACTGGAGGAACATTTGGTTGCAAAAATTAAGCTGCAACGTATAACTTACGTGTCAATTCTTTCTGAAATAGCTCGGCGTACAGAAGAGTTGAGCCCGTAAGCAATGGAATTGAAAAGGCCCTAGATAAAATGGGAAGCATCAGAATATCCACAGAAAAAAGAAGAGAGAAGTAAGCAAAAGAAGGAATACACTAGAGTTTCAATCAAATAAAATACTTCTATGCAAAACTTCAAAATCTATAGGGAAATAAATGAACACAAAGTTCAAGTTAACTAAACTTCATGAAGAATACGTAAGCCATAGATGCACAGAAGAGGTCCAGATTGCATGGTGATATTTTTTATTCTACCTTATGATAATGAAGGATAGAAGTCACAAATCTATTCATGTGCGGATTTCCATAAGCGGTCACAGAACTCCCACTCTCCCTCTTTTTAAGAGAGCAACTACATTGGCCTTAGGCCGCCTGAACTTTTATTGCAAAAAGATATTTGAAAGGAGCAGGTAACAGAAAGAAATAAACAAACAGGACACTAGAACTAAAACTAAAAGTACATAAGAGGCATGGCAACAGCCAGCATCCAAAAATAGGAGGCCACGAGAAAGCAAGACCTAGTACTGCTGCTATAAACTACTGGACAATCCAGCAAGGTGACAACTCCAGGCGAGAAGAGAAGAGCGCAGCTCTCCCATCTAGAGCTAATTACTTATGGGGACTAACGAAAAAGTGAATGAAGCCATCTGCGAGCCTCTTACTCAAGCCCCATTATGATGAATTATGACCACAATATGTGAGTAGATTTAGCTATGCACAAATTTCCTATGTTACTGTCACAGTATTTTAGTAACATCTAGGATCAAATAAACAAGCATTAAGATACTCACCATAAGTCCAGCAAACCCAACATCAAGAAAGGACAGCCAAAATATCTTGTGTCCTGGATTGGTAAAGTCGTAAAGTCGATTGATGGTTGCAAAAGCCCATGAACCGATTAAAATTAGAGGGTAATAACCCCATCGATTAAATGCCTGCAGAACACAACAAATCAATTTATCATTTGTGTGCTCAAATAAATTTTTAACCATCTGTTTCTGTACTCTACAACAAACAGCTGTACAGAGTTAAAGTATAGCAGAAAGGGAATATATATAAAAAGTGGAACACTCGACAACATTTTCATCAAAAGAACAACTTTCAGATTGTTTCTTCTCAGTTTTTCTACAATCGATCTATAAATATTTACAAGACAAAGGTAGCTAGCTTTGGAAGTAAATATTAACAATAAAGCAGTGCAATAGGAAAGGAAAAATTAGCTATGTTTGGAAGTAAATGACATAAGTAACAATGAAGTGGTGCAATAAGAAAGGGGGAAAAAAGCCAAGCTCCTTGTGGTGGACCGGTGTCAGGGGGCTGGTTCGTGGGGGGTGAGCTGCGTAGATTATAGCCGAAGGAGGTGCATGGGCAAGGTGAGAAGGTTCGCCGTTGACCCGGTGTCACCAGCGTGGAGGAGGGAGGGCAGCATGCGGTGCTGGAGGAGGGGGTTGTGGAAGTCAAGGTGTGGGAGCCCATTGAACTCTGGGTTCAAAGCACAGCCGTTTTTTTTTTATAATAGGAAAGGAGGAAAAAGTCTCGAGCAGAAGCACTGAAGCAGAAACAATGGCAAACAATTGTAGAGAATTTTGTACCTTTCTGTCTGCCCTAATGTCAGATTGATTTGATCTATCACTTATGCCAGCAGCCATCTACAAAAAATTCCATGAGATTCTCAAAATTCAGAGCATACAGGGAAAAATATCAGAATTTGCCAAAGAGTTACAATGGAGGTTTTGATAACCTCCAATATACAAGGGAGAACTGTTGAGAGAAAGTGTGCTTACCCGTGTTGCATTGTTCAGCATGCGATTTACTTCATAGTACGTGAACCCATTGTACAGAATGGCACCCCAAAGTGGAAGATAAAAAGTTATCAAGTGCAGAACCTGCAAGTAAGGGCATTTTAAAGAAAAAATTGCTAATATGCTGACAAAGTGAGAAAAGAATTACTAATATGTTGGAAATTGAGAATTTCAGATTAAATAACTATCTAGCTGAGAACAATAATGTTTCATAGTCCAAGAAAGATATGTTGCGAATTCGATATAAACAGTAATTTTTCGATTAGGTGCATTTTGGTTTGACACCCTTGAGCAGATGTTGACAGCATTCAAGTGGTAAAGAAAGCAGTAGCAATTGTACATCAGTACTATTTGGATTGTTGAATATCATGGATGATCTATGAAGGATTAAAACATACTCCCTCCGTTCCAAATTGTAGGTCGTTTTGGCAAATCCAGATACATAGTTTTTCCTATGCACCTAGATAAACACTATATCTAGATAAATAGCAAAAAACTATGTATCTAAATTTGCCAAAACGGCCTACAATTTGGAACGGAGGGAGTAGATGGGTTTATACAAAAGTTCTCTTTAACCAAATGTGCCAAAATTCACTTGTAAACGTTACTTCATTCACTAGCATACGTCTTAGAGAAGTAATACACATTACTAATGGATGTGCAATAATCTATGGAAAAACTCATGAAGAGACAAAAGGTCACATGCCTTTGCCATGCTTCCTTGCTGGATCCAGCACCAGGAACCTGGCCTTCCATAGTCACTTCCTATCGAACGTAATACGGTGGTAGCTAGTGAAGTTCCTGGAGAAATAAATAAATAATTGAAACCTTTGAACTGATTTTAAAAGCTGACACAAGACTTCCATAGTAACTCGGTAAAATAATGATCTGCTGCTAAAAACGGAGGGCATATGCCTACAAGGCAGAAAAGGCCAAAAAAAAGCAAAAAAAAATCAGCAAAAATAGGTATATATAATAACCTAAGTTTAGCTAACAGATACAGCACAATGCATCAAACATAGCTATACAGTGTGGACCATTTTGTCTTTTGTCAAGCACATTGATTCATATAGTTGATATGGATACAAAATTGTTAGTATCTTCTGACACATGGTCTCTCGAAAAGTTTCTGCTAAGTTGTCCAACGATTTGCTTAATTCGGAACATATAACTTCAAAGAAAGGCAGGGAGGTGATCAACAGTTTGCATACCCCAGACATATAAGTGGAAAATAGATCCAAATTCTTCAACATCAGTTTTGTGTTTGACAACTGTGCGATGCAGAGTGAATGCTATAGTGGTTGTCCATAGAAAAGAAGCCACACAGAAGAAATGAGCACTGTAGTCATGTGCAAAGCAGTAAAATGCATTCGATGGCCCCCTGCAACATAAAAAAAAACAGTCACTGAAATATTTTACCACAAGCACATAACGAATCTAAGCAGTCAGATATAAAGAGTTTTGGGAAAAAGAATAGTCTGATTTATTTTTCTTAAACAAGAAAATTATATTTTTTGAATCCTGGCATTAATATTTCACAGTAAGCAGAATGCAAAGTTGCCATGTCAAGTTACACAGTTATGATTTGAATAATGAGCTGATTCTGCATAAGTTCATTCTGGCAAACTGTTGCTAGCAAAAGTAAATTAACACTTAAGAGAAACAATTATGTGTAGCAGAAGATATAACTTATTTATAAAATGCAAATGGCAACATACCCAAGTATAGTGAATAAGCTGCAAAACATATCCTGCAATTCAGGACAAAATTATCAGAAAACATACAACAGTTAGGACAATCACAGGAATGAACAGACCTAGTTTCAGCTAATACTTGCACCAGTTTCAGCTAAGCATGTAGACATTAGTATCATTTCTTTTTCCAAGTAGGTGTCCATCATCCCCAATGGTTTCATGATTCAACAAAATAAACTATACGAACACCAGCTACTTGTGTATCAGGCATTGTTCGGTTATCCCCTTCCCAATCGGAAGGGATTGAGGGGTATTTATTCCCCTACAAGTCTGTTGGGGAATTAACCCTCTCCAATCCTTCCTGATTCTGGATTATTTTGAAATACCATTCAAATTCCAGTAGCTACGGTATGATGTTTAAGATCATGAATCTGGATGAAAAGTTGCAACGGCCCACAGGGTTTGCTCCACCTCCAATTGGATAGAGCCACATGAGGGGATTCTTTTTCTACAGACTTCATAGTTCATTCTTTAAGGCAGAAACAAGTGAGAAACTATGTACATATATATGCTATTGCCAACACGTAATCACACAATTAGTGAAAAGGTTGAGAGAGTATATGGCTCCAACTTCCAGAAATTGGCGGTTATGTACGCATTTCTGAAGATCCAGATACCGACTGTACTGCCTGGCACCCGATTCTCAAGAACTACTTCAGCTCATATGCATAAAAGTAAAGCACCCTAGTACTCAAACTTAGAACAAGAACCACCAAATTCGGACAGTTAGCACGCAAATTAACAAACCACAGCGTACAGATCGCACCACGAGCTCCTGATTTCAAAAAGCAACCGAGACATATCGCACGACTAGAACCTCAAACCAAAAGCCCCAAAGAGTTACGAGATCCGAGCAGGCCACTCACCGAGACGGCGAGGTAGAAGACAAGCTTGAAGGAGAACTTGCGGAGCTCGCGGAAGAGGAGATAGCAGAGCACGATGAAGGAGGAGCCCACCAGCGAGAGCGCCGCGGCGCCGGTTCCCACAGCGTCGAGGATCTGGCGCTCCCGCAGGGCCTGGCTCACCGCCGCCGACGCAGCGGCTGCCACGGCCGGGGCCATCGCCGTCACCGGCGGCGATCTATACGGTGGCGGTGGAGTGGGTGTGGGGCCGCGCGGCCATTGTGGGGCGCGGCAAGGTGGGTGACGGGCGGGCTCGGGATCCGGGGCTGGCACGGGCGCAACCGCACTTGGCACTCGCAGGCCAGGCGTGCGATGCGAATGTGCGCTTCCCAATTAACTGTCCGGACAGCTCCGGCCGGCTTCGCTTAGTCTGACAAAACAAAACAAGTGAAGCCGGTTCCTTCTCTCCTTCCCCTGAGCTCGTGGAGCTACTTAGGCCTGTTTGGATCCAATGGAAAGAGAAAGAGAAAGTGTAAAAGTTTTGCTCTTTTGTACTTTTTTTGCGCTTTTGGATCCAAACACCCAAAAGTGCAAAAGGGCAAATGCTACCGTAATTTTGCTAATTATGGATTAATTAGGCTTAATAGATTCGTCTCGCCATTTAGTCCTCATCTATGTAATTAGTTTTTTAATTAAACTATATTTAATACTTCTAATTAGCGTCCAAACATCTGATGTGACAGGAGTAAAAATTTTGCCATTTGCCCTTTTGCCATTTGCCCTTGGATCCAAACAGCACCTTAGAGCCTATTTGGGAGGGTTTCAGCCAGCTAATTAGTGGCTCTACCGGCTCCTCCAACCTCTATAAGAGGAAGGGGAGAGGAGAGAGAAAACAAATTTTGATAGATAATACTTTGGTAGGAGGAGCCGCAGCCGGCTAGAGCCCTTCCAAATGGGTTCTTTACTTCTCTCAATCTGGTGCCTGCACCGAGTCGCTCCTGTGTTGGCTGATCCAGATCCTGAACGCAGCAAGAGTTTGGTTTCCATGATTAGGCCTGGGCATTCAGTTCTAACCGAACCGATCGGTTCGGTTTCCGATTTCTATGCAAGTTCGGTTCTTAGGAATCAGGGATCGATCGGTTCTTTTCAGAAATGAGAACCGAGAAAATTTGATTTTGGTTATTTCGGTCCGGTTTCGGTTACAATCGAACTAACCGAGTCCCTATACAGGTTTACCAAGCCAAGAAAAAAAAGAAGAAAGAATGAAAAAAAGAAAAATAGCGGTGGTGCTGCTGGCCGCGCGCCGTCGATCCGCCGCCGCCGCGCCCACCCGCGGCCACACGCTGCCACCACCACCCCATCCTGCGGCCGCGTACTGCCGCCAGGAGGAAGGGAGGGAGACGGTGGCCGAGCGTGGCGCCGCCGCTCCGGGAGAGATGGAGGCTGGCCACGCAGGTGGGCTGCTGGGCGCCTCCGTGCCGCCACCCGCCGGTGGCTGGATGGGTGGCCAGGTGGGCTGAGGGCGGAGGCTGGGAGGGTGAGGTAGGGGCGTAGGGGGCGGCTGGGACTGGAGGGTGAGGTAGTGGAAGGAAAATTTAGGGTTTGGTATATTATTAGGCTTGGCCCAAATGTGCTGCTGGGCTTCTTTGATATTTTGGTTAGCTGAGATCAAGAACCAAAATAACCAGACTAATTTCGGTTCTTAGAAACTAGGAATCGAAATACTTCGGTTTCGGTTCGGTTCTTTCAGTTCGGTTTTCGGTTCTCGGTTAAATTTGCCCACCCCGATCCATGATGCAGTGATGAAGCAGCTAGAAAAAAAGTTGCTCATTTCTGTTTCAAGTTCAAGAAATGCTAGGTAGAGTACGTGCTAGGTTGAAATCTCTACAATACAGATGAGATTGATCGAGTATGGCATGGTCATACAAACATTGATTGTTTAACAACACCATAAGTGATCATAGGTCAACCCAAGTAAGATAACTTTGAGAGAAACCCTTAGTTGTGCTAACTCCATGTAACTTGGTTCAATCGAGTTTTATGTAGGTTCAACCAAATTATGATATCTTTAGCGAGCAGTTTATAGTTTGAGCACTTGTCGCTGAATGAGGCATTTATTACTCTTTTAGGTGAAGCCTCCCAGACAGCTAGGCATCACCAGCTACCTCCAACCTTGGGGTGCAAGTTTATGAAGGCCGTGATCTTCCCTCTGTAAGAAAAAAGATCATTAGTGAATTTGAGGAACGTGGTTCAAGAAAACTTGACTCAAAGGAGAGAGTTGAAAAAAACTCGTACCCTCGAGCTAGAATTCACAAGTTAAATCTGAACTTGAGTAAAACAAATCCTAGTATCTTTGATTAGGATTATCTCACTTGTTCATTTCTAGCAATTAATCATGCTTCCACTTCAATCTACTTGGGTATGCTTTTCTTGTGTGCAGGGATTTTGTAAACTTGTTCCATATCTGTTGCAGAAGTATATCTTCAAATTGGTTTGGGGTTGTTTTACTCTTGTTGTTGTTTTTTTTAAAAAAGGTAGTGTATTGACAGTGTGTTTAAGTTTATAAAACTTAAGAATTTGCCTATTTACCTCTTCCTCTAGGCAACATCTTGATCCTTTCACATACAATACTTTGTGTGTATGTCGGAGCGGCCAACAAAATAGGTGGTCTGCCATCTCTAGCTCTTGGTAGCAAAGGACACACATGGATGCATCTTGTAGGCCTCATCCATGTTTGCGATCCGTTGTGCACTGCGGCTGGTGAACCGCAAGCCACATGTACAATTTCACCCTAAGTGGTGCCCACACCTTCCAAATCGGTCGTGCTCCGATGAATCGTGTCGCTCATTGGAAGAATATATCAAGTGCGAGGTGTAGGTGCCCGTTGGCGTCCATTTCCAAGAGATCACGTCTTCACATTACTACAGAACGGGGATAAACCCGTTGATGTCAATTTCCAAGAGATCACGATCAGGGGACAGCTGGAGTTGGACATCTCGCATGACTTGGCAAAGCTCTAGGTATTAGGCAATATCGTGTATCCATTGCTTGTTAGATATATAGCACCCTCCACCATCTGCTTCTTTTGTATACGGTGCCGGATGAGCTTGCAGAGCTCAAGGGCGATGATGAATAGCAACTGCAACCCATTTCACTGATCGATTTAGAATAGGCCAAGCGAGATTGTCGTCCTCTACTAGCTTCACCTCGATAGATTCATTGAACATCCTCTAGATGATGGGATTGCTGAAGCCGAGGTCAAGGTGCTTCCATGGTCGCTCTGTGTTTGTACCTTAAACCATAGCCACTTTAATCGCATAGATCCATGATCCCGAGCCCACCAAGCTTAGGTGGCATGCATACGGCTAGGCACGCCATGAGGCATTAAGCGCCATTAGCTTTCACTACTAGAAAAATAGGCTATTGCCATAAAAAGTATTGCAATAACATATAAATTATTGCAATAAGTAGGTGATATTGCCACAATTTAAAATTTAGTGGCAATATATCTGTTGTATTGCCATGAATTTTATTGCATTGTGAAAGGACCTTGATGTCATCTAGAGGGGGCCGAATAGGCGTTTCTGCAAATCACAAAACTAATTGCAACTGTCAGCACCACCAACCGGTTCAGACCGGTTGGACAGACCAGTCCAAAGCAGAAAGCACAAGAAATCAAGTGAAGATTCCCTCCTTAAATTCTAACTCAAACTAACTTGGTGAAGTGCTCCTGTAGATGATTTGTAGTGTTTTCAACAAGGCACTGCACATAGAAAAAGCACAACCAAGTAGATCGAAGCGGAAGAACAAAATAGTTGCTAGAAAGAAATATGCAAGGCAAACCAAAATGAAGATACAAGGATTTGTTTGATCAAAGTTTGGATTCACTGCATGTGCTACACAAGCTCAGTGAATCCTACTCTCTGTTCTCTGTTGAGAAACTTTTTAGGTTACGAGTCTATTTCAACTCCCTTCCAATGAGTCGGGTCTTCTTCCAACCACTTCCCCGCTTCACTAAGCTTACTTGTTCCCTTGCGGAGGCAAAGTACAACCTGCACAAACTTCCCGTGGCTCACCACACGATTGGAAGCTCGCCGAGAAACCTCTAACCATCTAGGAGGCAAGACCTCCAAGAGTAACAAATGTTTCACGAGTTTCTTGAATTCACAATAAGTGCTCAACCTAAGGAATGCTCTCTAGTGCTCTCATACACTTAATCTCTCAACCCAACTTAAAGATTTGCAATCAAAGAGAGGTTGGGGAGAGCTTGTTGGTCAAAAAAAAGGCTTTGGGAAGCTCAGAATGCAGAATGAACCAGCAACACACAAAAGGAGAGGGCCAAAAGATATAAATACCCAACTTTCCAAAACTATTCGTTGCTCTGTTAGTGGCCAACCGGTCAGATTGGTGTGACCAACCTGCCAGACTGGATTTCAAACCAAACTAGCCGTTAGCACTTAGACCGGTCCCTCATACCGGTAAATTTATATCCTATCGTGCCTTGATCATTCACAATTCGAGGAGTGCATTAAACTTGGTTTCTATGACTTGAGCGCAATTTTTTCGAGCTGGTGACTTCAATCTTTACCTTTGAATATAGTTTATTTCTAGTTCAAATCACCACCTTCACAAAGCGATTTACCAAAGATTGATACTTGCTAATATGAACACCATATATGACCAAAATTCTTTAAGTTGAACCAAAGAAAGTTTCTTCACCCTAGCGTTGGTTTCTCGGTACAACCATTGCCATTCTCTAAGCTTAGTCCCTCGAAACACTATCCCGGATTCCAACCCTTGCGTCACATAGGCCTCCATAGAAGTTTGTATCACGATTAAATCATCTATGAAATCAATTCTTCATAATTCTTTGCAACTTATATCTTCTATTGATAGATTATTCATTTCTTCACAAGAAATTCCCTTCTCGTGCTATGACCTTGCCAACGAGCTTCATTCGGGTATGAGAATAGATGGTTGTCATCAAACATGTGACTCAATCCATATAATACTTACTGCTTGACAATATCATCACTTTTAATCATAGCCTAGTCACAAGTCTTGTCATATGAGTCTTTTATCTTTACTTTCAATATCTTTCATCACAAATATTCCATTAGTATGATAAAAAATTCCTACTCATATGCTCAACAAGATAATTAGTTCTTTAATCGTGGTATTATTCAATTCACCAATACCCACTAGAGGTCTAGATGCACTTTCACATTGCCAGCAACTAGTTAACATCTACTGCAATATTAGCTTATGTTGTTACATTAAGATGATTGTTTTGCCACGCTAAACTAGTGTGGTAATATTTTAAAAAATGGTTGCAACAAGAAAGTTATTATTGCTTCGAATGAAGTAGCGTTGCAATATATGAATATTATTGCCACGTTTTCTAACTATTGCAACGTTTTTTATTCATTCTCATGGTAAATCGTGAAGATAAGAGTAGACTATTAGCAAAATATACAACAAAAATTGTTGTAGTGTAGTGGTAAAGGTTTGTAATCCTTTAGATCAATTAGTAGCAATTTTTATATTTTTTACTTCTAATTATTTTCTCCATAAAAATATATCATTGCAAGAATACTTTATTGCCACCATTTACAAACATATTGTGGTTATAACACTTTTATTACCACAATCATGTTTGTTGTAATTGTTACCACTTGTTGTTACAATATCAACATACTATTGCCATGATATCGGCCATTGCAACTACTATCTAATGCAATGCTTCATTATGTGGTAAATACCATAGCTATTGCAATAAAAAAATATGACCCAAAATTTTAACCGCGCAAGTACTTGCCACGGCTGCCAACGACTGTCATGTCGTGGCAATTGAAATATATTACCATGAGTTGACCCTTATTGTCATAATTACTTAGTGTTGCAAAAACCTAAATTTCTAGTAGTGCTTCCTCTCTCCAGCCCGTAGGAAGCCTCTAAGTCTCGTGTCAATCTCCTAGAAAACTGTTTTGAGAGAGATTATAGTGTACATGCACTTTGAGCTCGTGTTTACTTTGACCGTGTTGAGGTGGCCTGGCTTGTTCATTAGTTGTGCTTTCCACATCGGCATAGTGGCCATCACCTTTTCCACTAGTGGTTCTAGGTGTGCTTACCACAACCGTTCGACCGTGAAAGGAAAGATGAGGTACTGTTTCTGGAACTCTGCTATTTACACTCAGAAGATGTGTCTGACTCTATCGACCTCCTTGCTAGTGCAGGCACTCGAAGCGATTATGCTCTTGGTGAAGTTGGTGCACGACCCCGAGACATCACCAAAGAACAGTACCTCCCTGGTTGTGATCAGATCCTGCTCTTTTGGTACAATGAACAGCATTACGTTGCATAGGTTGAGCATTGATGATGTATCGCTGAGTTTGCAGGTGGTGCAAGGATGCCACGTTATGCGGCATGTTTGAATAGCTAGTGCAGGATCTCCATGAACAGGATGAAGAGCATCTGCGAGAGGGGGGCCCTTGTCAAAGGCCACGTGCGTTGTGAATCAATTTGCCCTGGTTTCCATTGAGTACTCTGGTCGAGGGCTCGAGGCCGTGGAGACCAGAGCGGTTATCGAATCACACCAGCGCCCTCCATTGCCAAACCCCGCAGAACTCGTAGCAGGAATGTCCAAGCTACAATGCCGAAGGCTTTGGAAATGTCCAGCTTTACTATGGAAGTTTTTTGGTAAAATTAGATCCATACCATCAAAACAAACCATTTTTAGATATATACCATCAAAAGAACCATCTTTAGATATATACCATCAAAAGATTGTATTTATTAGCATCTTAGCACATCTGTGAACTTCAAGTTAAATATGACCATGTTACCCTTGCTGAGTTCCTTCTTGCGCGTGTGTAACTGAAATCCTCGAACTGTTTGCACTTCATGACATAAAGAAAAACATCTGAGCTTCTGCCTATTGCTCCGTCTCCACCACAGCTACTGATTCATCTTCTTGTTCCATCTAGCAAATGCACTGACTGCTGCCACCTCACTTTATTACGGGGGAGGGGAGAGGGAGGAGTACCAGCCGCTCCATACCTCCATAAGAAGGTGAGGCGCTGAGCGGGGGAACGCCTGCTCGGAGGCGGCGGCGACAGGCAAAGGGTGTGAGGTGATGGTGCAGGGGAGGGACGAGTAGGCAGCTGCAACAGGGAGCACGCCATCAGGGGAGGCTGCAGGGGAGACACGCGACCTGCCGCCGGGGAGCTTGCCGATGGTCGCATGCTTGATGCTTCTTCGGCTTCGTGTGTTCGTCTGTTCAGTCAGAATGCTGAGCAGGTTTGTGTTTTCGATCCAAGGGTAAAAATGGAACTTGATAAATACTGGATAGGCCAAAAGAAAAGAAACTAACAGTGGTAGTACCGGAAACAACCGGAATGGTAAATATCTATAATATTTTCATCTTTCAATGGTATATATCTAAAGATGATTCTTTTAATGGTATATATCTAAAGATTGATTCTTTTGATGGTATAGATCCAATTTTGCCAAGTTTTTTTTCTTCTTGTACAGTGACTTTGCCGCTGGCGCGAGATGCTTAGCCATAGCTTCGCAAAACGGTATCTAACCTAGTGGTTAGGGCATCTGACTAGCATCTAGTAGGTCCGGGTTCAACTCGCGCTGGAGGATGCGTGGGGGCGTGGGACGTTGGGCGTTGGCGACGGAGAAGAGGATGTTGGGCGCCGGCGAGGGAGAAGAGCGGTAGCTGATGGGGAGGCGATGTCGGGCAGCGGCGGGGGCAAGACTGGAGGAGAGGATGTAGGTGATGAGGTCGGGGGTAGAGGGGTGAGGGTGATCGATGGGTGCGAATTGGATAAGGTGGGTGGGTGCTGGCGACCTTGAATTGGGCTTGGGCAGTTGGACTGCTTAAATGGGCCATTCTATCTCATGCTTGGCCTACTGATCTTTGGTTTTCTTCTCTCTTTTTTAGAATATGTATATATGAAGGACCGCCTAATAAAGCTTAGGCTCGCCTAAGCACACCTAGGCTCTAGGCGGAGTGTCACCGCCTACAGAGCGCCTAGCGCCTTTCGTTATGTGACCATACCTCTGGTCAGTCCTTGATACTGTTATGTCGTTGACATGTGGTGCTATTAAAGGAAGGACCGGCGCGTGGGTAGCAGTTGCATTTTTTAATGGGTTTTCTTCGACATGAATTTTGCTGTGTGTTTTTCACGTTCTAATATAGTGTGGTCCGTTTAGGTTCTAATATAGTGTGGTTGTTCGGTTCTTATTATATACGTTTCGGATCCACCCGTCGTTGATACATATTGGATCAAATCAAAATTTTAGTGGAAACGTCACATGCTTTAGAAATAGGTAGAGATTTATATTTTCAGTTGGTCAGCTTGACCAACCTCAAATCTCAGCAATGCTGCATCACAACAGTCATCTTATATAGTGACTTAACTATTTTCATAATGTGGAAGAGAGAGAAAAATGAGAGAAAAAATTATTTCGCGAAACAACCAAATCATAAGTTAAAATTTAGAATTATGAGACTACTCTACAATCATTGTATAGGTTATCGTTACCATACACCTCATAATATTTTATTTTATCCATAAGTTAAAGGATGTAATATTAATACGAGATTAAAAAACAACCCATCATGTAGACCGCGCCAATACACCTAGCCTAAACCAAGTAGAGGGCGCCGGACCAACCACTCGCCTCTCCCATTTGGTGGGGTGGAGATGGATTCTCCACTTTGCTCTCGGTGCTTTTTTAAATTTAACTAGGTGTTTACCCGTGCTTAAAAAAAATTCAATGCAATAAGAGAACCGTAAAAAAGCACCGAAATTGGAAATTGTACCCTTGTTAGTGGGCATTCAGCCAGCCAGGAGTCCTTCCAAAAATTAAGCGGAAAGCTTCAAGTGACATGGTCACTACTACGGAAGGCCACAGGAAAAAGTGAAGCAATCAAGAAATGAGTGAAAATGAAATTGATTAGTTTGCTTAAAAAAATTAGAAACGAGTGAGAAGACTATATGAGCTATTTGGTACCTTCAAACATCAGTAACTCCAAGCATGTACGGTTTAGATCATTAAGCAAGTATGCAGAACCACGGTTCCCTAGTGTATGTAGGAATATTAGTCGCACATATAAACAAGTGCATAACAAAGATTAACAAGTACAGAGAGGCAACTCCTGGACTCTGAACTTCATGGGTAGCACGTAGATCAAAGCATCGGCACGAATCTGAAACTATCAATTCAGGTGCTATTCCTCTAAATCCCCATGCAATTCTCCTTCCATTTTATTTGAAACCTAAGGGAACCAAAACAATTTTAGGACCAGACTACGTAAAGTTACATGAACCATCTGATCTTCCATGGGGAGTGTGTCCGTGCCATCTGCATCGCCATCGGCCACCTCATCCACATGCTGCATCAAGATATCTCAGTCCTAACTGATGGTTTGTGCATCTGTCGGCCCGGCTAGGAGTTTGTCCATTGCCTCCATGAAGATGCCGATGTAACCAAATGTTTTTGGTAACCCGCTGCAAGGAACTGGAACTGCCTAGAATGGCAGAAACTATGTGAACTGAAGAAGTGAAATCAAGTGTTATTCTATGGAGATAAGGTAAAACGTACAGGTTATGGACAATTTGATTCACAAGCCCATTTGAAATGTAGTACATTGAAGTAAAATGTTGTAATCCTTGTCCTTAGGAAAAGAAAAATGTGAGACCAAAGCTGAACTGAACAAGCCTGACCATACAGACCTATCGGAACCTGAAAGGAAAAAGTCTACATAACCCCTAACCTATAGCAAGTGGAGTATTCCATCCCTCCAACTATGAAACTGGATTTTGTACAGCTTAAACTATGCAATACCATTTAAATGATCCCTTGTGGTGGTTTTGCTGGGCGGTTTTGCCACCATAGCATACCATGCTGGCATAGGCCCACTTGTCAGATCTTTCTTCAACACTCCCCTTCTTCATCTATTGTGCTCGACGCGTCCACGGTGATAGGCTTCCCCGACCGGTCATCGCGCTGCAGCCCGGCGTGGCGGCCTTGCCGCTGCCCTGCGTGGCCGCCACAGGCCTCGCCGCTGCCGCCCAGCAGCGGGTCTCGCCCCCATCCGCCGCGGCTTTGCCCGCCCGGCCGCTGGCCTTGCTCACGCTTGTCGCGCTGCTGCCTGCCCGGCCGTGGGCCTCGCCCGCACCAGCCATTGGCCTCGCTCCACCCGTACGCCGCTGCCCGCCCAGCCACGGGCCTCACCCCCGCCCGCCGCGCTGCTGCCCGCTGGTCGCAGACCTCGCCGCCGAACGCCGGCAAGCCTCGGCCAAGTGAACCAGTCAGCCAGTCCAAGGAAGAAGAAAACTTTTTTCAGAAAGACCCTCATATAACCCTATAAATATTCATATATTTCTTATGTCTTCACACTTTTGCAAATAACCCCCTATAATGGTTTTAAGTTATAGTAATGCAGTCAAGCCCTGATATGTGGGCCCCACCATGTGCCAACAAGGCAAAACCAGTTAGGGGGGAGATGAAATGGTTTTGGGTAGCTCAGGGTGTACAACATCTGGTTTTGTAGGTGAGGGTGTGAAGTAGACCACCAGGCAAACATTAGGGGGTTATACAGACTTTTTCCAACCTGAAAAAGGCCATACCCAAACAACATTATATTTGCACTATTAAATTGCATTAAGTTTCTTCTTGCTGGATAAGTTGGATAGCTAAAATGAATTAAAGAATGATTCAACCTAATTATCATGGAAAAATCTGGATTTCAATAAACAAAGCTATTGGAACTATGATACACAGAATAGGATGGTTTTTGCACAATTGCACTAAATCATCCAAACAAATAACAATAACAGTAGTGAGGAGGTTGCTATACCGAAATATGCCAGCAAGGCAGTCTAACTTCTGAATAAAGCATCTATTCAGATTAGAACCCATGTAACTTATCAGGACAACACATGAGATTCAACATCAGTTTGAATTAATAGATGCAGTAATTGAACCATCAATATAAGTTGGGTCAAGTTTGTCCCTCTGCTCTGAAAGGTAATAAACGTGCCAATTGATGGTGATATAGGAAGTATACCAGCTCATTGGCCATCCCTGTGATGACTTCCCTCATGAGGCCTAAGTCCTTTTGAGCTCATCTTTCCTGTCATGGTAAAACAACGATGTAGGTGAGATCTATACTATTTGTCATTTGTAACTGAAAAGTAAGTTCCTGTTATAGCTTGTAATCAATGTAGAGGCCGATGGACTCCTTACAATAGCAGGTTTAAGGAATTTTGACAAGAATAATAACATGCTAGATGCATAAAATAATTATAGCTCAACTTCAGAGGATGGTATCCAATTTTCTGAGGTCAAATATATCAATTTCTTGGTATAAACCAACTGATGGATGTCACTTGCCACTCACGAGTCGCTCTTCCATGCAAGCTTTTTCTGGAACTTCTTCAGATCAAATATGACAAGATTTTATAAAGATTCTTCACCTTTTTCAGAACTAAACCTCCCTTGCTTCCTCCACACAATGTTGCATGCTCCATGGCCTATATGAATTGAGAGTTTGAGACAGAGGCTGAGTGCCCAAGCGCTGCTCGATGGCCTATTGCCCTATATGAATTGAAGTAGCCTATCAGGTTCATTGCAATTTGCTAATGATCCAGTTCATTTTCTATTCTACTTTTCTTGTGCTTCTTTCATCAAGGACTCGATGTCAGCCATGCAGTGCAGTTTATCAACTGCATGTCAATTCAGCTCGTAGAGACAAAACATTGAGCGCATAGTATGCATGGTTCCTGAGGTGATCAAATCAAACAGTAGCTGCAGGAACGTGCGATACTGTGTGGGGTACTGACCTGGTCATGGCTACTCTCGATGGCACGATAAACAGGCCCGACACTTCCTTTGTGGCGGCTGGCTGGGCAGGGACAACAGCAAACACCGTCAGCTCTCGACGGATGTAACTCCCTGATGGCTGGAAAAAATTCGAGTTATGCTATATTAGTAGCATATGACCTCTAATATGTGAACAATAGAACCCAATATATGGATTAATGAGAAATGAACCCTGCATTTTTCTATTTCTTTTTAACTATTCTCTAACTTCAGTAGTGGCATTTATTCACCTTTTCTCTACAGCTAAACATTGGATTGGCTATCAGTTATCATAGACATATACTATTACCTTCAGCTAGAACGTCACCAGATGATACTGCTCCCCAAGTAAGTAAATAAAATTAGTATAGTTGAATCTGTCGTAGACATCTAAGACCTGCAAACATCAGAGTTCATTGTATCGCCTTTTAAACCAGTGACGTACTGATAAGAGAAGCATGCCAAATTACACGACTCTAGTTTGATACGGGGTAAGGAATAAAATTCGAAGTGGATGTGATGGCCATTAGGCATGAGTGAATGCCACAGAGAGTTAGAGACTAAGGAATATTACTTAGCACCATTAGCTTTTCATTGCATCAGTGATGTAGAAGTAGTTCCTACTCATTTTGTAGAAGTAACTTTTCTTTTCAAAATACATTGTTCTGATAAAATCATGAAAACTTAAAGAGGACAAACAGCAATATAGTTTCTACATATCAATTTATCATCCTCAAGTTAAACAAACTTGAAGAGTGTAAGCTGCATGGAATAAGTTGCCTACCTCTGTTACCAGAAAAGCCTTCACTAACTCATCTTGAGATGATGCTGCATATGGAATGAACATATTCAAATAAGAACAGTCAGTTGGAGGAAAACAGTGTGCAAGCACTGCAAGGGCCAAGATATTGCTTTGATTGATTGACACCAAATCTGGGTATACCTTTGATTTGAGAGCCATTAAAAAAAGCACCTTTTCCACGAATCGCAGAAAAGTTAAATGGAACAAGCATCAAGTGTTTAGACTTTAGACTCTTCTGGTAACAGAGGTTTCAGCTCTCCAAATAAGCCAATTGTTAGCGTGCATCCGTGCACACCTAGTGAATTGCTGTACATCGCAGAAGATCACTTTGTTCAACATGGCCCTTGGTTTCTTACTTACTAAAGTAGAAGCCATGTCATCAAAAGGATAGTCTTCTAAGAGATGCTTATTTGCAGAACACATTCACATTTGAGATTTTTTCATTATTCATTCTGTTTTAGTTTCACACTTTAGACTAACAATCTTTCCAAAATGCAGTGACAAAATATAACAGACTGTTAAAGTAAGAGGTTTATATGACAATATAAATCTGATACTACAAGAAAACAACCTCGCTTTTCTTTTAGTCTACATGATTACATTCTATATAGGGACGGATTCTATAGCATCTTCCAGTAAATGCAACACTACAGAGTACAGATATGAACACTGTGTCGAACCATTCAATACCTCATTCATGATTGGGTTATAAACGACTCCGATGGTGGGAATTTTCCCAATGGTGAGACCAATCGAGACGCACACAACTGGGAAGCTGCAAGTTCAGAAAATGCAGACAAACTTGATATGAGAAGAGGAAAAAGAATGTGCAGTGCAGGACCCTACCACACAAATACAAAAAGTATAACTTTACCCATGGACGAAATTGGTGGTACCGTCGAGGCGGTCGAGGGGATCGACGATCCAGGTAGGTTCGTCTGTGAGGTCGGCGGTGGCGCCGAGCGCCGCGGACGTCTCCTCCCCGATGATCTTGTGGTCGGCGATCGGGGGATGTGCTTCCGGAGGTGGTTGAAGATGAAGTCCTCGCAGGCCTTGTCCGTCTCCGTCACCAAATCCACCTGCATCGGTGAGCAATGCGCAGCACCGTGAGTCCAAATCCCAATCCAATCGATGGGACGCAATGGCGCGTCAACATCGACACCGACGACATGAGGGGCCGGGGAGAAACAAGAGTAGATGATACCTGGGGAGGACGCAGGACCTACGGCGAGGCCGCCCGCGACCGCAGGGCCGCGAGACGACGGGACGTCGACGGATTGGATTGGATCGCCTCGTCGCGGAGGCCGCCAGCTCGGAGGAGGACGCGACGGTGAGGGCGGCGGATCGTAGGACGGTCGAGGGCGATGGCGAGGTCGTAGAACCAGCTGATTTTGAGGCCGAGGGACCGGAGCGAGGCGCCGGGGAGGCGCCGGCGAGGCAAGTTCGAGCAGGTCGTCAAGGAGGACGGAGCAGACCGTCGGGGAGGGGGAGGGGATGGCGTGCGACGGGGGAGGGGGGGAGGGTGAGGCGTGCGGATCGCGGGGCCGACCGAGCTGCTGGTGCGGGCGATGCCGATCAGAGGGTTAGTTTTAGCGAGCGGCAAAGCAGGTGCATTAGACGGCACGCGGGCGTAGGCGGACGGACGAAGGGAGAGCCGACGTCCGTCGCACCAGGGATAGACGAAGGAAAAAAAAGTGACCCTTAGCCTTTTTTAGTAGTAGAGATTACGAGGAAAGCAGATTCTTGCTCTTTTTCTCCTGGGCTGGCGGCTTGATCCTCAATCATAATCCTATATGGCTCAATTCTCTCTTTTGTACTCTTGGAGCATTCAGAAGAAAGTGAAGCGTTGTCAGTTTGTTTCATTATTCTTTTCTTCTACTCTTGGGAGTATTTGTCAGAGTCAACTAGTAACTGACTTGTAGATCGTAGCGTCCGAGCGGGAAATTTTCCATTGGTGGTCCAAACACCAGCACTCCAGCAGTGACGACGAAAGGATACCTCTATCAGACCGTGCGGCCAGTAGTTCAGTGGACTATTAAATTCACAATTCAGTCCAACGCTCTCTCTTTATGTCCCATGTAGTCAAATGATCTACACACCATCTCAATAATCTGCTTCGAAGAATTCGCGGACATAATACAAAGAGAGGAGGTAAGAAGAGTAAAAAATTCAACAGCTAATGTAATTCGGCTGTGCAATTGCAACTGATTCTGGAAGAGTAAAAGATGCACATATCATCCATTTCCCAGGTGCAACAAGCCGTACCCTGTGCATTTCAACACTGTCGACGTTCTCCCTCAATGCTACATTTATCCTCTGCAATTTTAGGCGTAGGTACTGATAAACCAAGTGACGTGGTAGAAAAAATTCAATAGAAAAAAGGAATCTGAACATAAAAGAAAAATGTTGCTGTGGTAATACTCGGTGCTTACCTCATTGAAGTCATGTTCAGGATCCTCTGCTTTGGAAAATCCATAAACATGGATCATTGGCATGACATAACGCAGTCCTGATTGACTATTCCGTAAGATCCCTCTAAACACATCTGGGGAAAAACTTTCGATGATATCTTTGTGAATGAGTTTTTCAAAATCAATTCAACACGGAAACATATTAAAAAGGTGTTGTTAATGTTCTTTAAATACTAATACTGACTTGCAATCTTTTGATTTCAAATCAAACAAACTTTGTAGGATAGGTCCACTATGAATTGAACTTGGGACAATCTCAAATGATAATTGCATGTGATGCTCTAGTACTACAATCTGTATTTACCTGTCCTCCAGAATCCGGAGAACTCTTGCAAATGTGGATGTCCTCTAAAAGTCCAAACAAAATACAATTTCAATAAAATCTGATGATTCTCAGACTAGAGTAAGACCATGAGAAGGAAATAAAGCAAGGGAGGAGGCCTAATCATGCATACGTTCGGACAGTTCAGTGTACTGTACTTTCTAAAATTAAACGGTTGCATTAATGGAGGCTTCATTCAGGAGAAAAGAGGAAAAAACCAATTAAAATTACTACTTTCCAATTGACAACTCACAAAAGGAATTTGGAAATACCCACCTAAAAATTCGGCAGCATCATTGGGCAAATTCATTACTATTTGTGTGACTGGATGCACATGCTGGCTTGAATATATTGAACTGATAAACCTTCTAGCATCCATGTTAAAAACCTATCCAGCAAAAAAAAAAATTCACTAAATATCATGAAGATGGCTGGCAAATGAACTGAACACTATACTTATCCAACACGTTCTATGAAGGTCAAAACATAAAAACAAGATTATTGAAAATTGAAATGGTATATTTCCACAGGTAATTACTTTAAAAAGCATCTTACAGTAGTAATAAGCTTTAGGAACTGCACTACACTGTAATTAAACATACACCGTACAAGCATAACATCTTCAATCAAAGGTTTTCTTGCCTGTAACAGTACCAATATTGATGACAGGCTGCCAGTATTTTATTTATTTATGCAATTTACCCTTCAAGCTAGAAGCCACAGGATAAACATTAATAAAAAGAAATAGATGGTATGTTTTCTTGCATATCTCAGAGTCAATACCTCTATTTTCCTTTCAAGTTTGTTAAGAACCATGTTTCTCTCGAGGTATTCCACTGCAGTAGGGTTTATGTCATTTGCATAGACATATTTGACCTTTTTTGCAGCTGAAATTGCTAGGGGGCCAATCCCAGAGAACATATCACCTGCATCAGGTTGAGAAAATCAATAATTGGTTTAGTTACGAATTAAGATAAGGGTATGGGTGAAGTACACACTTCCAAGTCCACGCCCAATAAATTTCAAACAAACAACAGAGTAAGTTTAAATGTTCCAGTTATTCACATCTGACACCGATCCTTATTTTGGTGTAACGCATGCATTAACATCCCATGGCCTGGAATCCCAAGGGATTACTAAAGATATGAGATTCCATGATTTTCTGTAAGTAGACACCAATATTGATGTATGTGATTATCAAGAGCACATCTGAAATTGTTGTGCGCGCTAGTTCTTTCAGGTATGTAACGCTGTTTGCATAAGATGGATATGACAAATAAATATGTGTCGGACAGATTAGGACAGCTAGGACAACGGCGGCTGTATAGGCTTATCATATGCAGCGGAGAAGAACCATAGGAAGGAATAGCATGATAACTGAGTATTGTTTAGACAAGTTCTCAGACTGAATAAAATAGAAATTAATTAACGAAAAGCACTGCAAAGATACAATATTTCAACTTCAACAAAAGGCATTGTCCTACAAAACTTTCAGCAAAGACGTTGCTTAGTCAGACTGTTATTATGGAGTGGACAAGACCAATAGCAACCAAAAGGAGTAGGGCTCATGGTTGGCCTGATTATATATGCAACAACGCAACTTCAGCAAAGTATATGACTGGGCCTGATTCTACAAGCAGCAATAATCTTACAGTGCTAAACAACATGCAAGGTTGTAACTTACAAACAACATCAGAGTCTCTAAAGATATTGTTGATAAGCCTCTGCCTCTCTGTGGCTAATCTAGAATTCCAATAGCTGCACCAGATCATCATTGAGTATTAGGATAGGAAACCAAACATACAGGTGAAATTTTGAAAATATACATAAGGCATGCTTAAGAAAGAGTGAGTAATCTATTTAGTTCTAGAAACTGGGCATAAAAAACCAACAAAAAGTAGTCATTCGAGCATCATCATGTGTTAAGATATATTTTTTTTCAGGCAGCATTGTATTCACCCTTCAAGCAAAGTGGAATTTAACTTTTTAGTCCATAAGCAAAAAGGGAGTTGATACTTCAGTTCCATCCATAAACTTTGATAATCACACCCCTTCATACAATTGAATACTATTTCTCTCCCATGTAATAATATAAAAAAGGTGGTTAGTTTCATCTCCAAACCCTATGATTTTGTGTGTGTTTTCCCTGAGGCACTAAGGTTTGTCCGATTTTCTATCATATACACATCAGCCTGCAAGCTATCCAGTGCCATGGGGACTGCAGGCACAGGATTTCTGTGCCTAAAGCCATATGATACAGGGGCACTAAATATGATGAACAAATGACTATATTGATAAATGTATGTAAGAAAAAGAAAACAATATACAGGCAGACCTTTCGGTGGACAACATTATGGAGAAAGCAGGGTATCAAGGCCTCGCACACACACAAACTATAAATGAAAATATATCTTCAATTTCTTTTGCTCATTTTACAGAAACATGTAATCTGGAGAAGTGTGCTATGATCTTGCTTTATATCAGTAGATCTTGGCTTTTCAGATATATAAATGCAACTAACATATCTTCTTTGTAAAAGGATTTTCCATAATAAATATGAACAATTTATCCTATAGTGGGCAAATATGCGTAGCTGCTTTTATAATGAAGAACTCAATAAAACAATGAAAATTTGATCTATTTGGGAATCAACACCTTGGATTATTGTGCAGCTCTCTAACCTTTCCTGTCTATATTGAAGCTTGATATTAGCGTTACGACTGTGCCATCCTATGGTGCTACTAAATGGAATCATCTTAGTAACATCCAGGAATCCAAAATATGAGCCAGGTGAGAACAAGAACATACACTGCACCCAGATCAACTTGAAAACGGAGGCCGCTCTCAATGACCATCGTACGAAGGGAATCATTACCAGCTAAGACTTCAAGCTGCATAGTTCTATAGTCATTTTGAATAGCATCTGTCTTATTGACAACAGTTTGGATTTTTGGCTTGTTTTTGTCCAGAACCACCTGCAATTCAAATCAAGGTACTGGATGGAATGAACGTACTCAAAATAATGTTGGACACCAACATATCTCATACCACAATTACCTGAGCGATAAGTTTCTTGTAAGGTAGATGCTCATCCCGCAAGTTCAAGTGTGCAATGTGCCCTACTGTTTCAAAACCTGTAGGAATTATTATGCCTTCAGGGAGTAATGCCTCTAAAACCTACAAAAGATTAGCAAGAATCAAATAGTTAAAAACATTAAATAAAAAAGATACCAGTGTATAAGCTGTCCATAACTTTCCAAACTGATGTAAGTTAGACAACTTGGCATCACATATCTAATGGGCTGCACAACTAATGGTGTGATAACATGTTAACGCATTCCTACCTCCACAAAAATCAAATTGCATTGCCAGAGAAAAGTTCCTAAGTTAACCCATCACAAAGCATTTTGGAAAGAAAAATAATACTGCAAACTTGTGACATGCATTGAACTAAATGCTAGCAAATCAACACTTTATGGGTGTGTGTTGTCAGTGTGTGATCAGGTAGCTATCAAAGTGCATTTTTCTCCATGCCACATCTTTGAAGCGAGAGTTAATCGACGGTCTACAAGAAAACTAGGATAGACCAGATGTTGAGACAATTCAATCTGACCTGGACAGACTGAACCTTTTGTCTGAATCCTGAATTTGCAAAGGCAGTGTTACCTGGACATTGGACAATGCGCAAGCGTTAGACACTTACACAAATTAGAGATCTCCCAAAGCAGGTGTTTGAAGATGTTCTAAAATAATCTAACGTTTCAATAAATTGAAATCAATAGAGTAAACTAGAAAAAAAAGGTAATGTCCAGCAACATCTAATTTCTACATTCCCTTTTCTGTAACACCCATGTACCCTATAGAATATGAAGTATCCGTCACGTCTATGAAACCAAGTGCCCACTATTCATAGTTTCATAGAACAATTTTCATTATAATGGAAGAAGCTCAATTTTGGCCTTCAAACTATTGCTGGAGTCTGATTTTTGCCACTGCACTCAAATGCCTGACAATTTGGACCGTCCGTCCAACTGTTCATACCAGATATTATCAGCCCTTGCGCCGTTACCATCCTGTTTTCTCCCATGTCACCTGTCCACACTAACAATGACTGAGGCATCATAGTTGACTGCTGCTGACTCAGCTATGTAGTAGAGCATGCTGCCGCAAACGCAGACGAACGTGGTGGCCATCTGCAAGAACACATGCCATGCCTGCTCCTCGAGGACAACTTAAGCGACGGCAGGTCCACTCCAAGCAGCAGCAGCACCTCTGATATGCCAGGCTCCAACAGAAAATGAGAGCACGCCTAACTGTCCGAGGTCTGTCAGCCTCATCTCCTTCGTCCCTCTTCTGTCCTTGCATAAATCGTTGGGTTGCCTAAAGGTTCCCGCTGAACGCAGATGCAGGAGCGGAATCATCTACACATTCTCAGATCAAATCTACCGACAGAAAATGAAAAGGAAAGGAAAGGAACAAAAAAGAAAAAAAAAAGATCAACCCTTTCAGGCAGCCTACTTGGAAAACCCCAGCAAGCAAGATGATGATGAACCGCAGGAGGAAGCTGAGTGCCACCATGGCTGGGAAAACCTCCATGCTCCAGTATCACCGAACACCACATACCCCCTTCCTTTTCTTGATTTGGTAGCGTGGGAGCTCGATTTGGCTGGTGTGTAGGCTCAATTCGCAACCAGTGAGCTCAATTTGGACTGCAAGGAACATGATTTGGGGTCATGTGGATTCAATTGGCAAAACGTTTGGAAGCTGGTGTCCATGCCGTAGTAGCCTATAATGGACAAGATGCCAAGGGAGAGAAACGGAGCCAGAAGAGAAAGAAAAACGATATAGGATCACAGGTGGGCCATTGTATTTTCTTAGTTGTTTTAGTGCTCACTCAGCCTAAGCTTACCAAAAGGATAGCTGATGGGTGGCCTCTACTGCCACATCTACACCTAAAACTGGGAAGTATTGAGTGAATGGCCAAAAAAAAAATCTGATTTTAACATTTGATGGGCGAAAGTTATATGGTATGGGAGTTCAACGGCTAAAACCAGACTTGGGTTTAATGGTCAAAAACGGAATTCATCCTTTAACCTTTATTGAACAGGAAAATCTTACTCTAGAACAGAAGTAGTTCACAAGGTCAACTTTCTTACCATCTTAATAGCTAAAATAATGGCTAAATGTTTCTTGCGACAAACAAGAAAGGAAGTACTGCATGCACGAACTAATTTTGCATGGGTATAACCATTTGCTGTAGAGCAAGATTATCAGTTTTAACCCACATGGCTTGAAAACCTTCAAACTCTGTGGAGAAGTGGGATGCAACAGCTTTCTTGATCTGGTTTCATTAGTTTTACTCCCTCCGTTGTACTATATTTGTCCATAGTACACCATGTGCAGACCAAGGAAGTACTAGTTTAAATAAAATTCAATGTGAAATCACCATCCATGACCCTATTATTTTTTTTCTTGAAAAAGCAGGAGAGCTGCATCTCATTATATTAAAGAAGAATAAAACAGTAGAACCCTGAGTACAACACACAACCATGACCCTATAAAATGTCATAATACAACAATTTCTTTTCTAGTGGAGAATTTAATTAGGGGTAGTGATAGTACAATAACTACATCCTCAATGGACAAACATTGTGGAACATTTTCTCCCAAGGCCGTAGACAAACCTTGTGGAATGGCAGGAATAATACCAACAATAGGGTTCCCATCTAGAACAAACTATATTGTTGGAATTTACATTAGGTTCTCACAATATAATAGCATTTAAGATTTCCTAAATCAAACATAGAGATAAGAGAAGAGAGTCATCATTTACTACTTCTGATTGAATTAGTTTATTCAGTTAATATTGCAGAGTCCACTTTGATGGTCATGATGTTATGAGTGAGCTCTCCAGGGAAAAGGGAAGCAACTTGTATGGTATCCTCAATAGGAAATGCATGAAACAACCAGCAATCTATCAGGATTCAGTAAAATAAAATGGGAAGCAAATGGTGCTTAGATCACAGGAAAGTTAAAGGTACCTCATTCATTGGCCAGTAACTATAGAACAAGGTTAGCTGACAGCGTATAAGCTCATAAGTAGATGATCCATCCTGTTGAGTTTCATGGTCTAACACATCCTGAAAAAGAAGTGAATAAATCAATAAACAAATCTCCAAAAGAACAATGCAAGATGAACTATTACTGAGGGAGAAGATTATAGGTGTAAATTACGTGACGGAATTAAATTCTTACAGATAATAGAAAACTGTCATCGAAATTCTACTCATCATGAAAAAATGCACCAGAATTTTCAGAGGAAATCTGGCATAGAAGTAAAATATTCATCATTTCTTTTAACTCTCCCTCATGATACAGCATTCCAGTGGAGCTTCCTATAGCATTGAAGTTGATTTGGAAAATATAATCAGATCTTTGGTTCAAAACAAGTACGATGATTCATGTATTTAACCTCACCGGAAACATAGTACTGCAACTGTAAGGTCTTTTACTGATTCATCTTGAAGAGATGCAGTGTCTCATTTTAGAAGTTAGGAATGTCAGATTAAGTTCTGAGAACATTAACCAGAATAACATTCAACAGGGAACCCTCCATTGGATGCCATTTTAAATTTACAAAACTGATACTACAGAGAATGCACCAGAAGAAATCAGCACCTTGACAGCCTCCGGCAGCTCATCGACCCTCCTCTCCGCGTAACTCTCGTCCAGCAGCAGCAGCCGGGTGGGGCCCATCCGCCACGCGCCTCTCCCGAAGCCCTCCTCCCCGACTAGCCCCTTCCACTCGTCGTCGTCGTCCTCCGTTCGCTCCCCGACCACCTCTACCACATACACCTTGTCTCTGTCGCGCTCCCGCGTCGCCTCCTCGTCGCCGCCGTCTCCCTTCCTCTCCCTCCTTTTCCGCGCGGCGGGACTGGGCCGCGAGAGGCGGGCGAGGTTGGGGAACCGCAGGAAGCCCCGGGCGTTGAACTGGCGGGCCAGCTTCTCCCGCCGCGCCACCGCGGCGGCCGGCGGGGCGGGGCCGCCCGGTTCCTCCGAGGCGGGGTGGCGCGGGGGAGCAGATGGCAAGGAGAGGCCGAGGGCAAGGAGGCCCTGGTCGTTTGGGAGGCGGGCGACGTTGCGAACGCGAGGCCAGTTGAGGAGGTGGCCCCGGAGGCGGCGCTCGAGGGGCGCGCATGCGGGGGCGGGGACGCGTAGCGCGGCGAGGTCGAAGGCGCGGGCGAAGGGATCCGGGTGGTCCGGCGGGGCGCGGCCGCGGCGGAGCGAGGGGCCGTGGAGGGGAGGCCGGGCCCGCGCTGGAGAATCCGATGAAGAGGAGCAGAGGGGTTTGAGGCTGAGGCGGATGGGGGCGTGGCGGCGTATGCGGGGGAGGAGGAGGCAGTGAGGATGGGGATGGATGCGGAGGTGGAGGAGCGGCGGCACCATGGGTGAGGCGCGACGTAGGACGAGCGGCGACGGCAGCCCAACCTAGTGTGCAGCCATGGCTAATGGTGAAAGCGGGCACCGTTCTAGAGGATTACGGGATAAGAGGTTGGTCTGTTTTGTTCATTGGTGGGCTTCCTCGGCGAAAAAGTCCCAACCTTCTTAAAAAAGATGGGACTAGACATCTGTTGTCTGTAAGATGCTCAGAAGGAATCTAAAGTGTGGTAGAAAACTTCAGTTTACGGCATTATTTCAGAAAATACTGCTACACCCGATGGTACGTAGTACATCAAATTTGAGGTTTGAGTCCTCATGCCGTACCATCCTCAGCGGACCTGGTCTGGCCAAATTCATGGTCGTACCCCGTTACGTCTACATACTCCTCAAGATGACAGGCAAGACAGGTCCTCACCTTTCGTGGCGACTTGAAGAAGTCCTACGACCGTGATCAGGAGGCAATCGAATACGCCTCGACTAGACGCGTGCCAGAACCTTCATCTGAAGTATTCGCGGCCGCACAGCAGCTCTCCCAGTCGGAGATGGTGATTCCAACCGTACCTCCACAGAAGAAGCTGGGCTAGTCAATGGTGAAGCCCAATACCAACGACGTCGGCGTGAAGACCATCCAATTGCTAGAGGGCGACTCGTCTAAGACAGCACTCATCAGTGCCGGGCTGGACGACAAATAGGAACCGTAGCTCGTCGACTTTCTTAGGGCTAACCGAGATATATTTACGTGGAAACTAGCAGATATGCCAGGTACTCAAGGAGTTGATCCGAAAGCCACCCCTAAGAAGCAACGACTGCGTCGTTTCTCTCCCGACAAGAGAGTGGCCATAAAAAAGAAGTTAGCAAAACTACTTGCAGCTGGTTTCATTAAAGAAGTCTACCATTCAGAGTGGCTAGCTAATCCTGTACTTGTTTCGAAAAATAACAATAATGAATGTAGAATATGCGTGAATTATACTGATCTCAATAGGCACTACCCGAAGGATCCTTTCGGCCTCCCCACGCATCGACCAAGTCATCGACTCAACGGCTGGCTGCGTCCCGCTCTCTTTCCTTGACTGCTACTCGGGCTACCGTCAGATCACTTACAAGGAAGAAGATCAGATGAAGACAATGTTCATCACCCTATTTGAAGCATATGCTTACAAAACTATGTCCTTCGGGCTGAAGAATGCAGGGGCTACAAATCAGCGAGCCATCCAGCTTTGCCTCGCTGATCAGCTACACCACAATGTTGAAGCTTACGTGGATGACGTGGTCATCAAGACTAGAAACCGCGATGAGTTCATCTCTAACCTCGAGGAAACTTTCAACAGCTTGCGCAAGTTCCGGAGGAAGCTCAACCCGACCAAGTACGGCTTCAGCGTACTGCAAGGGAAACTACTCGGGTTTATCGTCAGCCACCGGGAAATTGAAGCCAACTCGGAGAAGATCATCGCCATCACCGACATGGGGGCCCCATAGACGATCAAATACGTCCAGAAGCTCACAGGGTGTATGGCAGCTCTTAATAGATTCATCTACTGACTTGGGGAAAAGAGGGTTACCTTTCTTCAAGCTTCTGAAGCGGCAAGACAAGTTCCAGTGGACAGAGAAGGAGGCATAGGCATTGGAAGGTCTCAAGCATCATCTCTAGTCGCCCCCTATCCTCACCGCCCTATTGCCGGGCAAGAACCTGCTGCTCTACATCGCCGCGACTACTCACGCCATTAGTACAACCATCGTGGTGGAGCGCCCGGAGGAAGACCAGCATTTGGAGTGCTCTTTGAATCTAAGGTTCATCACCAGTCAATTCAGAAATTTCTCTATGCTATACTCATCACTTCCAAGAAGCTTCGCCACCACTTCAATGAATACAAGATCTCGGTTGTCACTGATTTTCCATTGGTAGATATACTCCACAATCAGGACGACACTGGATGTATCTCCAAGTGGGCAGTGGAACTAGGAGCTCTCAGCATCGATTTCAAGCTGCGCATCGCTATCAAATCACAAGCACTAGTCGATTTTATGGCAGAGTGCCGAGAAAATAGAGTTACAGCTCCAGCCAACATGCTAGAGCATTGGGTTATGTACTTCGACGATTCTCTCAAGCTCGGAGGCGGTGGCGCAGGAGTTTTTTTCATCTCACCTAAGGGTGAATAACTCAAATATATGTTCCGGATATTATTTGAGGTCTCCAACAACAAAGCCGAGTATGAGGCGTTACTGTACGGGCTACGCCTGGCTGTTTCCCTCGGCATCAAGCTATTACTTTTCTACGGCGACTCCTTGCTGGTGGTCTAACAAGTCAACAAGGAGTGGGACATCAACAAGGACACCATGGACGCATATGTCATGGAAATACGCAAGCTTGAGAACAAGTTCTCAAGACTCGAGATCCATCATGTGGTTTGGGACAACAACGTTGGGGCGGATGTGCTCTCGAAGCTAGGGTCTGATCGAGCAAATGTCCCACCAGGAGTATTCATTCACGAGTTACATCATTCGTCCATCAAGGCACTAGATCAAAGCACCATCATTCCGAGCTCTTCTGAGCCTGACCGAGAGGACATGATGATTGAGGCTGACTGGCGGACACCATTCATCGATTTCATCAAAGATCAAAAGCTACCCCCTGGAGTTGATGCAAAAAGCGCCGAGGCTGCACGCATCGTCAGGCGAAGCAAGGGTTATGTTCTGGTCGGCGACAAATTGTACAAGTGTGGTTCAGCATCAAGCATCCTTATGAAATGCGTTCCAATCGAGGAAGGCAAAAAGATACTACAAGAAATTCATGAAGGAGTCTGCGACAATCATGTAGCATCAAGGACGCTAGTCGGGAAAGCATTTAGGTCTGAGTATTATGGGCCAACAGCTTTGGCCGACGCCGAAGATCTCGTTCGTTGGTGTACAAATTGCAGTTCTTCGGCAGATAGGCCCATGTTCCGGCATATAACCTCATCACCATACCACCATCCTAAGCTTTTGCTTGCTGGGGCCTGAACATGATTGGGCTTTGACTATGATTGCAGGAGGATTTACCCATGTGTTGGTAGCCATCCACAAGTTTACAAAGTGGATCGAGTACAAGCCGATTACAAAGATCTCTGCGGACCGAGTAGTCAGTTTCACTTGCGACATCTTCCACCACTTTGGCTTTCCCAATACTACCATCATAGATCTGGGATCTAATTTCCACTCACATGAGTTTTGGGAATTCTACGAGAATAGTGCCATTGAGGTAAAATACGTGTCAGTTGCTCACCCGCGGGCCAATGGCCAGGTTGAGCGTGCCATCTGCTTAATCCTCGATGGGCTGAAGAAAAGACTCTACGATGAGAATAGCAAAAAAGGGGCAAGTGTATTCATGAGCTCTCTTCAGTTGTCTGGGGGCTTCGCACTCAACCAAGCAAAGCCACGGGTCAATCGCCATTCTTTCTCATCTTTGGGTCAGAAGCTATCCTCCCTGCGGACATCATGTGGAAATCTCAAAGACTGGAGATGTATGAAGAAGGCGAAGCCGATCAGACAAGATATCTGGAGCTTGACTCGGTAGAAGAAGTTAGATGTAACGCCCTGCTACAGTCAGCTCGCTATCTACAAGGCATCCAATGCTACCACGACCGTAATGTGCAGGGGAGGTCATTCAGCATCAGTGATTTAGTCTTCTATCGCATCCAAGACGAGATAGGGCTTCACCAAGCTCAACTCGCGATAGGAAGGGCCCTTCATCGTCGCTAAAGTTACAAGACTAGGGTCGTATCAACTACTATACCTTGATGGTAGGAGGTCCCAAACTCCTGGAATATCGAGCTCTTACAACTTTTCTATCCCTAGATAACTTGCATCCAAAGTTGTCAGGTGCAGTACAACATCTGTTATCAATAAAGATTGGGTTTGTTCTTCAAATGACTACTTTCTATCTCTAAGCTAGACTACTTAACTCGGGGGCTTTGGCCATGAGTACTTCGGCCACGAGTACTAACAACGCGTTAACTACGCCTAGTCACCAGAAGTACTCGGGGGCTGTCGCCATGAGTCCTTTCTGAATGACTACTTCCACACTTGCCCTACGGGCCGAAGCGCAAGGATTCGTTGCGACTAAATCCGACTACTTCGAGTACTAGCCTAATGGTTTGTAGGAACCAATGGCATGAGTCACCGCGAAAAAGTCAAAGAGGCTCCCACGCCTATAAAAGCAATCTAGAGTATCGCACGGTGTGAGTAAATTCTGATTTGCTTATTCTCCCTGTATGGGACTTTATGCTGGACACCAAGTCATCGACTACCTCCAGAAGCATGGCCTTCTGAGTGGTTCTGTGTTGGGCGTCCCATATTTCTTTATCTAAGTCCTATGATTTTTGGTATTGCTCTACGAGTAAGCACACCAAACACATCAATAGGCAACAAAAAATAAAACACATATACATGTTTTACATACACGGAAAGGTTGTTCAGTGATTACATATCATGTTTACTCCTGCTCCAAGCTATCTATCTACCTTTGAGCCACTGGCTTTGCTTCTTCGACAAATTCTGAGAATTTCTCCTCAGAACAGTTGGCTGCCATGCCATCTGCTAGTGGACTCAGATTGGCCTTCGGCTAGTAGGATTTTACAAGCCCAAGAATGTGCACTACATAAGTTTTGGTGGTCTCCGTGATGTACCCAGAAACTTTATGTGGGGCTTCACGGAGTCACTACAATGTCGTCCTCCCGTTGATTACTTCACCTTCTGGAGGATCCACCATGTCTATGACTACTTTGCACTGCACTCTTGAGCTCTTCAAGTTCTTTATCTTTCAGCTCCTTCTCAGTAGCCATGTCCCGAATCTATGTCGCACACTCTACGAGTTGCATGTCTGCATCTTGGAGCGCTTTGATCAGCTTCTCTACATCATTTGAATGACGGTATACAAGATTCTTCAAGTCAGTGATCTCGTCATCCTTATTTCTTATGATATTATTAAGTTTTGCAAGCAAAAGGAGATGAAGAAGTACCCGTACAAGTTCAGATGCTACTCTACACGTATTTCAAAAATCAGATAAACTAGTCATCACAGTATTACCTCAGTGGGTCTTGGCTTCAATTTCTTTCTTCAGCAACCAGACTTCTCAGGTATGCTCTTGTTTGAGGGTGTTGAGTTGATTCCTCAACTCGATATTCATGTAAATTTGCTCGCCAATTTGGCGATCTTTCTCTTGCAACTAGTGGAATCCATCTTCGACAGCTCGGAGCTTGTCTGACTTCTTCTTGGAGCGGTTGGCCAATTCCCGCGTAAGGATTAAGCTAGCTGGCAAAGGCAGTCATCTCTAGTCTAGGACACTTACTGTGGAAAACTTATACAGATCTTTGAAGGTATGCTGGAATTGCTTCAGGGTTGCCGATGTAAGCATCGGGTCTTCAAGCAGCTCACGTGGAATGGCATACTGCCACTTCAGCGGAGTGACCAATATGCCGCCCGAAGAAGTACTCGCAACTCCTTGTCCCTGAGCTGCAGGCTGCTGCTGCGGGATCTCTGTCACCTCACTCGTAGTGACCCGTAGTGATTAGCAGAACTCAGGCAAAGAAGATCATATGGGTGAGGGCGGCTTCATCAACTTACCTGTGGGAATTTCTAGGGACTCCTCTTCAACTTCGGTCTTCTCACCTATCGTTGTTTCATCTCCAAGGTCGGCCCTTCTAGCTTCTGTGATGATAGATTCTAGGGGCTCCTCTAGCACGAATGACTCAACGAGCATGGTTGTCGCCGGTACCGCACTCAATGCTGCGACATCCGACTCCTTCTCTAGCTCGAGGGCTGGGGTTTCCGTGGCATTGCTAGGCTCCTCCAAGCCAGAGCAGAGGAAGGGCTACATACAAAAAGCAGCAACATGTTCTATCATTCACAACAACAAACCTACAATTTACAAGTGAAAGCACTCGGATACTTACAGTGCGGACTTCTTTATTCTTAACTTCTTCTTTCTGAGTTGTCTATGTGCTGGGACAGTACCTAAAGCACTCGCCAGCGTGGCTTCACCAACCAAGGGCAGAGTCTACTTTGGTGGGGCAACCGCAATGGTCACCATTGAGCTTAAACCAGCCGCAGGCAGTGATTGCCCCGACACGGCCCCAGCAGAATACGATGACGGGTCCACTGTGGTGGAGGGCATGCTTTTCTCGCTCATAGTATGATCCTCGGCTGCATCCTCAACCCTTTGCTTTGAGTGCTTGGGGTTTGAGGAGCTACCAAATGGAATCAAGAAAATGTAAAAATTCAACCAAACTCATCAACTGCACATCGTGCAAAAGTACTAGCCAAGGTCAAGGAAAGAATTCTCACTTGGGTAATTCATCTTTATGAAGCGTCCCCCATCAGGGAAGACTTAAAAGTGTTACTTTATCAGTCCCAGGAGTCTGATAACACTTTTATTACATCTGATGGTACATCACCGTACAACTCTTCGCGGTAATGGGCAGTGAAGCGCCACTATCGCGAGGATTACAACTAAAACCCACACTACTACGCTAGCCACGAAAAGAGGATCATCAGAGTCTTGCGCCATGCGGGATTCCAACGGTGGCCTCAACCACAGGCAAGACTGGGTGCAGGACGGAACCCTACTCGACGTCTTCGGGGATGTAGTCTGGATCTTGCACTGTAAAAGTAAGAACGGGGTGAGTACGAACGTACTCAGCAAGTCCAATCACACCCGCGGAGGGGGTATAACAGAAATAAATGCACAAGTTATTCCAAGGATAAGGTTATGGTTTTATTTGCGGAAAAACTCGATTTTATGCAAAGGTTCGTTTAAAACATTCTCAAAACAAGTTGTTAAGCATCAAGGAGCACATGGTGTTGATCCACACAGGATCCAGGTTTTAAACTGCTACCGGACTCCCCGTCCGCCGTAGCACACGGCACAACTGCCGGACACTTCCCAAACAACCCACACCAGTCCAACCATTCCCAGAGAGAAACACTAGTTATGTGACCACACCGTAACTTGCCCAATACCGTGGGCACGGCTATTCGAATAGATTTTAACTCTGCAGAGGTGTGCAACTTTACCCACAGGTGGGGTACCACAGCACGAACACCTTAGTGCCGGTGCAGATCCCATCAAAGCCCTTACCCACCTTAGCTAGACCTGGCTAGCCACCGCGGGATCTATCAAGGGGTCATTCGACCTACCATCGAGGTTTAACCGGGGCATAAGTCGCACAGAGCTTATCCCGTCTCCTTGATCACCCGTTGCTTCCAGCTCTCCTGATGGCTATCAGATTAACTAGTGGGGTTAGGCTAAGCCGTTGCCCATACAACAGTCAAGTGGTTTGCACGACAGGAAGCTAGGTGAGACGACACATCAACTCGGTCCTTAGGAGTGACAAGATGGATATCTCCCTTCCTCGCTCAACCACACAGGTACGAGCACACCAACGGCAATTCACATAGAAATGCCATTCATCCCGTCTAACTCGTCTTTCAAAACCACGTTTTATCCCTTCCCACACGTACACATTTCTTTATAAAACCAGGTGGTCAAGGTATGGTTATCATAAACAAGGGTGGCTATCCTACCATGTTTTCAGCAAGCAAAACCATGCAATTTTATAAAACAGGCCACTGGGTTGTGTTTATAAAAACTAGGACAAAAACATGCATCAAAGGGCGGGATTAAACTTGCCATCATTAAAGCCTTGCGGGAGGTCCTGATCGAAGCACCGTCCCTCGGGTTCGGGGTCGCAGAGCTGGTCCTCGCTCGCTTGGTCACAGTCGGGACCTTCCTCGTTTACTCCGGGTCCTACGGCACAAACAAGCAAGCACACAATCAATCGGAAGAACTAAAAGCTTTTATCGTTGAGCTTGTATCGGAAATACTTTAGTTACAGAGATAGGGTTAATATTTTCGGGTGGTTTCGTAATGGCATGGTTGGAACTATACTAGAAAGGGCGTGGTAAAGTTTCGGGTCGATCGGAGGTCGTTTGGCGCATAAAATGACGAGGTGAAGGGGGTTTCAGGGGTTAAACAGGGTTCAGGGACTCGTTCGTAAACAGTTGTGCTATAGAAAGGACTTGATTATAATTTCTCGAACTATTTTTGGGGTATGTTAGGAAGGTGTAGGGGTTTATTTGATATTAGGTTTACACGGCGGGGGTTATTTTTCTAATTAACTAAGAGCAGGGGTTCCTACAGCTAAAAGTGGCACAAGGGAGGGGATTCTTTTGGGAAAAAGGGGAAGGCCAGGGGGTTTTGCGTCAAAGGGCCACCTTCTTCCTCCTCCCCTCATGGAAAACAGAGGAGAGGGGAGGGGAGCTCCGGCGCCGGCCGTCCCCGGCGGCCCGGGCTCGATGGCGGCCCCGAGGGTGGGGGAAAAGGGAGGGGAGCGCGAGGGGAACCGGTTCCCGGCCTCACCTCGGGGCCGAGCGGAGCGAGGAGGCGCGCCCACGATGGGCAACGGGCGGCGGTGGAGCTGCGGGCGGCGGCGGCGCTGCGGGCTCGAGGCAAGCTGGGGGTGGCGGTGGAGGCCGTGGGGAAAGGGAAGGCGGGGTGGGGGCCTATTTATAGGCGGAATGAGGTGGTGGGGAGGCGGCCGCGACGGTGGCCGGTGCGGAGCGCCATTAATGGCGCTTCGGCCGCTTGCGGCCGTCACGGAGCGACGTGCGGGCGGCGGGGTCGTCGAGGCGTCGTCAAGCACGTGGGGAAGGGGGCTGTGCAAGCACAGGTGATGGCGCGAGCGGCGAGGGAGGGGTGCGGTAGTGGCGGCAGCACAGCCACGCGCGCGTGCGCGCACGGTGCGGTGAGGCGCGGGCCAGGGGGCGGGACGGCGCACACCGCGGCGCGCGCACGTGGGAGCAGTGGCTGGGCCGGGCGCCAGCGGCGGACGGCGCGGCGTCGCGGTCCGGTCGTGCGCGGGCGGCACGGCGGGCGGTGCGGCGCGTGGTGCACGCGCGGGGCGTGCGCGTGGGCGTGGCCGAGCGCGGGAGCGCGGTGCGTGCGAGGGGGGGGGGGAAGGCGGCCAGTGCCTGTCGCGGCGAGGCGCGACCAGGCTGCGTGCGTGCGGGAGCCAAGCAGAGGGGGGGTGGCGCGGGCTGAGCGGCGCTTAGGAGCAGAGGAGGGGAGAAGGGAAGGGAGGAGAAGAGAGGAGAAAAAGAGAGAGAGGAAAAAGGAAAGAAAGAAGGGAGAAGAAATGGGAGAGAGAAAAAGGGAAAGGAAAAAGGAGAGAGCAAGAGAGAAAAGAAAGGGAAGGGGGGTCGCGTCGGCGCCGATCGCGGTGGCGACCGCGGTCGGTCGGCCACGCGCGCTGCGCGAGATGAAAAGAATCGCGCCGGCGCCAATCACGGAAAAGCGGTTGCGCGTGGTTGTCGGCCGCCGAGCGGTGCGGGATGGGACAGCGGTCAGGTTCGGTGCCGGTCAGAAAGGGTTAGGGCTAGGGTTTCGACGTCGAACGGCTTTTAAACAAAGCACTCTAGTGCGTGACTTAATTTGGTGGATTTTCAGGGCGTCACAAACCTACCCCACTTAAATGAATCTCGTCCTCGAGATTTGGCTGGCTCCTAAACAGATGGGGAAATTCCTTCTTTAAAGCCTCCTCGCGTTCCCAGGTTGCTTCCTCTACTCCGTGTCTGCTCCATTGAACTCTGCATATCCGTACCTCGGAGTTTCTTGTCCTTCTAGTGACAGTGTCCAGAATTTTGACCGGTACTTCCTGGTATCGCAGATCCGGCTGTAGATCTATTGTTTCCACCGGCACATGTTCTCCCTCAGGTACTCTCAAACACCTTCTTAATTGCGAAACATGAAACACTGGGTGTATATCTGACATTTCTTCTGGTAACTCCAGTTGGTATGCCACGGCTCCGACTCTCTTTAGAACCCGATATGGTCCGATGTATCGAGGGGCCAACTTTCCTTGTACCTGAAACCTTCGGGTCCCACGAATAGGTGAGACCTTGAGGTAAACAAAATCTCCGGGGTTGAAACTTATTTCCCGCCTCTTCTTGTCTGTGTAGCTCTTTTGTCGCGATTGAGCTGCTTTCAATTTCTCGTGGATCTCTGCTACTTTTTCTTCCGCTTCTTTTATGAGCGCCGGTCCTACTACTGCACGTTCTCCAACTTCCGACCACATTAGGGGAGTTTTGCACTTTCTCCCATAGAGGGCTTCGAACGGCGACATGCCCAAGCTGGCTTGGTAGCTATTGTTGTATGAGAATTCTGCGTAAGGTAGGCTTTGCTCCCAATCATTCCCATAGGTCAGGATGCATGCTCTCAGCATATCTTCCATGACCTGGTTTACCCTTTCGGTTTGACCATCCGTCTGTGGGTGGTATGCGGAGCTGAAATCTAACTTAGTGCCCATGGCTTTATGCAGGCTTTTCCAAAACTTAGAGGTGAATTGGGTTCCTCTATCTGAGACAATTCTGCTAGGCACTCCATGTAACTTTACTATGTTCTCCACATAAAGCTTTGCCAGCTTTTCTCCACCATAAGTGGTCCGTACGGGTATGAAATGAGCCGATTTAGTGAGTCGGTCTACTATTACCCATATGGAATCGTGTCCCTTCTGCGTTCTAGGTAGACCCACTACAAAGTCCATTCCTATCTCATCCCATTTCCAAACCGGAATGGGTAAGGGTTGCAATAACCCTGCTGGCTTTTGATGTTCGGCCTTGATCCTTTGACACGTATCACAATGTGCCACGAATCGTGCAATATCCGCTTTCATTCCATTCCACCAATATTTTTGCCTTATGTCCATATACATTTTGGTGGATCCTGGGTGGATGGAGTAGGCCAAATTATGGGCTTCGTCCATGATTATCTGCTGGAAGTCTCCATTCTGGGGTACACAAATCCTATCCTCGTACCATAACGTTCCCTTATCGTCTACTCTGAAGCCCGGTGCTTTGTTTTCTCCAGTTTGTTTGCAGATCTTCATTAACTCCTGATCCGAGCTTTGGGCCTCTCTAATCCTATCCTCTAGTGTCGATTGGACATTTAGCACTTGGCTGGAACCTCGAGGAACCATGTGCACATTTAATCGTGCCATTTCCTCGCGCAGATGGTCATTTTTGAGCCCATAGGATTTCCGACTTAAGGCATCGGCTACTACGTTTGCTTTCCCGGGGGATACTGAATTTCCAAATTGTAGTCCTTGACCAACTCCAACTATCTTCTTTGCCTTAGGTTTAAATCCGGCTGGGTGAAGATATACTTCAGACTCTTGTGGTCGGTGTAAACCTCACACTTATTTCCAATCAGGTAGTGTCTCCAAATCTTAAGGGCATGCACTACGGCTGCCAATTCCAAATCATGGGTCGGATAATTCTGCTCACGAGTCCTGAGTTGGCGGGAAGCATATGCAACGACCTTCCCGTCTTGCATCAGCACACACCCTAATCCTTGTCGGGATGCGTCACAATAAATGACAAATTCCCGATGAATGTCCGGTAGGGTCAGCACTGGGGCGGTTGTCAACTTTTGCTTCAATTCTTGAAAACTTCTTTCACAAGATTCTGTCCAGGCGAACTTCTTCTCCTTCTTAAGAAGTTCCATCATGGGTCGGGCTATCTTAGAGAATCCCTCAATAAATCTTCAATAGTACCCAGCTAATCCAAGAAAACTTCTGATTTCACTAACATTAGTCGGTCGCTGCCAGTTGGAAACTGCTTCAACCTTCTCTGGGTCCACTGCTACACCTTCCGCGGTCAGAATGTGACCAAGGAAAGCTACTCTCTCCAGCCAGAATTCACACTTGCTAAACTTGGCATATAGCCTATGTGTCCTCAGCTTTTCCAATACTACCCGCAGATGTTGCTCATGTTCCTGAATACTCTTGGAGTAGATAAGTATGTCGTCGATAAAGACTACGACAAACTTATCCAGCTCGTCCATAAATACTTTGTTCATGAGATTCATAAAATAGGCAGGGGCATTGGTTAGTCCGAAGGACATTACGGTGAACTCAAACTGCCCATAACGGGTGACAAAAGCTGTCTTAGGGATGTCACTTTTTCTAATCTTGAGCTGAAAATATCCTGACCTCAGGTCGATCTTGGAAAAATACTTGGCCCCTTTTAGCTGATCGAAAAGGTCATCAATCCTGGGGAGTGGGTACTTATTCTTGATGGTGACCTCATTCAATGCCCGGTAATCCACGCACAACCTCATACTCCCATCTTTCTTCTTGACAAACAGAACTGGAGCTCCCCACAGCGACGAGCTTGGTCTGATGAAGCCAATTCGTTGCAGTTCTTCTAGTTGCTTCTTTAAGTCCGTCAACTCAGAGGCCGCCATCCTATAGGGTCTCTTGGCTATAGGGGAGGTTCCGGGGACAAGGTCGATGACGAATTCTATATACCTGTCCAGAGGGGGGGTGGCGCGGGCTGAGCGGCGCTCAGGAGCAGAGGAGGGGAGAAGGGAAGGGAGGAGAAGAGAGGAGAAAAAGAGAGAGAGGAAAAAGGAAAGAAAGTAGGGAGAAGAAATGGGAGAGAGAAAAAGGGAAAGGAAAAAGGAGAGAGCAAGAGAGAAAAGAAAGGGAAGGGGGGGTCGCGTCGGCGCCGATCGCGGCGGCGACCGTGGTCGGTCGGCCACGCGCGCTGCGCGAGACGAAAAGAATCGCGCCGGCGCCGATCGCGGAAAAGCAGTCGCGCGTGGTCGTCGGCCGCCGAGCGGTGCGGGATGGGACAGCGGTCAGGTTCGGTGCCGGTCAGAAAGGGTTAGGGCTAGGGTTTCGACGTCGAACGGCTTTTAAACAAAGCACTCTAGTGCGTGACTTAATTTGGTGGATTTTCAGGGCGTCACACTTTAGTGCTACCTGGAGAAGCACTAGCCCCGCGCTTTTGGGTGGTGGCCCTTGGTCCCTTAGGGTGATCTGGCAAGAAAGCACCACCAGGAGAGCTTGCGCTTTCCTGGGAGGTCTTCATGGATTAGCCCTTGATCACCTCAGACAAGGGGCAATCATCGTCAGTTTCATCATCCTACTCTTCCTCACTTGTTGCTGCGATGGCAAGAGGATAGGTGGAAGGCATCAAGTGGCTTGGGCGATTGTTGTGTGGCGTTGGCGGTATGCTCCTATACACATTTATATCATCCTATAATAGGTTCAAGATATTGTCAGTTACGTCAACATCAAGGACTAAGAAGTACTTGATAGAAAGACACGACTACTTACCCTTACTTGATTGGAAGGATTTTTGATGTTAAATAACTTGGATGGCATATAGGGCACCGTCTCGGCGTCAAGAAGTACTCGGCTCACCCGCCTCAAGGCTTCAGCTTGATGAATCTGCTCTGTAGAGAACCGAGATGGATCTTTGAGGCCCATGTACTCGAAGCCAAAGTGAGAGCACTGCCTATCCAAGAATACATCACCGACACTCCGGTGACTCCTTCATCCTTGAGGATTTTAATTTTGGCAAGCAGCTCGTTGACTTGGCTCAGCTCTAGGGCTTTCCTCGTCCATCCTCCGGTTATTTTTGGTACTCCAGCGGTCCTCTCTAGGAGTGAAGGCGCATGGTTCCCAATGTAGAACCAGCGTTCTTTCTAGCCAGACTGGCTAGATGGAAACACGTAAGGGATGTACAACTTTTCCATCCCTTACCTCAGTTGAAGACCAGCTCCTCCGACTACTTCTATCTTGATAGCACTGGGTTGAGCTCTCAGATGGAAAAGATGACAGAACAAGTCTAAATGGGGTTCTATCCCTAAGAAAGCTCCACAAAAATGTACAAAGATGGCTATGTGGAGAATTGAGTTGGGATTCACGTGGTGAAGTTGGATGCCATAATGAAAAAGGAGGCCGCAGAAGAAATCAGACGTTGGCAACGCCAGCCCATGCTCGACAAAGTGTTGGAATAGTACTATTTCATCAGCCTCTTCGTATGGCCTCTTATCCTCAGTGGCGGCGCGCCACTGGATGATTTCCTAGGACTGAAGCAGTTCCTCATCTACATCGGCATTGGAGCACTTACTTTTTCTCCACCCGTCCCTAGTGGTGGCGTCGGGCTTGGTTTCGTTTCCTTTTCCCTTGGAGGTGCCTTTCTTGCCCACCATTATTGATGTCAGAAGTTTTTTCACTCGCATGCGTTTGGGGGCTGAGGACGGGGGTGGCGGAGATGCGCTCGGGGAAGCAGGGGCTCTCAAAGACTACTTTCCGCACAAGGAGGAAGTTGGGTCTAACCTAGATCCAATCCTAGGAGTGGCGGCGGCTCTAAGGCAGCGAAAGACGAAAGGCCAAGGTAGTAAGAGTGCAAGCGAAGGGGTGAGTAAAACCCTAAGTTACCGCGCGGTTAAATAACCAGCGGTGGCCCTGCAATTACTGTGTGGAATACGAAGGGTTTTTTTCTCTCGGGATAAGATTTGTTTTGAGCGGTAATTTCGGGTTACTTTGGGAAAGTTATTTGCTTAACCATTTTTTAAGGGACGAATCCCTAGAAAAAGGGATTTTCAAATTTCTGAACCAATTTACTCATTTTAACCATCAAATCAATTTCTTATTTTTTCCACAACCTATGCCACGACTCTTTGGATCCTTTTTTCCAAACCTTGGGATTTGGATTCAAAGCTTGGGGGCTGCGGGACACTTGTCATCGACGACTTATTTTTTAATTTTTGGAAGATAAAAGCATAAGATTCAAGACTAATTTTACCCTCAGTCCGATTCTTTGATTCAACCTAAGGCTCGGGGGCTACTCCATATGGAGTGCGAGTTTAATCGTACCCCCATATAAAAGAAGACTTGAAAACTACTCGGGGCATGAGCACCTCACAGCCTCGATACAGCTAAGAAAGTACTCGGAATAATGTTCAAGATGAAGTTTGGAAGAACTCGAAGACGCATTTAGAAGTACTCTAAAGCCTACAGTACTCGACTACGAAGAGCTCGGGGGGGGGGGGGGCTTGTCAGACCTGGGGCCATGTGACTGCGCACATGGTGTACATTTTCTAGGATAAGGGATGGGACATGGCCCACACCCTACACCTGTTGTAACTACTTGTATAGGAGTAGAATTAGTCGAAAAAGAAGGAAACTACCCGAGTAATACTCGGATAGGACTACTAAGCTCGTATTCGGCTAGGACTTCCATGTAACCCTATCCCGCAGACTATATAAGGGCGGTCAGGGACCACCTCCAAAGAACACATCATCTAAGGTAATACAAACCAGCACACAGGATGTAGGGTATTACGCTCTCAGTGGCCCGAACCTATCTAAACTTTCGTGTTCCTTGCACCTTCGAGTTCCTGATCTTGGTGACACCCCACCTACAAGCTACAACCTCGGGGTATCTCTTGGTGGGCTTGGAGGTTAAACACCGACACACCCTCACGTTCCGATCTCTTCTCCACCAATCTGGTTCATGTCCCAATTTCCTAATCATAACAAAATCATCGCAAGGCTTTAGTAGTACCCCATTCGGAGAATAACTTGTTTGGACAGCAAGAAACAACTTTACTTGATAATTTAGTTGTCGTGCTCGTGCTTGAGTATTTGGTCCTTGTCGTGTAGTAGGTGTGGTTGTATCAATGATAGGGATGTCCTCATCATCCTCCCCATCTTTCATTTGAGTCATCCTCAACTCAAGTTCATCTTCTTCTCCTAAATAAGGTTTCAAATCTGCATATTAAATGTGGGGCTAACCCCAAAATTTGTAGGCAGCTCAAGTTTGTATGCATTATCATTGATCCTCTATAACACATTAAAGGGACCATCAGCTCTTGGAAGCAACTTAGACTTTCTCAAATTAGAAAATCTATCCTTTCTCAAATGCAACCCAACCAAATTGCCTTGTTCAAATGTGACATGTTTCTTCCCTTTGCTCCCCGCAAATTTATATTTGGCATTCATGCTCTCTATGTTTTCCTTAGTGGTCTCATGTAGTTTTAGGATCATTTTAGCATGTTGTCCAGCATCAAAATTCATCCTCTCCGAAGTTGGAAGAGGTAAACAATCAATAGGAGCATGAGGAACAAAACCATACACAATCTCAAAGGGGCATTTCTTAGTAGTAGAATGTAGCGAACAATTATAAGCAAACTGAACATGAGTCAAGCACTCTTTGTTAGACCCGATTACAAGACTATGTACATAACGTAGTTCATACATAATTAGGAGATAGGATATGTCCTATACCTTATCTATGTTGTACTCTACTCGCATGCGAAGTAGTACTGGCCGGTACAGAAGGAAACTACTCGAGTTGTACTCGAGTACGATTCCTAGGCTAGTGTCGGACTAGGATTCATGTAACCCTGTCCACTCGGATATATAAGGGCGGGCAGGGACCCCCTCAAAACATAACATCAACACCCAAGATAATACAAACCACCATACAGGATGTAGGGTATTACGCACATCGCGGCCCGAACCTGTCTAAACCTTGTGTTGCTTGCACCTTCGAGTTTCTAATCTTGGCGTCACCCTACCTAAAACTTACCACCTCGGGTATACCCCTCGGTGGGCAGGCAGTAAAACAAAGACAGCTGGCGTGCCAGGTAGGGGTGCGCATCGAAGATCCACCGGCGAACTCGATGGCATCGTTCAAGTTCACCAGTGCTGTGCCCCCTCAGGGCACGACGTTCGTTTTCGGCTCGTGGGTTTGCATCGTAGATGGTGCGGGCAATTTTCATCGATTCATCATCGACATGAAGCCGAAAACTCTCACGACGAGTTTTCATAGCGACCTCGACGAGTTTGTCGATAATCTCGATGACTTGTCAACCCATGGCTCTGTGGTAGAACCGCCTGAATTATTCCGGCTCAAGTGCGCTAGTCATCGCTATGCAGCCGATACTAACCCAACGCACTTCAAACGGAACAACCCATTGGTCTGTCGAGTCTCCGCCCGATGCAACCACGGTTCAACAGGATTGAAGCAGGTTTACCTCGCACGAAGGCGAGTTTACAACCACAGTACAGCTCATCAACTTTTAATTTACTGATATGCAAATATTATTACAAACCTTGTTCAAACTTAAAGTAAAATTTATACAAACAGTGTTTAAACCGACAAGCTAAACAGCTTGTCCATGCTCACAGCGGAAGGAAAATAAATACGCGACTACACACGTCGCAAGGGTTGACACCGTGCTCAGCCCAAGGCCTGGTGTCACTCAGGAGGGTCACTGCCAGCCGGGGACGGATCCCACTCCACGGACCAGCCATGTGGAACAGAAGTTGGCCACGCAGAACTATCTGCGGGGTTCACGAAGCTTACACCTGAAAAATGATACTAGCAAGACTGAGTATTCTAATACTCAGCAAGGCTTACCCGGGATTGGATACACTTTAGCCCATAACTACACTCATGAAGGCATTTCAAGGGTTCTAGGTTTATTTTCAGCTGAAAAGCGACAAAGAGTATGATCTATTTTCAAATGTTAGCTTTCATATTCTAGTTGATTATCTATTCTAGGTTAGCACCTACACTAAACAAGCAAGGTAGAGATTATCATTCATCAAGATTGTTCCATCATTAGTTACACTTCTTACTCTATGTGGCAGAAGGAATAAGCAGTCTCAATCTCCGCGAGAAATGGACGATTCTGAATCGAGTTTCAACCTTGCAAGGGTAAACCTAACTCACACACTTGGAACATCCAAAGATCGTTCCGAAGCAACCGTTTCCCTCATATTCCGGGCTATGGATCAGGGCCACCACAAGCGACTGTAGGACCGTATGCACACCAATTGTGCAGGACGTACGTCTGTAGCGCGACTACATGATCGTACTCCCGTCTGCCATGCAGAATGTACTCCCACACGTCGGTGCGTGTAAACATAAAATAAAAGTCGAGTGGTGGAGACATGTTCATTTGCCGGGCCATTCAGGTACTAGGCTTACCGCTTTACGATATTTCGCGGCATGTGGCTAGTACTTTCAACGCTTAGCCACCACTACCACACACTTCGACCTTAACAACTTTTATCAAACAGACAGGGTAAACCTTCAGGTCATGATACAACACATGACCCTGTCCATTATCCTTATAGTGATTGCAGAATTGTAAACATGCAACTCCTTTATCGCGTGAGTGACAGAAAATCACTCGACTTTTACCGGCTCTATTTAGCAGAGCATCTATGCGATAACGACTCGGGTACAATACATAGGATTCCTAAGATCTTATGCAATTAGGGTTTCATTTCAATTCCTAGACATAATGCAAGATATATAATATAATAATGAGATTGTAATACTTGAAAATACTAGGGTATGCATCGGGGCTTGCCTTCTTGAGTGGGGTTGGGGGCAGGGATATCAGAGATTTCCGAATTTGGGTTCGGAGCTTCAATTAGATCCTCGGCGATGTTTATTGGGTTTTCAGAAAATCCTTGGTCTTGTCCCAAGACCAACTCGTAGTCTCCATCGTCGAGCGTCGTGGATTCTACATGCCATGCAATAACTTAAACATGAGATGATGCTTAAGTTAAAGATTTTATTTCACGATAAAGTTGCAATCCAATAATTAACACACATGAATTCACGAAACAAGGGGTTTTAGTCTTGAATTATTATTTATATATAAGCTATGATTATAGTATTGGATCTACTAAAAACAGGAATCAAGACATTTGAATTTGAATTCAAATTTCAAGTTTAAATTCAAAACTTAGGTAAATAGAAGTATAAGTCTTAAAAATTTAATTATAGACTAATTATCAACACATTAGATTATGACAAAAAGATCTAATTAATTAAGCCTAAGGAACATGCTTAATTAATTTCAAATCATCTCAAATTTAAATTACCCAGATTCAAAAGAACTTAAATTACAAAACAAAGCTAATTTTGAAACTTTTACACAAGGTCATACATGACCTATAGAAACTATTTACCAAAAATTACAAGAAACAAAATTAGTATGTAAAAGTTATGTATCCTATACCCTTTTACTTTGAATTTAAAATAAATTTAAAAATATTTAGTTTCAAACCAAACTTCATTAATAAAAGTTGGAGGGTTTGAAATCTAGTTTCCAACAAAACTAGTTTGACAATTTTTGGAATTTTCTACAATTTTCTATGAATTTTACAAAGCAGTTGCTCTACACACATGAAATAACAATCACTTGGGGGGGGGTCCTCGGTATATTTGCGCCTGGGTCCCTAGGACACTAAAAACTCTTGCACTTATGCCCCTGCCAGGCCTCGACGGCGGCCGGCCATTCGGCCCCGGCGCGTTCTCGCCGGCGGCGAGGTTACCGGCGGGGAGGGGTTGGTCGGCCAGGGTCTACGGGACCCAGAGAGCTGTATGGGAGGGGAGGTGCACGACGGGCGACGGTGGAACACGACCGGCGACGGGGAGGTGCGGCGGCCGTGGCGGCGCGTCGCTGTTCCCGGCGAAGGGTCGGCGAACATAGGGATCTAAAGCGCGCACGAGCACCAGGGGGAGATGGGGATGCGATTCCCGTACTTGAATTGGCCGAAGAAGTGGTGGAAGCGGGTTGTCGACGGTGAGGTCGAGCTCGGGCGGCTCCGGTGAGAGGCGGCTCGAGGTGGGGGCAATTCCGGCGAAGGGGGGCCGGTAGTTGGACCGGATCAGGTCAGACGGCTAGTGGAGGAGGTGGGGAAGCGGTAGGCCGAGGGATTTGGACGGGGTGAAGGGGTCACGGCGAATTCCGGCGAGGAAGCACGGGTGGACTTCGGTGGTGCAAGGAGGAAGAAGAGGAAACAGGCAAGGGAAGGTGGGGTTCGGGTCGGCTTTAAAGGGGATAGCACGACTCAGCTGATGGGAGAGAGAGGGTGGTCACGGGCGGAGCTCAAGACAGCGGGCGGCGCCGGCGTGTCCTCCGGGCATGCGTGGCGGTTGTTCGGCCTCGGCGGTGCGACGTGGCAAGGCGAGGGGAGAACAGCGGAGGCAGCACGGGTAGTGGGAGGAGGATGGGGTGACGTGTGGACGGGCGGCGCAGCGCTGCAGAAGCTCGGGAAATGGCCGGCGGCGGCGGTCACGCGCGCGCTCAGAGGAACAGAGGAGATCGGGGACCCGAGGAAGACGATGGAGGATCTAAATGCAAAATCAGAAAAAGGCTGGGACCCTTCTGTAAAGCATAGATAACTTTCCAACCAGTGCTCAAATGGAGATGGGCCCAAAGGCAAAATGTATGGTTTTTCAAAATGTACAACTTTGCTTTAAGGTTCATCCACAGAAGAGCTAAGGATTTGCAACTAATTTGAAATTTAACAATATTTCTAAACTTTGCATAAATCCTATTTTAAAATTACACCACATTTATATCCAAAGGGTAGTTTCACCTACTTTTGCGATTTAAACACAAATTTTTGACTTTTGCAAAATAACCCTCATACATTTGAATTCTACCCTCCATGTTCACCCCTTTAGCATAAAAAGACCTTAACTAAAATATAATTATATAAATAATCCTTTTCTCTTAGTATTTAATTTTTCAAACACACTTTTACCACTTATTGCACATAACACCATACTTAAATTTAGGGTGTGACAACACTAATTACCTGAGTGTCACAGCCTTCCCCCCTAAAAAGAATCTCGTCCCGAGATTCCGGAACAGAATAGATTTGAATGATTAAGTCCGGAGGTTGGCTTGAAGGAAGTCTGGGAAATTGTGTTGAAGATAGGATTCAGTTTCCCATGTTGCTTCTTCTTCTGTATGATGGTTCCACTGAATCTTGTACATTCTGATGGTCTCCCTTCTAGTGCTCCTTTTTTTGGTGTCTAGCACTCTAAGGGGATGTTCTGTATAAGTCAGATCAGGTTCGATTTCGATGGCTTGGGAATCGATGATCTCGGTAGGAATTTTAACACACTTCCTAAGTTGGGATACATGGAAGATGTTATGAACAGCTGCCAACTAAAAAGGAAGTTGAAGGCGGTAAGCTACGTGTCCACAGATTTCAAGGATTTCAAAGGGTCCGATGTATCGAGGAGCAAGTTTCCCTTTTACGCCGAACATTTGAATACCTCGAGTAGGAGATACTCGAAGATATACGAAGTCTCCAACTTGAAACTGTAATGGTCTTCTTCGTATATCAGCATAGCTTTTCTGTCAAGATTGGGCTGCCTTTAGATTGTTCTGTATAACTTTTACCTTATCCCCTGCTTCGATAATTAGGTCGGGTCCAAAGATTTTACGCTCGCCGGTTTGTGACCAATTCAAGGGAGTTTGGCACCGGCGACTGTACAATGCTTCGAACGGGGCCATTTTGAGACTGGTCTGATAGCTGTTGTTGTATGAGAATTCTGCCAGTGGTAAGCATTTGTCCCAATTCTTGTCATATTGGAGGACACAGGCTCTAAGCATGTCTTCCAAAATCTGATTTATCCTTTCAATTTGTCCATCTGTCTGAGGGTGATATGCTGAACTTCGTATTAACTTAGTTCCGAGAGCATGTTGAAGTTGCTCCCAGAACCGAGCGATGAATTGTTCCCCACGATCAGAGATGATTGTCTTTGGTATTCCATGAAGACGAACAATTTGATCCAGGTAAATCTCGGCATACTTTTTGATATTATACGTAGTATGCACGGGAAGGAAATGTGCAGTTTTGGTCAATCGATCGACAATTACCCAAATGGAGTCATGCCTCATAGAAGTATTGGGCAAACCAACAATAAAGTCCATACCGATATCCTCCCACTTCCAAGAGGGAATAGGTAGAGGTTGAAGAATACTAGCAGTTTTCAAGTGACTAGCCTTGACTCTTTGGCAGATATCACATTCTGAGACATACTTGGCAATTTCTCGTCGCATACGAGTCCACCAAAAGTTTTGTTTCAGGTCCTGGTACATCTTCGTACTGCCAGGGTGCATAGAAAATTTGGATAGGTGGGCCTCATTCATTATCCGTTCACGGAGCTTATGGTCTTTAGGTACAACGATACGTTCGTTGAACCATAATACTCCTTCTGGATCTACTCGGAAGCATTTATACTTTCCTTCTCCTTGTGTTATCTTCTGCTTAATAATTCAGACTCCTTTATTGCGCTGTTGAGCTAGAACAATACTATCCTTAAGTGTGGCTTCAACCGAGAGATGGTTTAAGTCACCTTGGGGAATGATTTCTAGATTGAGCTTTCTCGTTTCCCGACAAAGAGTCTCGTTGAAAGAATTTACGGACAAGCAAGAGCAATGTGCCTTGCGACTGAGTGCATCCGCAACGACGTTGGTCTTGCCGGGATGATAGTGTACTTCCAAATCGTAATCTTTGATAAGTTCTAGCCAGCGTCTTTGCCTCATATTCAGGTCTGCTTGCGTAAAGATGTACTTGAGGCTTTTGTGATCCGTATAAATATGACATTTCGTATCCATTAGATGATGTCTCCAGATCTTTAGGGCATGAATAACAGCTGCGAGTTCGAGATCATGGGTAGGATAGTTCTGTTCATGAACTCTGGGTGGTCGTGATGCATATGCAATTACTCGATTGTCTTGCATAAGCAGACAACCAAGTCCGGTTCCTGATGCGTCACAGTAGATGTTAAAGGGTTTTGATACATCTGGTTGAGCTAAGACTGGAGCAGTTGTGAGATGATCTCTGAGAGTGTGGAATGCATCATCGCATTTTTGACCCCAAGAGAATTTGACAGCTTTCTTTAGTAGTTCGGTCATAGGTTTGGCTATTTTGGAGAAATCCGGAATGAAGTGGCGATAATAGCTAGCTAGACCAAGAAAACTACGGATTTGATGGACTGATGTGGGAGGTTTCCAATCCATCACTTCTTGTACTTTGCTGGGATCAACGGATATACTGTCAGCAGAAATGGTATGGCCCAGAAATTTCACAGTATCTAACCAAAACTCGCACTTGGAGAATTTGGCGTATAAGTGGTGGTCTCTTAGTCGTTGAAGAATGATATGAAGGTGTTTGGCATGATCTTCGGGATTTTTAGAGTAGATCAGAATGTCATCAATAAAGACCACAACAAATTTGTCGAGTTCTTACATGAAGACAGAATTCATGAGATACATGAAATAGGCAGGAGCATTGGTAAGACCAAACGACATGACCAGATACTCGTGTAGACCATATCGAGTGGAGAAAGCTGTTTTTGGAATATCACTGGGCCGGATCTTAATTTGATGATAGGCGGAACGAAAATCAATCTTAGAGAATACCTTAGCTCCGGCTAACTGATCGAAGAGAATATCAATGCGGGGTAGGGGATATTTATTTTTGAAAGTTACCGCATTGAGAGGACGGTAGTCAACACATAGCCTTAAGCTGTTGTCTTTCTTTTTCACAAATAAGGCTGGACAACCCCATGGTGATGCACTTGGACGAATGAAACCTTTGTCTAAGAGGTCTTGGAGTTGGATTTTTAACTCGGCCAACTCGTTAGGAGGCATACGGTAAGATCTCTTAGAAATAGGGGCTGTGCCAGGTTGGAGTTCTATGATAAACTCAATATCTCTATCTGGGGGCATTCCAGGCAAATCATCTGGAAAGACATCTGGATATTCACAGATGATAGGAATATCCTTCAACTTGATCCCAGATGCAGCATAGGTGCACGGATTAAAGTGGCTTTGTTGTGGAACATAAAGAATAGCAGGTTCATACTCAGGTGAACCTATCTTCATAGTTCGAGAAGAGATATCTAAAGACACATGATGCTGGGTCATCCAGTTCATACCTAAAAGAACATCCATTCCTTCTAGATCTAGTAATAGTAAATCTGTCCTCATCAGATTTTTACCATTTGAATTGGCACGCTTCTACAAACTTGGTTTGAGGAGATTCTACCACCAGGAGTTGTTATCACATATACCCCACTAACAGGATAAAGATCCAGGCCTATTTTAGTTCCAAACTTTGCACTGACAAAGCTATGGGTGGCACCAGTATCAAAAAGAACAATAACGGGGTGATGGTTGATAGAAAATGTACCCGTCATTATCGGTGTCCCTTCGGGGAGTTCGGAGAGTGTGGTGAGATTCACCCTTCCTTGGCGGACCTGAACTACTTGCCTCTTGCCCTTGCTCTTGCTGGCTGGACTGGATGTTTGCCCTTGGAAAGATTTCCTAGGTTGAGGGCAATCCTTGAGGAAATGGGACGGGCTTCCGCAGTTGAAACATCGATAGTTGCCTTGATTGACAGGCGGAAAGCTCGGCCGCGGACCTTGTTGTGGTTGCTGCTGAAATTGTGGTGTCAGTGGTCGGTTGAATCGTGCTGGTTGGGGTGGTCTGGCTACCCATCTGCCAGGCAAATTGCCTCGAGGCGGGGCTCGAGGGGCAGTGCTTGGAACCAACTGATACCTTGATGGTTGCATAGTTGTAGGCCCTGTAGGCGTCTTCCGTTTCTTTTCTGCTCTGTGGGCTGAGATACAATCTTCCTGAGTAATGGCCATATTGACCAACTCATTGAAATTATCAGCCCTTACCAAATTCAGTCGTTCTTTAAGTTTGGTGTTCAGGCCTCGGCGAAAACGATCTCTTTTGCGGGCATCATTGTCCGCATGATATCCTGCATATTGGCACAAGTGGTTGAAAACTTGTGCATATTGCATGACGGTGCGGGTTCCCTGAGTCAAGTTCAGAAATTCATTGAGCTTTCGCTAAATGAGTCCCTCAGGTATGTGGTGCGCTTGAAAGGCAGTCCAAAACTCGCCCCAGGTGACGACACGATCGTCAGGTTGCATGGCGTAAAAATGATCCCACCATAGACGAGCTATGCCACGAAGTTGCTGGGCTGCAAAAATCACCTTGTTCTCATCCGAACATGGGGCAGACAATATAGCGAACTTGGACTCTATGGTACGAAGCCAAGCGTCAGCGTTGAGAGGCTCGTCCGCCTTATGGAACAGTGGAGACTGGGTACTGAGGAAGTCTTGATAATTGGCCGATAGAGGTTCATCTCAGCCTCGGGATTGCTGATGGAAGTGGCCCATTTGAGCCTGCACAAGCTGGTTGAGAAGTTCTGTTTGTTTGGCCATAACCTCGGCCAGATTTGGAGGTGGTGGTGGTTGCTGAGAACCACTAGCCTGATCTGCCCGGAATCCTTCCGGGGTTCCACGAGTAGCTTCAACCATCTGAAACAAAGGAGATATCCATTATCAACCACATTCTTACCCCAATTTCAGATGATATATAATTACCAAATGGAAAGGTAATTTATATGCTCCATTCAATCCACTTAGTTCAGATGCAAGGATATTGAACAAGATAATAGAACACAAGATTTAGATTACTACTTAAACACTGGTGATCCTTACATCTTACATCAGCGCACTTTAACTACTACAAGCCATTGCCTAAGTACACAGGCCACATATACAACAAGTGGCTCTAGATCTAGATGGACTACATACTGCCTATGTCACATTTTTCTACACTAATTACAACTAGACTGTTACCCACCCAACTAAAACTAAAAATCATCAAAGTTGCCCACTGATGACTGACTGCCAGAGGAAGAATGGTGAGGACTGATAACAGGATCTCCGTGCTCAGAATCGATCTCGGAGACTCTTTCGATTTTTTCAGGATCTTCTTCTTCCTCTTTGGGGGCTGGTACAGCAGGAGGTGCGGGCTGCTGTTGAAGCTCATGGATCTGGGCTTGGGCATCATCAATCTCCAGGATGAGGTCATGGATCTGTTCTTGAAGGAACTCAATGATCGTGTTGCGTTGGGTGATTATCGCATCACTCTCATTGATCTGGTCTTCCCGGTGATGAATAGTCTCATTTCGAGCAGCGATGATCCCATCTTTCTCAATCACCAAGGCTCGAAGTTGGTCAACTTGTGTGACTTGTCTACCAGCCTCCCTATAGTAACTTCGTGCAGTATTGATCAACTGACCCATCTCGCGACGTAGTAACAGTTGATAATGCTGCTGCACACCCATAAACCGCATAGTACCTCGAAGTGCTTCCTCCGTGGAACCTTCTAACCTGTGACCTTCAGGGACTACTCTAAGGTTCCACTCTGGGTCCTTGGGATCAGTGGTAGAAAATATACTGATCGGCTGTCCTGTAGCTTCGCTTGGATGTTGCTTATAGAAAAGATAAATGGCTTCCAGTGCTGCTCCTTCAATGGTGTCAACTATTCGATAGCCCATCACATCAACTTCAATAGGCTGCCACTAGGAACGGAAGGGATGCTGAGGGATAGTCATTCTAACTCGACATCGGCGAACACCCTCCTCCTGATATTCCACTGCGTCGTACTGTGGAGGCTCAGTATAAAGGAGCGAACGCAATGACTCCCAGAGAAGGCGAGGGAAACCCTCCCAGTGCAAGGCATCTGTATGGAAATGCCCGGCCGGATCCCAAAAAATGTTACGAGGGGCTGGCATCTGCAACAAGAATGCAAATGGTGAGACTTTTTACCTTGCTGAGAAATCACAAGATAAATGGAACGAGATAATCAATTCTGAGAACAGTAAAGACTGGAAATCAGATGGATGCCTAAGGTACTTAAGATACCCAACTTAAAACTACCGTAAGGACCCTATCTACCCATTCCAGAGGCAAACAACACACCATTCATCCTTAACAGTATTAAACATACATTGCATTCTTTTTTTGACAACGGATTATGCATGCACGTACTACTCGTCCTCACAACCAAAAACAACTGCCAAATATGTTCGAACTTACGCGGTTAATTTCGGTGGCAAAACACATACGGCACTCCCTAATAACTAATCGATAAATCCTACTCATCCTAACCTCTTAATCATGGTTAGTGTACCTGCAGAAGAACACACACACACACACATATATATATATCATGAACCTTTCATGGTAGCACGACATGAAAGCATCCCCAAACAGTATTGTTCGCTATAGAACAGCATCTGTACAATTACCGCCGTACAGACAATGTTACCATACGTTATCGAAACAACGTATTCACGGGGGTACCGCAAAATGCGGGGGTATGAACAGCGATCGCCATACCCTGCGCCGAACCATATACTCCCAATATGATCAACCTAAGTTGGTATATTGGCAGCATCTCAAGTAGGTCACTGCTTGAGAAACAGCGTTCGGTTCGCATCACCGACGGGAAGGCTAACTCCCCAGTTAGCTATGGATCCTTACCTTCTTACCTCACGGTCGTAGGTGTCATTACAGAAAGTAAAGTTGGATTGTGCATGAATTTAAGTTTTGACAGAAAGTAGTGCTGCAAGTTAGAACTATCTATACATATATACATATTCTAGTAGCCACCTGTTAATTCCCATATACTTCCCTAGGGCTTTGCGTTCTAAACACCAACCTTAACGGATCCGACGTACATTGTAAACTCATTTGTTGGCCAATTTTATCCTGAAAACACTTTGTAAGAGCTATTCCAGATGTAAAAGCAAACCTACAACTCTGATACCAGCTGTGGCAGAACCGCTTGAATTATTCCATCTCAAGTGCGCTAGTCATCGCTATGCAGCCGATACTAACCCAACGCACTTCAAACGGAACAACCCATTGGTCTGTCGGGTCTCCGCCCGATGCAACCACGGTTCAACAGGATTGAAGCAGGTTTACCTCGCACGAAGGCGAGTTTACAACCACAGTACAGCTTATCAACTTTTAATTTACTGATATGCAAATATTATTACAAACCTTCAAACTTAAAGTAAAATTTATACAAACAGTGTTTAAACCGACAAGCTAAACAGCTTGTCCATGCTCACAGCGGAAGGAAAATAAATACGCGACTACACACGTTGCAGCGGTTGACACCGTGCTCAGCCCAAGGCCTGGTGTCACTCAGGAGGGTCACTGCCAGTCGGGCACGGATCCCACTCCACGGACCAGCCATGTGGAACAGAAGTTGGCCACGCAGAACTATCTGCGGGGTTCACGAAGCTTACACCTGAAAAATGATACTAGCAAGACTGAGTATTCTAATACTCAGCAAGGCTTACCCGGGATTGGATACACTTTAGCCCATAACTACACTCATGAAGGCATTTCAAGGGTTCTAGGTTTATTTTCAGCTGAAAAGCGACAAAGAGTATGATCTATTTTCAAATTTTAGCTTTCATATTCTAGTTGATTATCTATTCTAGGTTAGCACCTACACTAAACAAGCAAGGTAGAGATTATCATTCATCAAGATTGTTCCATCATTAGTTACACTTCTTACTCTATGTGGCAGAAGGAATAAGCAGTCTCAATCTCCGCGAGAAACGGACGATTCTGAATCGAGTTTCAACCTTGCAAGGGTAAACCTAACTCACACACTTGGAACATCCAAAGATCGTTCCGAAGCAACCGTTTCCCTCATATTCCGGGTTATGGATCAGGGCCACCACAAGCGACTATAGGATCGTACGCACACCAATTGTGCAGGACGTACGTCTGTAGCGCGACTACATGATCGTACTCCCGTCTGCCATGCAGAATGTACTCCCACACGTCGGTGCGTGTAAACATAAAATAAAAGTCGAGTGGTGGAGACATGTCCATTTGCCGGGCCATTCAGGTACTAGGCTTACCGCTTTACGATATTTCGCGGCATGTGGCTAGTACTTTCAACGCTTAGTTAGATGTAATAGTAACATAAGTTTCATGTAAATAATTAATATAACAAATAACTAAAGTTATTTAATATAATTGTTAGGAACCACCCCACCTGTTGCTCCATGCCACTAGTTAGATAATTAGTGTAGCTAACCCTGTTGTTTAATGGGTTTAGATAAAATACATAATATCCGATAAATGACTGCCCAGTACGGGATAGTCAAGTTATTTGTTTTAATGTAATGTTCTTTTGTTTGGATTGCAACTTTATTGTGAAATAACATAAAAGTTTATGCATTCCATAACTTGCAACTTTGCATCTCATATAGACTCGACCACTCTCGCTGACGGAGATTATCAGCTAATCCCGGAACCAGAAGGAGGTTATTCTGAAGATCTCGGAAATCTCGTCGTGGAATTCTCTGAAGCCCCGAACCAGGGTTCGGAAGATATTAATTTGACTAACCCCAGCCCCACCAGCGAAGGCAAGCCCCGGACATAACCCCTACTTTATTACACTGCAATCTATACTATTTATATATATCTTTATGCATTAAGTTCTTAGGAGTTGTCTGGAAACCTTAGTTGCATAATTCCAGGAACCTATGTACTGAACACTAGAATTTGAGTCCGAATAGCTGCTCTGCTTATAGGACCGGTAGAAGTCGAGTGATTTTCTGTCACTCGCGCGATATAGGAATTGTAATGTTTACATCCTGTTATCAATATAAGGATGACGGACGGGAAGTTTTGTGAGGTATCATGGTTGAGATGATACCCCGTCTGTGTTGTTGAACTGGATAAGGCCGCAGTGTGTGGTAGCGGTGGTTAAGCGTTTGAAAGTACTAGCCACATGCCGTGAAATATGGTAAGCGGTAAGCCTAGTAACCAATCGGCCCGAGGAGTGGACATACCCCCCACCACATGTATTTGCTTCTTTTGGTTACTTTGTTCGACGTGTAGGAATACGTGTTGCTGGGCAACCAGGAGTATGGGTTTTGTAGTCGCGCTACAGACGTACGTCCTGCACTTTGGAAGTGCGTATGGTCCTGCAGTCGCTTGTGGTGGCTCTGATCCACGAGTCGGAATGAAAGGCAAACGGTTGCTTCGGAACGACCCTTTGGTGTTCCAAGCGTGTGTGTTAGGTTTATCCTTGCAAGGTTTGAATTCGATTCAGAATCGTCCGCTTCTCACGATGGTTGAGACTGCTTGATCCCTTTACCACATAGAGTAACAAGAGCAACTATGTGATTATCAAAGATGATGTTTGATTAAAGATTCTACCATGTTTGAGTAGTTATAGGTGCTTACCTAGAATGGTTAATCAACTAGAATCTGAAAGATAAAAGTTAAAAATAAGGATCTACTCTTTGTTGCTTTTCAGATGAAAACTTTACCCAAAACCTGAAAAGCCTGCATAAGTCTAGATACATGGCTAAATATACCATGAGACGGGTAAGCCTTGCTGAGTATTAGTATACTCAGCCTTGCTTTTGTTGATTTACCTCAGGTAATCTCACTGATGAACCAGCATTCATTACACCATGGCCCTACCCTTTGCCTGATGGTTGGTCCGTGGAGTGGGATCCGTCCCCGGCCAACTCAGATTCCGCCGAGTGATATTATGCCAGGGCTAGCATGATATCTACAATAACGACGTGTACATTATTTGCGCTTTTAAACTCCGCTGCGTTGTACTGTTGTAATAATCTCTCTTCACTGGAAACTGATGATGTTTGGTGTACTGTTGTAATATAACTACCTGTGATGTAAAGTGTAATAGCTTTTATATCTCTGGACTCGCCTTCGTGCGAGGTACCTTGTTTGATCCTGCATTCGGTGGTTTATCGGGACGTTACCCGACAGGCCAAGATATTATACCGTTTGAAGCACGAGGTAGCCCTCAAGAGAGGACTCGCGTACTTGAGCCGGTATAATTCAGGTTGGTTCTGCCATAGCTGGTATCAGAGCTAACAAGTGTACTCTAGAGATATAATTAGCCCTAAAAGTAATTTATAGTATGAAATTTCATTAATCAAGAATTTGCGAACTACGTTGGATTCGTTAAGGCTTATGTATAGTACGTAAAGCCCTAGGGTAATGTTATTAAGGGAATTAGAGGTGGATGTAATATATATATAACTCTAACTCCCAGCATTACTTTTCTGCCAAAACTTAAATTTATGCACAACCCGACCTTACTTTCTGTAACGACATCTTCGATTGTGAGGTAAGAAGGTAAGGATCCTCAGCCAACTGAGGGAGCTTGGCCTTCCGGTCGGTGATGCGAACCGAACGCTGTTTCTCAAGCAGTGGCTTACTTGAGATGCTGCCAATGTACCAATTTTGGTTGACTACATTGGGAGTATATGGTTCAGCGCAGGGTATGGCGATCGCTGTTCATACCCCCGCATTTTGCGGTACCCCCGTGAATACGTTGTTTCGACGACGTATGCTAACGTTGTCTGTACGGCGGTAATAGTACAGATGCTGTTTCTATAGTGAGCAGTAATGAATGGGGACGCTTTCATGACATGCTGGCATGAAAGGTTCATTGGATATATATATATATATATATATATATATATATATATGTATTGTGGTTTTCTGCAGGTACACTAACCACGATTACGCAACTAGGACGGATAGAACTTATCGACTAGTTAATAGAGAGAGACGTATTTATATTGTGCCACCGAGACTAACCACGTAAGACCAAGATTACTTGGCAGTTATTTTTGGTTGTGAGATCGACTAGTGCGTGCATGCATAATTCCTTAATCCAATGAATGCTTAATTTTGTTGTTTTAAGAAATAAGTAACATGTTGGTATTTCTTAGTTTGGGTAAATAGCAATCTTTAGCTCTTAAGTATCCATCTGATTTCCAGCCTTTGCTGTTATCAGAATCAACTATCTTAATCCATTTACCTTGTGAGCTTTCCGTAGGGTAAATATAACTTACCATTTGCAATGTTGTCGCAGATGGCTGCTCCTTCCAATGCCTTTTGGGATCAGGAGGGGCACTTCCACACCAATGCTTTACATTGGGAAGGGTTTCCTCGTCTCTTATGGGAATCCTTAAGTCTGTTCCACTATACAGAGCCTCCTCAATATGATGGGGTAGAATATCGTGAGGAAGGAGTTCCTCGGTGCAGGGTTAAGATGACAATTCCTCAACACCCTTTCCGCTCCTCATGGCATCCCATAGAAGTGGAAGTGGTTGGATATCGTCTGGTTGATACCCTTGAAACTGCTGCCTTGGAAGCTATCAAACTTTTCTGCAATCAGCATCCGACTGAAGTTGCCGCATATCCTATTGGTTTATTTCCTACCATTGACCCTGATAATTCGGAATGGAATTTTCGGACAGAGCATCTTGGTCATATGCTAGGAGATCTGGCTGAAGAAACTGTCCGTATCATTACCAGGTTCATGGATGTGCAACATCATTACCAGATTCTACTGCGTCACGGTATGAGTCAGTTAACTAGTGTGGCTCAAAGCCACTATCGGAATGCTGACCGTCAAGTGACCCAAATAGTAGAATTACAAGTTTTGGTGACTCAGAAGGATGAAATTATTGCAGCAACGGATGAGACAATCCTTCATCGCGAAGATCAGATCAACGAGAGTGACCATATAATCACTCAGCGTGACACTGTTATTGAGTTCCTACAGGCACAGATCCATGATCTGATACTTGAGGCTGACAATGCTCAGGCTCACCTTGAGGAACTGCAGCAGCAACCGATACTTCCCGCTATACCCATAATGCCTGAAGCAGAAGAAGAAGATCCAGAAGAGATTGAGGGTGTTTCAGAGATTGACTCTGAGCATGGGGATCCTGTTCTTAGTCCCTATCGCTCTCCCTCTGGCAGTCAATCGTCTATAGGCAACTTCGACGATTTCTAGTGCGTAAATCGTCGACAGGTTAGATGTAACTTGTGGGGAGTGTAATAACTTAGGTAGTGTGTAACTTAGCTAGATCTTATGCCATTTGTTGTAACATAGATGGCCTGCGTAGGGATCTTTCGGATGTGTGATGTGGAGAACGATCAGAAGCAATGTAATAAAATAAGTTTCCTGTTTTATCATCCTGTTCATTATCCTTATGATTCTGAAATGAGATGATTGAATGGAGTATGAGCATTGTTTATCTAAGTCATATATCTTCTGAAATTGGGAGTAAGGCTATATGGTTAATGATGGACATCTCCTTTGTTTTAGATGGTTGGAGCCACGTGCGGAACCCCGGAAGGTTTCTGGGCAGATCAGACTAGCGGTTCTCAACAACCACCACCACCACCTCCTAACCTTGCCGAGGTTATGGATCGGCAAACTGAGCTGCTCAACTTGCTGGTTCAAGCACAACTGAACCAGCAACATCAACAGTTCCGCGGAGGTCGTGATGACCGCAATCCTCCCGTGGCCAGTTACCAGGATTTTATCAGTACCCAGCCTCCATTCTTCAGTAAAGCTGAAGAACCCTTGGATGCCGATGCTTGGCTCCATATCATTGAATCAAAGTTCGCTCTATTGACAATACCTTGTGCGGACTCAAGCAAAGCTTCCTTTGCCGCCCAGCAACTCCGAGGTGCTGCTCGGATCTGGTGGGACAATTTCTATGCCATGCAACCTGCAGGGCATGTTATCACCTGGGATGAGTTTCGGGCAGCCTTTAAAGCACACTATATTCCTGAAGGATTGCTGGAGCAAAAACTGAATGAATTCTTGGCACTTACTCAAAGCACCAGTACAGTCCTGCAGTATGCACAGAACTTCAATCATCTGTGTCAATATGCGGGATATCATGCGGATAATGATGCCAAGAAACAAGATCGTTTCCGTCAAGGCCTTAATACCAAGCTCAAGGAACGCCTGAATCTTGTGAGGGCAAATACTTTCAGCGAGTTGGTTAATATGGCCTTAACTCAAGAAGATTGCATCATAGCACATCATGCTGAGAAAAAGAGGAAGACTCCTACTGGACCCTCGAGTGCTCAACCACCGAGCTATCGGGTTGTTCCCAATACACCGTTCAGAGCACCGCAGCGGAATGCCCAAAAGCAAAAGTGTATGGTTTTTCAAAATGTACAACTTTGCTTTAAGGTTCATCCACAGAAGAGCTAAGGATTTGCAACTAATTTGAAATTTAACAAGATTTCTAAACTTTGCATAAATCCTATTTTAAAAAATTACACCACATTTATATCCAAAGGGTAGTTTCACCTACTTTTGCGATTTAAACACAAGTTTTTGACTTTTGCAAAATAACCCTCATACATTTGAACCCTCCATGTTCACCCCTTTAGCATAAAAAGACCTTAATTAAAATATAATTATATAAATAATCCTTTTCTCTTAGTATTTAATTTTTCAAACACACTTTTACCACTTATTGCACATAACACCATACTTAAATTTAGGGTGTGATAACACTAATTACCTGAGTGTCACAGGCTCTGCTACGAGGACCGAGGAGGAGTCCGTTCTCGACGCGACTCCATCCAGCGTTGCAACAACCTTGCTCGGGTTGGACTCTTTCCAATCTGAGGACTTGCGTAGCCGATTGCGACTCGGTCTACACAATTTGGCCACTAATTATCAGGAGGCCAACGATTCTGAGTCCCTCTTCGCATTGGAAAAGGACTTGGACTATTTACTCCGAATCGGAAAGCTCGAAGCCACCGCACGTCGGGGGGCTGCGGGTTGTCTTGGTGACAACGGTCTGATGATCACCTCCACTCCAGAGGGTCGTTTCGTGCATTGGAAGGGCATGAAACTCTCTGATCTACTCAAGGACGAAGACCGGCTTGTGGCACACCTTGAGCCCTTGCCTTTTCAGGAAGGCAGGCCATTAGCCACGTGGCAGAGGAGTCATCCGAGCTAGTCAAAGCGAGCTATGATGAGCTCATCTCACGCCAGGTGCTGTGGCAGAGGAGGGCGAAGATGATGGCAACTTACCCATCATTGAACTTGATGTGATATCCGAAGATGAGGCCACAGCCAACGCTGGCGACAAAAACAACACCGATCGTGAGGCATGGAGGGCCAGGAACAGAGCACGCGTAGTCCGGCGAAGGAGGGTGAACGAGCGCATGCAATCTATGCATCGCGAGCTAGACGCCGAATTCGGTGCTGTAAGAGAGCGGGGCTTCAGAACTCCGGTGGCCAACATCGCAAGGGTAACAGCTATACTCGAGCGCACTAACGATCCAAACCTCCATCAAGCACTTCACTACGCGCAGAAGGCATGGATTCAGCTCGACCAGCAAAACCCGACGTCCACCGTAAGAGAAGAACACGTGGGGGAAAGCCGCAGCCAGACTCACAGTCGAACGGCAGGCGACCGTCCTCGACCTCATCGCAGCAACAACAACGACAGCACTCGCGGGAGTCAGGCCACTAGTGGGAGGCAGCAGCCACCTCTAGGAGGCAACCCGTGATAGGCCAATCATTGGAATCCTCCAGAAGACCTGCGCCAGCGAATCAATGAAGGACGCGATGTGCGATCCATAATCGATTCCAGGCACAGGGAGCGTGAGGTAGCCGAGATAGAGGGTACCAACTGCAGCGACTATGTGACACTCAGGTAAATAGCATGGTCACACCCTAGAGTTTTGGTATGTTTTTATGTGCAAAATATGACAAAGGTGTGTTTAATATGTGCAATGCTAAGGAAAAAAAAGGATTGTTACATAATTATATTTAACTAGAGGTCCTTTTGTGCTAAATGGATAGATATGGAGGGAAAAGTTCAAAAGTGTAAGGGTTGTTTTGCAAAAGATGGAAACTTGCATTTAAATCGCAAAGATATGAAGAATTACCTTTGGATATATGTGTAGTAAAGTTTTAACTATAGGTTTTACATAAAGTTTAAAAATATTACTAAGTTTATAGTAACTTCAAAACTGTTGCTCAACTGTAGATGAACCTTAAAGAAAAGTTGTAGAGTTTGAAAAACTATGCACTTTTGCTTTTTGGACCATCTTCATTTGAGCACTGATTTAAAAGTTATAAGTGTTTTATAGTGGAGTCCCTATGTTTCTCTGATTTTGCATTTCAGTCCCTTTCTTCTACCTCCCTCTCTTCCTCCCCTGCTTCTCCTCTGTTACACGCCGCCACCTGCGCCTGGCCTGAGCGCCGCCCTACGGCTCTGCGCCCTTCTGCGCCCCGCTCCACGTGTCGAGCTGCTCTTCCTCCCACCGCCCGCGGTGCCCGCGTTGGCCGTCCGTGGCTCCTCCACGTCGGGCCGATGTCCCGAGCGGCTGCCACGCCGCCCTACCCGACCCGCCGGCGCCGCCCATGGTCTGCGCTTGCTGGGTGAACCCCTGCTCCCTTCCTTCTCTCCCGCAGGCCGTGCCTTGCTACAAAACCGAACCAAGCCCCATCCTTCCGCTGTTTCTCCCTCTGTCTTCCTTCCTCGCGACCACTGAACATAGAGCCGCCGCCGTCGAATTCCACCGGAAATTATCCGCAGCCGCACCGTCCCGACCCAATCCCTTGAGCCCTAGGCTTCCTCACTTCCTCCCCTTGCTCCCCAGCTGGATCCGGTCCATCCCCGACCATCCCCCTCGCCGGATTTACCTCATCCTGAGCCGCCCCTCACCGGCGCCGCCCGTGATCGACCTCGTCGTCGACAGCCCGCACCGTTACCCCTCCATCCAATTCATCCAATTCAAGTATGGGAATCGTTTCTTCTTTGCTCACTGGTACTCGTGCACGCGTTGGTTTCCCACGTTCGTCGGTCTTTCACCGGGAACGGCGGCGTGCCGCCACGGCCGCCGCATCTCTCTGTCGGTCCCTCGGTTCCCCTGTTGTCCCCTGTACACGTGCACCCTCACAGCATCCCTCGGGTCACATAGACCCTACCCGACAAGCTCCTCCCCGCCGGCGACCTCGCCGCCGGCGAGAACACGCCGGAGGTTGAGCGGCCGAGCGATGTCCAGACGGGTAGGGGCTTATTCGTGAGAAGAAGACTTCTTTTAGGGACCTGAGCGCATAAATCTAGACCCCCCCGCCTAGAGAATCTATTATTTCATGTGTGTGTGTATTCTGTCTTGCAAAATTCGTAGCAAATCACAAAAAAATCCAAAAATTACAAAATTAGTTTTGTTGGAAACTAGACTACAAACCCTATAACTTTTGCTAATAAAGTTTAGTTTGAAACAAAATACTTTTACCTCTATTTTAAATCCAAAGTTAAAAGGTGTTTGGTATATAACTTTTACAAGTTAACCTTGCTTCTCATGATTTTTGGCATATAAATCTTATGAGCTATATGTGACCTTGTGTTGAAACTTCAAACTTAACTTTGTTTTATAACTTAACTCCTTTTGAATTTAGGCAATTCAAATTGAAATATTAGCTAAGCATGTTTCATAAACCTAATTAGTTAAAAATCTTTTTACCATTCTTTAATGTGTTAATGATTAGGGTATAGTTAAATTTTCTAAAACCTTAGGATCCTTTTTATTTCAAATTTGAATTTAAATTTGGGTTTCAAATTTACATTCAAATTTCAAATGATCTAGTTCTGTGTGCACTAAATTTAGTACTAAGCTATGACTCACTTATGGAGAGTCATTCAAACCTAAACCCTTTTATTTCATGAATTCTTGTATGTTGACTTGATGAATTGCAACTTTTGTAATGTAAGATCTTAAACTTAAACCTCGTCTTACTTAAATTATTGTATCTCATATAGAAGTAACGACACTCGATGACGGAGATTACGAGTTGGTCTTAGAACAAGACCAAGGATTTTCGGAAGACCCAACGCAAGTCGTCGAGGAACTAACTGAAGTCCCGAACCAAGGTTCGGAAGCCTCTGACACCCCTGCCCCCAACCCCACTCAAGAAGGCAAGCCCCGGACATATCCCACTACTTTATTTACACTGCAATCTATGTCTATCTACATTATATATTGCATTAAGTCTAGGAGTTGAAGTGAAACCCTAGATGCATGAATCCTAGGAATCCAATGTAATGTACCCGAGTCCTGATCGCATAGACGCTCTGCTAATAGGACCGGTAGAAGTCGGGTGATTTCCTGTCACTCGCGCGATATAGGAGTTGCATGTTTACATTTCTGCAACCGCTATAAGGATGACGGACAGGGTCATGGGTTGTATCATGACCGGAGGTTTTTCCGTGTCTGTTTTGGTAAAAGCTGATAAGGTCGATATGTGTGGTAGTGGTGGCTAAGTGTTTGAACAGTACTAGCCACATGCCGTGAAATATGGTAAAGCGGTAATCCTAGTCACCAATCGGCCCGGTAAGTGGACATACCTCCCACCACTCGATCTTTATGTTATGTTCACACGCACCGACCTGTGGGAGTACGTTCTGCATGGCAGACAGGAATACAGGTTTTGTAGTCATGCTACAGACGTATGTCCTGCACGAGTGATGTGCGTACGGTCCTACAAGTCGCTTGTGGTGGCCTGTCCACGAGTCGGAATGAAAGGCAAACGGTTGCTTTGGAACGATCTTTGGATGTTCCAAGCGTGTGTGTTAGGTTTACCTTGCAAGGTTGAATCTCGATTCAGGAATCGTCCGCCTCTCATGATGAATGAGACTGCTTATCCCTTCTGCCACATCGAGTAAAAAGTGTAATTATTGATGGAACAATTTTGATGGATGATAACTTCTATCTTGCTTGTTAGTCTAGGTGCTTACCTAGAATGGCTAATCAAGCTAGAATCTGGAAGCTAAAACTTGAAAATAGGTTATACTCTTAGTCGCTTTTCAGCTAAAAATAAATTCAGAGCCGCTACAATACCTTCATGAGTCTAGTTATGGGCTAAAGTATACCCAAATCCGGGTAAGCCTTGCTGAGTATTAGAATACTCAGTCTTGCTAGTACCATTTGCAGGTATAACCTTCGAGAGCCCCACGAACGACCCTACATGGCCAACTTCTGTTCCTTTTAGCTGGTCCGTGGAATGGGATCCGTCCCCGGCTAGCAGTGACCCTCCTGAGTGACACCAGGCCCTGGGCTAAGCATGGTGTCCGCCTTTGCGACGTGTGTAGTCGCGTAAACTTTTCCTTCCGCTGTGAGTTTAGACAAGCTGTTACGCTTGTCAGTTTGAACACTGTTTGTATAAGTTTACTTGTATTTGAACTCGGTTTGTAATAATGTGTGTATGACTGTAAATTAAAAGTTGACGAGCTATTCTGCGATTGTAAACTCGCCTTCGTGCGAGGTAAACCTGCTTCGATCCTGTTGAACCGTGGTTGTATCGGGCGGAGACCCGACAGACCAATGGATTGTTCCGTTTGAAGTGCGTTAAGCTATTTGCAGTTGTACAGTGGTCATTAGCGCACTTGAGCCGGAATAATTCAGGCGGTTCTGCCACAGCTGGTATCAGAGCTGTAGGTTTACCTTTACATCTGGAAAAGCTCTTAAAAAGTGTTTTCAGGATAAAAATTGGTTCACAAATGAGTTTATAAAGCACGTTGGATCCGTTAAGGTTGATGATTAGAACGTAAAGCCCTAGGGACTTATATGGGAATATCAGATGGCTAAAAGTATCAATATATATACGTATAGATAGTTCTGACTTGCAGCACTACTTTCTGTTAAAACTTAAATTCTTGTATAATTCAACCTTACTTTCTGTAACGACACCTGCGATTGTGAGGTAAGAAGGTAAGGATCCTCAGCCAACTGAGGGAGCTTGGCCTTCCCGTCGGTGATGCGAACCGAACGCTGTTTCTCAAGCAGTGGCCTACTTGAGATGCTGCCAATATACCAACTTAGGTTGATTATATTAGGAGTATATGGTTTGGCACAGGGTATGGCGATCGCTGTTCATACCCCCGCATTTTGCGGTACCCCCCGTGAATACGTTGTTTCGATGACGTATGTTAACGTTGTCTGTACGGCGGTAATTGTACAGATGCTGTTTCTATAGTGAGCAGTAATGTTTGGGGACGCTTTCATGTCGTGCTGCCATGAAAGGTTCATGAGATATATATATGTGTATTCTTCTGCAGGTACACTAACCACGATTACGAGGTTAGGACGCGTAGGGTTTATCGATTAGTTAGATATAGTGAGAGACGTATGGTTATGCCACCGGAATTAATTACGTAAGTCCGAACATATTCGGCAGTTATTTTGGTTGTGAGGATGAATAGTACGTGCATGCATTATCAAACAAATGAATGCAATGTATGTTTAAATTCATTTAAAGAGGAATAGTGTGTTTTTGTTTCTAGAATGGGTTGATAGGACTTTCATGATAGTCCTAAGTTGAGTATCTTAAGTATCTTAGGTATCCATCTGATTTCTAGCCTTTGCTGTTATCAGACTTGACTATCTTATTCCATTTATCTGGTGATTTCTCAGCAAGGTAAGAGCCTCCGAGATTGATTCTGAGCACGAAGATCTTGTTATTAGTCCCCATCATTCCTTTTCGGGCAGTCAGTCATCAGTGGGTAACTTGGATGACTTTTAGATTGGGTGGGTGACAGTCTAGTTGAACCTAGTGTAGCAAAGTGCAAAATAAGTAGTGTGTAGTTTACTTAGATCTGGGGCCACTTGTTGTTTATGTGGCAGGTGTGGTTAGGTAACGGCTGATAGTGGTCTAGGTGTGCTGATATGAGATGTAAGGATCTTCAGTGTTTATATAGTAATGCAAATCCTGTGTTTTTATCCTACTTTATGTTCTTGCCTCTGAATAAGTGGATTGAATGGAGCATATGAATCGTATTCCTATTTAGCAATTGTATATCATCTGAAATATGGAGTAAGGATATAATTGACAATGGATACCTCCTTTATTTCAGATGGTTGGAGCTACTCGCGGAACCCCGGAAGGATTCCGGACAGATCAGGCCAGTGGTTCTCAGCAACCCCCACTGCCACCTCCAAACCTGGCCGAGGTTATGGCCTGGCAAACTGAGCTTCTTAACCAACTCGTACAAGCTCAAATGGGCCATTTTCAGCAGCAACCTCGAGGCCGAGGTGAACCCCTGTCGGCCAGTTACCAGGACTTCCTCAGCACTCAACCTCCATTATTCCATAAGGCCGATGAGCCTTTGGACGCAGATGTGGCAGAACCAACCTGAATTATACCGGCTCAAGTACGCGCGTCCTCAATGAAGGGCTACCTCGCACTTCAAACGGTATAAAACTATTGTTCTGTCGGGTAACGTCCCGATGAACCACCGAACACAGGATCCAACAAGGTACCTCACACGAAGGTGAGTCCACAGATACAATGCCAAAATAATTTACACCACAGGCAGTTATATTACAAAAATATACAAAATAACATTTGTTCTCACTGAGGAGAGTTTATTACAACACAAGTTCAAGTTTCTGGTTAAAGCAGCGGAGTTTGAAAAGCGTAGTTAATATACACGACGTCATTACAGATATTATGCTAGCCCTGGCATAATATCACTCGGCGGAGTCTGTGTTGGCCGGGGACGGATCCCATTCCACGGACCAACCATCAGGCAAAGGGTAAGGCCACGGTGTAATGAACGCGGGCTCCTCAGAAGGATTACCTGAAGTAAATAAATGAAAGCAAGGCTGAGTATACTAATACTCAGCAAGACTTACCCGGAATTGGGTATACCTTAGCCCATAACTAGACTCATGAAGGCTTTTAGCTTTAGGTAGAGTTTTCAGCTGAAAAGCAACAAAGAGTAGATCCTTATTTCCAACTTTTAGCTTTCAGGTTCTAGTTGATTAACCATTCTAGGTAAGCACCTATAACTAATCAAGCATGGTGAAATCTTTAATCAAGCACCATTCTTGATAATCATAAAGTTGCTCTTGTTACTCTATGTGGTAAAGGGAATAAGCAATCTCATACATCGTGAGAGGCGGACGATTCTGAATCGAAATTCAATCCTTGCAAGGTAAACCTAACTCACACGCTTGGAACACCATAGGGTAATTCCGAAGCAACCGTTTGCCTTTCATTCCGACTCGTGGATCAGATCCACCACAAGCGACTGCAGGTCATACGCACATCCAAAGTGCAGGACGTACGTCTGTAGCGCGACTACAAAACCCGTACTCCTGGTTGCCCAGCAACACGTATGCCTACACGTCGAACAGAGTAACCCAAAAGAAGCAAATACATGTGGTGGGGGGTATGTCCACTCCTCGGGCCGATCGGTTACTAGGCTTACCGCTTACCATATTTCACAGCATGTGGCTAGTACTTTCAAACGCTTAACCACCGCTACCACACACTGCGACCTTATCAAATTCCACAACACAGACGGGGTATCATCTCAACCATGATACCTCATAAAACTTCCGTCCGGTATCCTTATAGTGATAACAGGAATGTAAACATTACAATTTCCTATATCGCGCGAGTGACAGGAAATCACTCGACTTCTACCGGTCCTATAAGCAGAGCAACTAGTCGGACTCCAATTCTAGTGTTCATTACATTGGTTCCTAGAATAATGCAACTAAGTTTTCCAAACAACTCCTAAGAACTTAATGCATACAAATATATGTACATAATATAGGTTGCAGTGTAGTAAAGTAGGGGTTATGTCCGGGGCTTGCCTTCGCTAGCAGGGTTGGGGTTAGTCAAAATATTTTCTTCCGAACCTTGGTTCGGGGCTTCAGAGAAATCCGCAACAAGAGTCCCGGGGTCTTCAGAATAACCTTCTTCTTGTTCCGGGATCAGCTGATAATCTCCGTCGGCGAGAGTGGTCGAATCTATATGGAATGCAAAATGAAGTTTAATGGATGCATACATTTGTAGTTCAATTCACGATAAAGTTGCAATCCAACATAAGAAAAATTACATTACGACGATAATCTAACTACCCCGTACTGGGCAGTCATTTATCGAGTACTGATTAAACTAACTAGTCTCGTTAGGCAACCGGGGTGGGTTACCTTAAACATCCAATTTAACTATATTAGGTAGTGTATCTAATTACCTTAAGCAACACTACACACACTTAGAAATTCTCATTTATTAGTTAAACATTGTAATTAACTTTAGGTTATTATTTAATTATGGTTAACCTTGAATTAATTTTAGACAAATGGTAATTTAGTAAGATTAAATTAATACTTATGAAAATTTTCCTAAGTGGGTTTAACTGAAATAATTTTACTCTAGATATTCTATAAAATAAATAACAACTTACCTAATTAAACAAAATCAAGATTGGAAATTTCAAGGTGTAATTATGATTAGAATTTTATACTAAAATTAGGGTTCAAAATTTAAGAATATCATAAACTACTTAAGTCTAGCATTCTAGAAAAGTTCCATAAATTTTCATGCATTCTAATTATTGGTTATGATTTATCTTGAATTCTAAGTTTGAAATTTATAACTCAAGTTATGTTAGGTTTCTGTTTCTCAAATTTTTATCTTATATCACACTCATAAAGACTAAACTATAGTAAAAATTTCATCCCTAAATATGCATAGATACTTCTGAAATTAATTTACCAAGCTTTCTTTAACTTATAACAAAAGTAATCAAATACTCTAACTAGAGAGCTGATCTAGGCCTCAAAAATTTACACAGAGCTATTTACATTACCTACAACACATGTTCCAAAAACTAACAGCAACAAAACTATAGATCTCAGGATTTAATTAATGCATCCTTTTACTAACATTTAAAATACAGAACAAACTATGTACTTTCATGGTATGGTGATAAAATAAAAGTTGCAGAGCTTATCATAAGGTTTCTAACCCAACCAATTTCACATTTTTCTGATTTTTCTACTGTTTTCCATGCATTTTTAAAGTTCACAGCAGAGATCTCAACTAAGATTTACAAAACAGCCCCTAGCTTTAGCATAAAACCCCCTGAAACTTTACTGTCTTCTCCAATGGAGTCCCTGGCCGTGGTCAAAGAGGGGCGGCGACATTTGACCGGCCAAATCCGTGATGCTCGGGTCGCAATAGTGGGGGAGAAGAGGGGGAAAAGCTAGAGGAGGTCGAGGGCTACCCGGGAAGGTGCTCGGTTGGACCCCTACGGTGGCGTATGGGCCTACCCGCGTGGAGCAGGCGGCCGGCGACGGGGAGGACCTGGACGGCGACACACCGGCAAGCTGGGCGACGAGGCTCTGCTCTAAAAGCTTCAGGGTACCAAGGGGAAACTCCCAGTGGCGTTGGATGGGGTGGAGAGGGGCTGCAAGAGTGGATCCGCGGTAGCGCCGACCTTGCCGGAGTTGCGGGTGAATGGCGACGGCGTTCCGGTGTCCAGGGGCAAGGAAAAGACTAGCTAAGGGGAGGAATGGGTTGAGGAGATTCTTGCGGTACTGATGCGCCCACAAGATAGAGCTCCGGGGGTCTCTATTGCTCCCTCCACGCGGCGGGGCGGCGAGCAGGGAAATGCCGGCGCTCAGGTGGTGCTGGCAGTACCAGCACGCCGTGGCACACGGTAGAAGTGCCAGCGCCGGGGATTAGGAGCGGTGGTAGAGCTGTGGAGCGACGCGTGGGAGCAAATTTAGCAGGAGGTGGTGCTCGGGCTGTTGTGCCGGCGATGAGCGGCGGGAGCAGGGACAGAACAGAGAGGAACAGAGAGGAAGCATGCGTGATAGAGGAGGAAGAAGGCAGTCAGGGTCAGAAGGACTGATTTGCGAATCTGGAAACTTCCAGGGACTCCTCCGTAAAGGAAAAATTCCCGCTGATACAAAAGCCTAATGAGAAAAGTGTCTAAAGCAAAATTGTAGAGAATTTCAAATCCTACAAGAATGCTTTAAGGTTCAAGTTCAAAATCTCAAAGAATATAGTTTTATTTTAAACTTTAAAGCACAATTCAAATTATAAACTTTGTCTTGTAATTCAAACATAATGCTTTAATGTTGAGGGTCTTTTTGCAAGTTTTCCTGCAGTCATCATTACTAGTTCTTTTTACATTTTAGTCCTTAAGTAAAACTGAGTTTTACTTTTACCTTTTAACCATTTCACATGTAAACCCCTTATATTTTGTGTTAATTACACATAGATCCCTAGTTTCCCATAAAGTCCATTTTTCTTATGTTTTATTTAACTTTTGCATTGTTCTTCTGTACAATGATGTAGGTTTACCACTTAAAAGTACTTTTACACACTTATACTCAAGTAATTACACACTTCCTAAATTACAATTATACCCCTTATGTCTGGTACAACTTATGTATATTATAACATGCATACATAATACACTCAAACTTAGTATCTAGTTGTCTAACTACCTGGATATCACAGCAGACGCCTGGCTGCGAACTATTGAGTCCAAGTTCGTCTTATTACCAGCTCCATGTTCAGATGAGAATAGGGTGCTCTTTGCAGCCCAGCAACTCCGAGGCATTGCCCGTTTATGGTGAGACCAGTTTCATGCTATGCAACCTGCCGATCACGTCGTCACCTGGGACGCGTTTTGAACTGCGTTTCGAGCACATCACATACCAGCGGGACTCATTGAGCGAAAGCTCAATGAATTTTTGAATTTAACCCAGGGTACCCGCACCGTTACGCAGTATGCACAATCTTTCAATCACTTGTGCCAGTATGCGGGATCTTATGCGGACACTGATGCCCGCAAATGTGATCGCTTTCGCCGAGGCCTAAACACCAAGCTTAAGGAATGGCTGAATTTGGTTAAGGCCGATAATTTTAATGAGTTGGTCAATATGGCCATTACTCAAGAGGATTGCATTGCCGCCCACAGAGCAGAAAAGAAACGGAAAGCACCTACAGGGCCTGCAACTTTGCAACCCTCAAGGTATCGGTTGGTCCCAAGCACTGCTTCTCGAGCCCCGTCTCGAAATAATGTGCCTGGAAGATGGGTAGCTAGACCATCCCAACAGGCACGATTTAACCGACCACCGACACCTCAACCTTAGCAGCAGCAACAGCAAGGTCCGCGGCCAAGCTTTCCACCAGTCAATCAATGAAACAGCAACTATCGCTGTTTCAATTTTGGAAGCCCGTCCCACTTCATCAAGGATTGCCCTCAACCTAGGAAATCTTTCCAAGGGCAAACATCTAATCCAACCAACAAGGGCAAGGGCAAGAGACAGGTGGTCCAGGTCCGCCAAGAAAGGGTGAACCTCACCACACTCTCTGAACTCCCTGAAGGGGCACCAATAATGACGGGTACATTTTCTATCAACCATCATCCCGTTATTGCTCTTTTCGATACTGGTGACACCCATAGTTTTATCAGTATGGATTGTGGGACTAATGTGGGCTTGGATATCTGTTATATAAATGAAGCCTATAGGATCGTAACTCCTGGTGGTAAGATTTTGTCCAATCAAATCTGTAGGATGGTACCACTTCAGCTGGGTAGTTATCTAATCAAAACAGATCTGCTAGTATTAGACCTAAAGGGAATGGATGTCCTTTTGGGTATGAACTGGATGACCCAACATCATGTGTCCTTGGATATCCCTTCTCGAATTGTGGGAATAGATTCACCTGAGTACGAGTCAACCATTCTCTATCTCCCACCACAGCAACACCTTAACCCTTGTACTTATGCTACCACTGGGGTTAAGTTAAAAGATATTCCTATCGTCTGTGAGTATCCTGATGTCTTTCCAGACGATTTGCCTGGAATGCCACCAGATAGAGATATCGAGTTTATCATAGAACTCCAACCTAGCACAGCCCTATTTCTAAGAAACCTTATCGTATGCCTCCTAATGAGTTGGCCAAATTGAAAATCCAACTCCAAGACCTCCTAGATAAAGGTTTCATTCGTCCGAGTGCGTCACCATGGGGTTGTCCAGCCTTGTTTGTGAAAAAGAAAGATAATAGCTTAAGGCTATGTGTGGACTACCGTCCTCTCAATGCGGTAACTATCAAAAATAAGTATCCCCTACCCCGCATTGATATTCTCTTCGATCAGTTAGCCGGAGCTAAGGTATTTTCTAAAATAGATCTTCGTTCCGGCTATCATCAAATTAAGATTCGGCCTAGCGATATTCCCAAAACAGCTTTCTCCACCAGATATGGTCTATATGAATATCTGGTTATGTCGTTTGGTCTCACCAATGCTCCAGCATATTTCATGTACCTTATGAACACCGTCTTCATGCAAGAACTCGACAAATTTGTCGTAGTTTTTATTGATGACATCTTGATCTACTCTAAAAACTTAGAAGATCATGCCCAACATCTTCATGTTATTCTTCAGCGATTGAGAGACCATCATCTGTATGCCAAATTTTCCAAGTGCGAGTTTTGGTTAAATACAGTGAAGTTTCTGGGCCACACTATTTCCAGTGATGGATTATCTGTTGATCCCAGTAAGGTACAAGAAGTGATGGATTGGCAATCCCCCAACGTCAGTCCATCAGATTCGTAGTTTTCTCGGTCTAGCTGGCTATTATCGTCGCTTCATTCCTGACTTTTCAAGAATAGCCAAACCTATGACCGAACTACTAAAGAAAGGTGTAAAATTCTCGTGGGATCAAAAATGCGAAGATGCATTTCATATTCTCAGAGATCGCCTTACGACTGCTCCAGTCTTAGCTCAACCAGATGTATCAAAGCCTTTTGACATCTACTGTGATGCATCAGGAACTGGACTTGGTTGCGTACTTATGCAAGACAACCGAGTAATTGCATACGCATCACGAGCACTTAGGGTCCATGAACAGAATTACCCTACTCATGATCTCGAACTTGCAGCTGTTATTCATGCCCTAAAAATCTGGAGACACCATCTAATGGGTACAAAGTGCCATATCTACACTGACCATAAAAGCCTCAAGTATATCTTTACCCAGGCAGATCTGAATATGAGGCAAAGGCGTTGGCTAGAACTTATCAAAGATTATGATTTGGAAGTGCATTATCATCCAGGCAAGGCCAATGTCGTTGCAGATGCCCTTAGTTGCAAAGCGCATTGTTCTTGCCTATCTGTTGAAGCGTTCAACGAGACTCTCTGTTGGGAAATGAGAAAGCTCAACCTAGAGATCATTTGCCAAGGTGACTTAAACCATCTTTCGGTTAAAGCCACACTTAAAGATAGTATTGTTCTAGCACAACAGCGTAATAAAGGGGTCAGAATCATTAAACAGAAGATAACGCAAGGAGAAGGGAAGTATAAATGCTTCCGAGTAGATCCTAAAGGAGTTTTATGGTTCAACGAACGTATGGTTGTACCCAAGAACCATAGGCTCCGTAAGCAAATAATGGACGAGGCCCACCTGTCCAAATTCTCTATGCATCCTGGCAGTACAAAGATGTATCAGGATCCGAAACAGAACTTTTGGTGGACTCGTATGAGATGAGAGATTGCCAAGTATGTGTCGGAATGTGATATCTGCCAAAGAGTCAAAGCCAGTCATCTGAAGACTGCTAGTATCCTTCAACCTCTACCCATCCCCTCGTGGAAATGGGAGGATATCAGTATGGACTTTATTGTTGGCCTGCCCAACACTTCTCTAAGGCATGATTCTATTTGGGTAATCATTGATCGATTAACCAAGACTGCACATTTCCGTCCCGTGCATACTACATATAATGCCAAGAGGTATGCCGAGATTTATCTGGAGCAAATTGTTCGTCTTCATGGAGTGCCTAAGATGATCATTTTTGATCGGGGAGCACAGTTCATTGCCCGATTCTAGGAGCAGCTTCAAGATGCTCTTGGAACTAAGTTAATTCGAAGCTCTGCATATCATACTCAAACAGATGGACAGACTGAAAGGATAAACCAGATTCTGGAAGACATGCTTAGATCATGTGTACTTCAGTTTAACAAGGGTTGGGATAAATGTTTGTCGCTGGCAGAATTCTCTTATAATAACAGCTATCAGACAAGCATTAAGATGGCCCCATTTGAAGCGTTATACGGTCGCCGATGCCGAACTCTTTGAGTTGGTCACAAACCGGCGAGCGTAAAATTTTTGGGCCTGACTTAGTTATGGAAGCAGAGGATAAAGTAAGACTCATCCAGAACAATCTAAAGGCCACCCAATCTCGACAGAAAAGTTATGCGGATATACGAAGAAGACCATTACAGTTTCAAGTCGGAGACTTCGTATATCTTCGAGTATCTCCTACCCGAGGTGTTCAAAGGTTCGGTGTAAAAGGGAAACTTGCCCCTCGATACATTGGACCCTTTGAAATCCTTGAAATCTGTGGACCCGTAGCTTATCGTCTCCAACTTCCTCCTCAATTAGCAGCCATCCATACCATCTTCCATGTATCCCAACTCAGGAAGTGTGTTAAGATTCCTACCAAGGTCATTGATTCCCAAGCTATCAAAATCGAACCAGATCTAACTTATACAGAGCATCCCATCAGAATACTAGACACTAAAGAGAGAAGCACCAGAAGAGAAACTATCCGAATGTACAAGATTCAGTGGAACCATCATACGAAAGAAGAAGCAACATGGGAAACCAAATCTTATCTTCAGCATAACTTTCCCGACTTCTTCCGAGCTAACCTCCGAGCTTGATTATTCCATTCTATCCTGGAATCTCGGGATGAGATTCTTTTTAGGGGGGAAGGCTGTGACACTCAGGTAAATTGCATGGTCACACCCTAGAGTTTTGGTATGTTTTTATGTGCAAAATATGACAAAGGTGTGTTTAATATGTGCAATGCTAAGGAAAAAAAGGATTGTTATATAATTATATTTAACTAGAGGTCCTTTTGTGCTAAATGGATAGATATGGAGGGAAAAGTTCAAAAGAGGATCATCAGAGTCTTGCGCCATGCGGAATCCAACGGTGGCCTCAACCATAGGCAAGACTGGGTGTAGGACGAAACCCTACTCGTTGTCTTCGGGGACGTAGTCTGGGTCTTCCACTATAAAAGTAAGAATGGGGTGAGTACAAACGTACTCAGCAAGTCCAATCACACCCACGGAGGGGGGTATAACAGAATTTAATGCACAGGATAATCCAATGATAAGGTTATGGTTCATTTGCGGAAAAACTCGGTTATATGCAGGGGTTTGTTTTAAAAGCATTTTCAAAACGAGTTTTCTAGTACCAAGGAGCACACGGTGTTGATCCACACGGATCCAAGTTTTAAACTACTACCGAACTCCCCGTCCGCCGTAGCACACGGCACAACTGCCGGACACCTTCCAAACAACTCACACCAGCCCAACCATTCCCAGAGAGAAACACTAGTTATGTGACCACACCATAACTTTCCCAATACCGTGGGCACGGCTATTCGAATAGATTTTCAACTCTGCAGAGGTGTGCAACTTTACCCACAGGTGGGGTACCACAGCACGAACACCTTAGTGCCGGTGCAGATCCCATCAAAGCCCTTACCCACCTTAGCTAGACCTGACTAGCCACCACGGGATCTATCAAGGGGTCATTCGACCTATCACCGAGGTTTAACCGGGGCATAAGTCACACAGTGCTTATCCCGTCTCCTTGATCACCCGTTGCTCCCAGCTCTCCTGATGGCTATCAGACTAACTAGTGGGGTTAGGCCAAGCCGTTGCCCATACAACGGTCAAGTGGTTTGCACGACAGGAAGCTAGGTGAGACGACACATCAACTCGGTCCTTAGGGGTGACAAGATGGATATCTCCCTTCCACGCTCAACCACATAGGTACGAGCACACCAATGGCAATTCACACAAAAATGCCATCCATCCCGTCTAACTCACTTTTCAAAACCACATTTTATCCCTTCCCACACGCACACACACTTTCTTTGCAAAACCAGGTGGTCAAGGTATGGTTATCACAAGTAAGGGTGGCTATCCTACCATGTTTTCAGCACACAAAACCATGCAATTTTATAAAACAGGCCTCTGGGTTGTGTTTATAAAAACTAGGATAGAAACATGCATCAAAGGGTAGAATCGAACTTGCCATCATCAAACCCCTGCGGGAGGTCCTGGTTGAAGCACTGTCCCTCGGGTTCGGGGTCGCAGAACTGGTCCTCGTTCGCTTGATCACACTCGGGGACTTCCTCGTTCACTCCGTGTCCTACGACGCAAACAAACAGGCATACAATCAAGCGAAAGAACTAAAAGCTTTTATCGTTGGGCTTGAATCGGAAATAATTTAGTTAAGGAGGTAAGGGTAATATTTCCGGGTGGTTTCTTAATGGCATGTCTAGAACTATACTAGAAAGGGCGTGGTAAAGTTTCAGGTCGATCGGAGACCGTTTGGCGCATAAAATGACGAGGCGAAGGGGTTTCAGGGGTTACACAGGGTCCAGGGACTTGTTCGTAATTAGTTATGCTATAGAAGGGACTTGATTGTAATTTCCTGAACTATCTTGGGGTGTGTTAGGAAGGCGTAGGGGTTTATTTGACATTGGTTTACACGGCGGGGGTTATTTTTCTAATTAACTAAGAGCAGGGGTTCCTGCTACTAAAAGTGACACAAAGAAGGGGGTTCTTTTGGAAAAATAGAGGAGGCTAGGGGGTTTTGCGTTAAAGGGCCACCTTCTTCCTCCTCCCCTCACGAGAAACAGAGGAGAGGGGAGGGGAGCTCCGGCGCCAGCCGTCCCCGGTGGCCCGGGCTCGATGGCGGCCCCGAGGGTGGGGGAAAAGGGGGAGGAGAGCGAGGGGGACCGATCCCCGGCCTCACCTCGGGCCGGGACGGCTTGTGGAGGCGGGCCGACGGAGGCCGGCGGCAGCGGACGCGGGGGCTTGGCGTGGCAGCGTTGAGGGCTAGGAGGGGAAGGGCCAGGCGTGCGGCGGCGATTGTGGGGTGCTGGAGGTGCCCCTCGGCCCTACTTATAGGCGGCCGGGGTGGTGGAGGTCGGGGCGCGACAGAGACTGGGTCGGAGCGCCATTAATGGCGCTTCGGCCCTTCGCGCGTGTCACGTAGTGGTGTGGCGGCGAGGGCGCCGAGTCGTGGCACGTGTGGGAGGCCGGGCGCTGTGCGGCCACAGTGGCGGAAGACGACGGGCGGTGCGGCGGGGCGGGACGCGGCAGCGGCGAGCGGTGCGGCACGCGCGGGGACAGGGCTCGCGTGTGCGCGCGCGGCGCGGCGTGGCGCGGGTCCGGGGCGAGGGTGCGAGCGGCGAGGCCGGGGCGGCAGTGCCGGGCGGCGCGGCGGCCGTGCGGTTGCGCGTGCGTGCCGTGGCCGTGCGCGTGCGCGTGGATCGCGTGCGCCCGCGGTCCGGCGGTGCGCGCGCGTACGGCGGCGTGCGCGCGGGGGCGCGTGTGCGACGCGGTGTGGTTGGCCGAGGCAGGCGCGCGCGTGCGTGAGGGGAGAAGGAAGGGTGTGGTGGCGTGGCCCGGGAGCCAAAGGCCGGCGGTGCTCGGGAGCAGAGGGAGGAGGGGGAAGCAGGGAGGAGAAGGAAGGAGGGAAGAGAAAAGAGGAGGAGAAAAGAAAAGGGGAGAAGGAAATAGGAAAGAGGAAAAGAGAGAAAAGGAGGGAAAAGAAAGAAAACGGGGAAAAGAGAAGGATGGAAAAGAACGACGCGTGCCGGCGGGATTCGCGGCGGTGGCCGCGGCCAGTCAGCCACGCGCGCGCGATGCTCGCGTGCAGCGCGAGGAGAAAAAGGGGAAAAACACGTCGGCGCCGATCGCGGCGGCGACCGTGGCCGGTCGGCCACGTGTACGCGGGATTCGCGCACCGCGCGAGAAAAGAATCGCGCCGGCGCTAATCACGGCGGGTGATCGCGCGCGGGCGGCAGGCTTCTGGGCGGCGCAGGATGGGACGGCGATCAGGTTTAGTGTCGGTCAGAAGGGGTTAGGGCTAGGGTTTCGACGACGAGTGGTTTTTACACGAAACACCCTACCGCGTGATTTAACTTGGTGAATTTTCAGGGCGTCACACACACCCACTTAGCACGGTGGTTCTTCCAGTCACCTTCGGCACGAGAGAGAACTACCGCACCGAGTTCATCAAATTTGAAGTTGCCAACTCCGAATCTTCTTATCATGCCATACTGGGTAGACCAGTGTTATCGCCATATTTTGGACGGGCTAGAAGTGGGCCGTGGAGCAAGATGGGCTTGAGAAACAGTTATGATAAGCTTGCAGATCGGGTTCCGTACGGGCGTTTGGGGCCCGCAAGGCCGTGTAAACTCAGGTTTAGGCAGTTAAGATTTGTGTCGTGTTTGATTAGGGTTAGTTAAGGAGAGCAAGTCTACGGACTATAAATATGTACCATGAATAAACAAGAAAGACAGATTCATTCATCAACAACTCACGGCGCATCGCCTCCCCTGTTCCAGGGTTTTGTTTCATCGGGTAAGTGCCATGTAGCCCCCTGATCACGCTTCGCGTGATCAGGGGGCGCAGAACTCTTGCTTGCTTGCTTCATATGTTGCTCGTTCTGAAGCCTTGTAGATGGCGAGTAGCATTAGTTATCATAGCGTGCATGGAGCAATGTTATTTTTGTATTATGATCTTGCCTTGTCCATTGTTCTTGCGCGCTCCGCGATCATTATGCCCGACCATGGATGTAATGATCGCACCTTGCTTTGTTTATGTTGATAGATCCAATCTGTTATGGCTAGTTTCTATCTATTAGGAATTTAGTTCAATATGTGCACGATTAGGCCTTGCAAACGAGTTGAAAGTTCCGGCAGTATGCTAGTATCAGATCTTAGCTTGCGTAGGGGGTTCCTTAGGAATCGGCTCTTTAGCTGTTCTTAGGGTCTCTGTTCGGGTTGTTCGTTCTGTTGCTTTGCGTATTAGTTAGGCTCAATCACGTGTAGGATGTTCCGATCGTGTAATGAGGGCTTAGCTGTCGTAGTTTGGATTAGATTAATATCTTTAAAGCGAGTTTCATCTTATTATTGTATACGTATGTTATCTGACCTGAAGATCCGATCCGGTACCGATGCAATCGGCTCTCTACAGCCGATACCGGAGAGGAGTAATGAGCCGATCACGGCTCGGACTAATCTTTACAAGTATCTGTGCTTACAGGAACTTCACGAATCACACCTTCCTGATTAGGTACAAGATCAGGTGGCACGCCTAGCAACTCCAAGCCAGGGTGTGCGCCAGATCGCTGGGCCGTTGACCGAGGGACCGGGGCCCGCCAGCCGTCCCGGAAGCCTCCCGGCTCCTCGTGTTGCCTGTCGCTGCTCGCCGGTGGGTTTCGATCGACAACACATTCTGGCACGCCCAGTGGGACCTTCTTCATCGACTTCGTCATCGTCATCGGCATCATCTTCATCGACTCCGTCGTCTTCGTCGACTCCGTTAGCGGTGATCAACAGGATGGCAAGGGAAGATCCGATTACTTACGACGAGCTCTCTGCTGAACACAAGCAGAGGTATGACGAAATCAAGACTCAGTTTGAAGCCGATCTCATCGGCTCTTTCGAAAGGACTCGCAGCCATGGTGTCAGGTGGAAGGGATTTTCACCTGAAGGTGCTCTTGATGGGGTGGATTTATCCATTCCGTCTGAAGATCGTACTAGAGCGCTGCGGCAGGAAGTGAATTATGCGGTGGCTCATTCATTGCACCGACATTCGGAAAGTTTGGTTAATGCTTTTGAGCGTGTGGCCCTGCATGTGGTCCAGGAGATTATGAAGCATCAACATTCCCCAACTGGACCTACCTTGGGAAGTCATAGAGGAGAATTGCCGTTCCAAACTAGACCACCACTACCATATACACTTGCAGCTGCAGAGTCCCATGGTGCTCCAGCTTATGTAGTTTATAAAGAAGGCGGTGATCCCATGGATCACCAGTTTTTCAGCGAGCCACCTAAGGAGATCCCACATGGTTATGTGTGTATGTATATACCGGATAGTAATAATCCGGTACATCCTGTGCAGAAGACAGTTGGGGGAGTTTCTGGAGCCGACGCAGATAAACAAGCATGGCTAGCGACCTATGCTACCGGGCCAAGTCATGACAATATGCACTCGGCCCCTGGGTCACAAACAGCGGATCAAATCAGCGCTATCCTTAGGGATCAGTTCGGCATCTTACCAAAGAGGAGGGCAATCGGCTATACTAAGCCGTATCCAGGAGATTATGATTTAATCCCACTGCCACCCAAGTATCGGCTCCCCGAGTTCACCAAATTCAGTGGGGCAGAAGGATCCAGCTCCATCGAGCATGTGAGCCGATATTTAGCTCAGCTGGGTATGATTTCTGTGTCAGACCCGTTGCGAGTGAGGTTCTTCTCGCAGTCGCTCATAGGACCAGCCTTTGGATGGTATACATCATTGAGTCCTGATTCCATCCGCACCTGGAAGCAACTGGAAGAACAATTTCATATTCAGTATCATTCAGAAGCCGCGGAAGCAGGAATTGCCGATCTGGCGCAGCTCCGACAGAAGCGTGGAGAGACTGTAGCAGAGTTCATTCGACGCTTCAGAGAAATGAAGAACAGGTGCTATTCAACGCGGATCTCAGAAAAAGAAGCTGTCGAATTAGCATCGGTGGGATTATTAAAGCCGATCAGAGATCTGGCTTTTCAACTGGAATTCACCTCTTTGGCGCATCTGGTCCAGAAACTGTCGACGTATGAGCAGCGTCATCCTGAGTTATACCAAGATAAATTTAAACGTCAGGTGGCGGTAGCTGACACGGAGGAAGCCGATGACTCTGAAGAAGACATGGAGGTATCGGTTGCAGAGTGGGCTCGTGGCGCGAACCCTGTGCCTTGTAAGTGGCTGAAGCAAACTGGTCCTGCAAAAGGATTCGACTTTGATGTGAGTAAAGTCGAACAAATTTTCGACTTATTATTAAAAGAAAAGCAGTTGAAGTTTCCAGAGGGACATAAACTTCCCACCATACAGGAGTTGAAAGGAAGATCATATTGCAAATGGCATGATTCCTTTACCCACGGCACGAATGACTGCAAGGAGCTCCGTCGGCAAATACAATCGGCTATTGAGCAGGGCCGATTGATCTTGGGGAAGACTGCCATGAAGGTAGACACTCAGCCCTTTCCTGGTGTAAACGTGGTGGAACAAAATGACCGGTCTGCAAGGCGGCAGCTAGACTTCGCGCTCGGCATAAACATGGCAGGAATGGCATCGCGACGCCAGGTTAACAATAAAGAGGCTGATTCCAGCAATCGGCCCCAAAAAGCGAAAAAAGAATATGTTACGGAAGAGCGAGTAAGGTATGTCAGGAATCAACGTCCAACTTCTTCTGACCTTCTCAGGAAATACGAGTATCAGTACCAGCAGCGCCTCCGGCGGGAGTCTGAAGACGAAGAATATGAGCATCGCACCGGAAAGCGTTTGAAGAAGCATGAGGATGCTCGTGATCATTGGCACTGTCCATTCTTCAGGTACTGTTGGGATTCCGGTATGAGCCGATTGCCTACTGTTAAGGATTGTCCAGAATGTGCACCTATGAAGACGGAGGCAAGGGAATCGGTTTTTGGGCGATTAGGACCTGTGCCAACCCAGCAACAGCGGGTTCAACCACTACGAAGAGAAGATGAAGAGGAGGATAGGTATCATCGCCCACGTTGGTGCCCGGATGGATTAAATCGTTCGCAGAAGCGTCGAGTTCAGAGGCTACGGAGCTTGGAGGAAGCCGAGGCCAGATACATCGAGACATTGAGAAAAGCGCGACCGGATCTGGCAGAACAAATTCGTTATGAGCAGGAAAAGAAGCCGCATGCCTCAAGGAAAGAATGGCGGCCTAAGTCAACAATAGCCGAGAAGAAGGTATCGGCTGATACACACATGGTTTTTGTGCTTCCTGCAGAATTTCATGCTCAGACCTACGAGGAGCCATCTGTAGCCCAGCTTGATTTGGGACCACGACCGGTGATATTCGAGAAGCCACAAGCCAAGATTTACAAGCACTTGAAGGCACTGTATCTCAAAGGGTATATCAATGGACAGCCCGTTAATAAAATGCTGGTGGATACGGGAGCGGCAGTCAACATTATGCCGTATTCAGTTCTGCGCCGATTGGGGCGATCCACTGGAGATTTGATCAAGACTAATGTCACGTTAAGTGACTTTAACGGGCAAACTTCAGAAGCGCAGGGCGTCCTCAGTGTGGATCTCACCATCGAGAGTAAGACCGTCCCGACTTCCTTCTTCGTCGTCAACAGCAAAAGCACCTACAATATCTTACTTGGCAGGGACTGGATCCACACCAACTGTTGTATCCCCTCAACAATGCATCAATGTTTGATCCAATGGGATGGAGACGAAGTGGAGGTAGTCCAGGCAGACGACTCAATCGAGATTTCACATGCTGCCATGAGTATCTGGGATGCGGAGGACCAAGAGCCGATTTCAGGGATAAGCTTAGAAGGGTGCGACCGCATCGAGGCTACAAAAAACGGAGTGAGGCTGGTCTTATCCACTGGCCTTACAGAGTAGAAGAGTTGCATGAAGGAAGTCGCAATGATGTACCCAGGGAGGCCGATTCGCGCAATCGGCCCCAAAAAAATGAATTTTTGGTGGCAAGTGTTTTACGTAGCTGTTATGAGATGGCCGGCTTCGACAGCCGGCCTGATTCTTTTCTTAAACACTTGGAAAATAGTGAGATATGTGTATCGGCCGATACCACCGATCGGCTAGAGATCGTTTTATTATCTTCTTTTCCGATTTACAGCATTGATCTAACGGAGGACGGGAAGCTAGGGTATGGCTTCACATCGGCTGATGAACTTGAAGAGATCGATATTGGTCCCGGGGATAAGCCGCGGCCAACGTTCATTAGTAAGAAACTGCATCCGTCATTGCGAGGGCCGATGATAACTCTATTGAAGGAGTATGCCGATTGCTTTGCCTGGGAGTATACAGAGATGCCTGGGCTCGATAGGAGCATAGTGGAGCATCGGCTCCCTCTCAAAAGTGGATTTCGACCGTTCCAACAGCGGATACGTCAGATGAAGGCCGATGTCTTGGTCGAAGTAAAAAAAGAGATAGAGAAAATGATAGAAGCCGGGTTTATCAGGGCTTGCAGATATGCTGAGTGGATTTCAAGTGTTGTACCCGTGCAGAAGAAAGATGGCCGGTGGCGGGTTTGCGTGGATTTCAGAGATCTTAATAGGGCCACTCCGAAGGACGAATATCCGATGCCTGTGGCAGAAATATTGATCAACGCGGCTGCCGGCCACAAGATTTTGAGCTTTATGGATGGCAATGCTGGGTACAATCAGATTTTCATGGCTCCTGAAGACATACACAAAACGGCGTTCAGAGTACCCGGAGCAGTGGGACTGTTCGAGTACGTGGTTATGACCTTCGGATTAAAAAATGCCGGGGCAACGTATCAGCGTGCCATGAACCACATCTTCCATGACTTAATCGGCAATCTGGTAGAAATCTACATCGATGACGTCGTGGTCAAGTCAGCATCGGTTGAAGGGCACCTAGATGATCTACGGCAAGTTTTGGAACGAACCAGAAGATTCGGGCTCAGGATGAATCCGAAAAAATGCACTTTTGGTGTAACAGCTGGGCAGTTCTTGGGTTTCCTGGTCCATGAAAGAGGAATAGAGATTGGCCTAAAAAGTCAGGAGGCCGTGCGCACTATGGTGCCGCCCACTAACAAGAAGGAGCTCCAACAACTTATTGGCAAAATTAACTTCGTCAGGAGGTTTATTTCTAACTTATCTGGGCGGATTGAACCCTTTATGAAATTGGTAAAAATCAAAGCCAATGAAGAGTTCCGCTGGGGGGCAGAACAACAACGGGCATTCGAAGAAATCAAAGACTATTTGTCGAGACCACCTGTGTTGATGCCGCCACAGCAAGACAGGCCATTTTACATATATTTATCGGTCGGTGACACCTCAATTGCTTCGGTGGTAGTACAATTATACGATAGCAAGGAGAGGGTGGTGTTCTATCTCAGTAGAAGGATGTTGGACGCCGAAACAAGGTACTCCGACATGGAAAAACTTTGCCTTTGTTTATTTTTTACATGCACCAAACTTCGTCACATCCTGCTATCGGCTGAGGTAATCATCATCTGCAAATCGGATGTTATAAAGCATATGCTATCGGCTCCTGTGTTGAAAGGCCGATTAGGAAAATGGATGTTTGCGTTATCCGAATTCGACATCCGATATCAACCTGCGAAGGCAGTTAAAGGGCAAGCATTGGCAGACCTCATTGCTGAGAGGGTTAATACCAACATAGCAGTGCTTTCCGTACGAGCTTGGGCCATGTACTTCGATGGATCCGTTTGTGGAGATGGGTGTGGAATCGGCATCTTGCTCGTATCGCCCCGGGGGGCAACATACTCTTTCTCAATTGGGTTACCGGCCACTTGTACTAATAACCTTGCAGAATATGAGGCGGTGCGTAAAGGCATGGAATTGCTTCTGGAAGCCGGAGCCGAAGCTGTGGAGGTCTTCGGAGATTCCAAATTGGTAATTTCTCAACTCACCGAGGACTACAGGTGTGAAAGTGAGTTGTTATTCCCATTGTGGATGCAATGCCAGGAACTGATAGCCCAGTTCAGGTATATAAATTTTTATTGGAAACCCAGAGCTCAGAATGCAGAGGCCAATGATCTCGCGCAGCTGGCTTCAGGATACAAAGCCGATGGGCCCAGACATCAGGTATATTTCCTGGACCAGGGAGATTGGAGAGCCGATATCTTCAACTACTTGAAGGATTCGGCTCGGGGGGCACCCAGGAAGATACGGTATAAAGCCATGAGGTACATCCTAATAGGAGATGATATGTTTTACAGGACTTTGGAAGGGCTGTTGCTCAAATGTCTAGGGCCAGCCGAGTCCAATCGGCTCTTGCATGAAGTTCACGAAGGAACGTGCGGGACTCATCAGTCAGCTCACAAGATGAAGTGGCTAATCAGGCGGTCAGGATACTACTGGCCCACCATGCTGGAAGATTGTTTTAAGTATTATAAAGGGTGTCAGGCTTGCCAGAGATTCGGAAAAATCCAGATGGTGCCAGCGTCAGTAATGAATCCCATTGTTAAACCGTGGCCGTTCAGAGGCTGGGGCATGGACATGATCGGCAAAATCAATCCCCCGTCTAGCAAGGGCCATCAGTTCATCATAGCTATCACAGATTATTTTACCAAATGGGTAGAAGCTGTTCCAATGAAGTCAGTAGCATCCAAAGATGTGATTCAGTTCATCAAAGAACATGTTATTCACAGATTCGGGATTCCACAGACTATAACAACAGATGGTGGCTCGGTCTTTATTTCAGAAGAATTTAAGAAGTTCGCTACGGATATGGGTATCAAGCTGATTAGGTCGTCTCCTTATTACGCCCAGGCGAATGGGCAAGCCGAAGCATCCAACCAGAGCCTCATCAAGTTGATCAAGAGGAAGATCGATGAATACCCCAGGCGCTGGCATGAAGTCTTATCAGAAGCATTATGGGCATATCGTATATCTTGTCATGGGGCAACAAAAACTTCTCCTTATCATTTGGTCTATGGGCAGGAAGCCGTGTTACCGTGGGAGGTTATAGCCGGGTCCAGGCGCATAGAGTTCCAGAATGACTTATCTGCTGAAGAGTATGCTACTCTGATGAGTGATAATGTGGAGGACCTCACGGAACTCAGGCTATGGTCACTAGAAAAGATCAAGGAGAATAAGGCTAAAGTAGCCCGTGCATATAATAAAAAGGTCAAGCCAAAGGAATTCCAGGTAGGAGACTTGGTTTGGGAAGCGGTACTACCGTTGGGAACCAAAGACACAACATATGGCAAGTGGTCCCCAAACTGGCATGGACCGTATAGGGTTGACCAGGTCTTACCCGGGAATGCATACATGCTTGAAGAATTGGACGGCGTCAAGTTTCCGGTAGCAGTCAATGGCCAACACCTAAAGAAATATTTCCCAAGTATGTGGGCTGACGAACAGTAGAGCCGATAGCACCCATCAGGCAAGAAGCCGATGCAACCAGCAGGTTAAGAAGGGAGGTGAAGGTTGAGTCGACGACCTTAGCATTGGCAAGACAGGAAATGGGAAAAGGGCCGATGAGCGCTGATCGGCCCGAACAATAATAGAAAGGATTAGAACAGCCGATGCGTTGCCATCGACTTTAGAAGTTTCTGCTTATAGCAATCGAAGCATCACACATTGTCAAACAGCCGATGTGCCACCATCGACTTTAGGTTCATTACATGGAAATACAGTGGATTCACTACATACAGATACAAAGTTTATCCTAAACAGGGCTGCCGAAGGAAGGCGTCTATAGCAGCGATAGCATCAAGACGGATGCGGTCGACCTCAGCGAGTACTGCCTCATCATCTTCGTCCGCCCCCGGCACCACTTGTTTGCTCAAGTTGCTCAGCTCGGTCAAGTCCGCCTGCAGCTCAGAAGTCAAAGCTTCTGCCTCCTGCTTAGAACCCGCAATGAGATCCTTCTCCTCCTGGATGCGCCGCTTGGTGGCCCAGACTTTGGCTTCAAGGTCTTCCAGTTCCCTCTCCAGAAGTCGAAGCCGATGGGCAGAAGCGGATGTGTCAACCTTCGCGTCGAGTGCGGCCTTCTTCTTGTTAATCGACTGACACATCTCAGCGATGATGGTCCTTAAGAGCGATTGGGAACGCCGAGTCTCGATCCTGCGACGAGCTTCTACCACTTTTGCTTGGAAGGAAGAAAGGTGTCCGGCCGGCAAGAGCTTGGCCTGGAGACCCACCGGGAGCTGGGAACTGACCTCGTCAAGGATCTGTTTAACTGCACTAGAGTCTTGAATCAGTGCGGAGATCGGACCCAACAGAAGCTCCTTCACGCGGAGGAGCCGATCAACAGTGCTGGTCAGGCCCGAGGAAGAGTCAGCGGCTTCCAGTATGGTCGATCCAATCGTGGCAGGATCAAACGCAAGGAGTTCTGAAAGATCTAGGTTCTGGAAGAAAAGAGGGTAAGCAAGGTATTGCAGGAGAAGACCAAAGCAATTGCACAGGAAGAGGAAAAGACATACCTGTCCTGAGAAGGAAGTAGCGATGGCCAACGAAGGGACGATCGGCTCCCGGGGGTGCACCCTTTCCGAAGGACGAACGGTAGCAGCAGAGGCCGCCTGAACCGCACCCTCGGAAGAAGAGGCAACAGCCGACGGGGCAACAGTCGGCTCTGCGAGAGGGATGGCCGATGAGATGGCAATCGGCTTTGTGGGACGTACCTCCCGTGCAGGGGAATCAGCAGTGGCCGAAGCGGTGGAGGGTCCTTCCAAACAGGGGCCAGCAGGGTATGAAGACACGATCGGCGCCTGCGGGCTTGGTGAGGCAGCTGGAACAACAGCTGACGTAGAAGGATCCTCCAAGGTCGTTGCGCCCGGGCCACGGAGAGTAATCAAGGCCCTAATAGGCGCATTCACGTCTTCTGGCGCCCCTGAAGATGAACCTTTCTGGCATGGGGGCTCCTCCCCACTGGAGACTTCTACAACGGCAGGCTGCAAGAGAAGAGAGCGCCGTTAAAAGAGGTATGAACAAAGACCCGATCGCAAAGCGAGAGAAAGGGCCAAACCTGGGCGACGACTGGAGATGACGGAACAGGAGAAGATGGTGTGGTTTCCTTCCGGACCTTCCTGACCAAAATCTTCCTCGTTTTGGTGCGAGCTCGGGGGGCAACAGCTTCCAAAAGCCGTTTTCGCTTGGGAGTCAATTTAACGGCGCTCGGCTGAATCTGCATCACGCTTTTTGATGGAGGAGGCGCATTCCTGCCGAAGAGGACCACAGGAGCAACCGCCAGAAAGCAAAAAGGCGATCCATCGTCGTTCATCGGCCCTGGGCCATCTTCTCGCTGCAGAAACAGGAAAAGGGATTCAAGAGGAGCCCAGTAAGAGTTAAGAGAAGAGATGTCGATTAAAGACGATACCTCTCCGGCGGGGATATCGTACTCAGGATGGATCTGCTGCAGCATTGGGCCCAGAGCTCTCCGGAAAACGTGAGTTTTCCACATTGACCACCATCCCTCGAAGCCGACGACCGAAGAAGTAAAGGAAAGATTGGCGGGAACAGATAAGGGAAGGTCGGCGAACAGGCTGTAGCACCTTTGGGTGGTCAAGGCGTCAGGAAGGTCCACCCTGCTCGATGTCAACGAATGGAGAAGGAAGTGGGGAGGCACCTGCGCAAGGCCAAACTGCCGGGCTGCTACGACCGGCTGATAAAACTCATAACCAGGCTTGAGAATCCGGTTAGAGGTACTCATGCCAACCGGGAGAAGACAGGGCCGAACCATGATAGAGTAAAGGCGCCTGGTGTCAGCATCATAGGCAATGTCGGCTAATCGGAAGGTAGCCGGGTTCTCAAAGAGCTCAGAATCGGCATAAGGAAGGAAGTTTGGGTTGTCAAGGCCTTTATAGAAGATCTTGAACCAACGGGAAGCATCTAAAGGATTCAGTTTCCCGCCAGGGAGACCATACAAGGCCTGCCCAAAACTAGTGCACCTAATCTGTCTCCCACTCAGATTAGGGAAGGAATTGCCGACTAGGGAAGGGAAATCAGGGTCAGAACTTTGGAAATAAAGACGAGCCCACAACTGGATAAACCACCATGGGCCACCGGTCCTGATTTTCTTCTGAGAAAGAAGGCTAGAAGTCATCAAATGGAGATATCTGTAAAGTTCCCCGAGAAATAGCCTACCAAGGCCAACAGATTGACCCCTGGCCAGTTCATAAGCCAAGGATAGGTAGTTCTTGGTTGGAGCAAGAGAAGGGCCACAGAAGAGGAAATGTTCGAGCCATAGGTTCAGAAAGGCTGTGTGCTCCTTCTCAGATACAGGGCCCTTGCTTTTCTGGTGTTGGCTCAAGTATGTGCTCCAGTTAGTGCACTCGGTTTTGGATGACAGTTTATAAGGGACCACAGGGAGGCTATAAGCAGAGGGGCAGGTTGATGATATGTCCAAACCGGTAATCATCATAACATCTAGCAATGTTGGTGCTAATGGGCTATGCCCGAAGAGAAAACAATTCAAGGCGTCAGACCAGAAATAGCCAATGGTCTTCAGAAGGTTCTCGTCTTTTTCAAGGAGAGAGAGAGACAGAGACAGAGCGTCGGCTATCCCGATGGATTCCCATAAGGGCTGGTAGGCGCTCGCTACTCTATTGTACCAAACTATCCAGTTTTCAGGTGGATTTGGCCAAGCGCGGAGGCTGTCCGACCAAGATTCAAGGTCTATATCCTGACTCACAAAGGGGATTCGATTGGCTTCACATGAAATCAAATCTATGGGTTTCTCATAGGAACGAGGCCCAAGGCAGAAAGAATTGGGGGAAGAAGGGTGCGGCAAGAAGATATCGGAAGCCTGAAAAATCCCAAGAAAAATAAGATTGCCGAAGGGGGAATTGATCAACCGTGCAGTAAAACTTGCAGATGCTGTGTTAAATTAATGGGGGGTCGGAGTTCACCTTCAGACCAAAGACATCGGCGGCGGTGCGCGAAGACTCCGCCATCGGGAACCTTGAATCGGGATCCTGGAGGGCGGATTTAGGTTTGGCGGCGCAGGATCGGATATGTGTCTCAAGGACCGGGGAGGATCTTGCGGTTAGGGTTTGTGAGCGAAGGGGATCGGAGTTGATCCGGATCCCAGAATCTTTGGAGATTTGTGTCAGGTGAAAGGCCGGCGGAAGGGTAAAGTAAATTGAAGGGTTATTTCAAATCCGGATCGGCATATTCTGAAGCCAATGCATTGCCATCGGCTCTTGAAACAGATAATTGCGCACAAAAAGAATTGCTGGTACAAAAGTAGATTTTATTCACAGCAGGGTAGCACATACAAAAGAGGAGTTAACTGCTCCTAAAGATGGCCTAATGGGAATACTACAGTCTACCACCAGTATACGCCGGAGGTCTTGCGGCGCTTGGGCGACGGAGCAACGCTTGGGCCACTGTCGCCGGTGTCGCTGCCGCTGTCGTCGTCATCCCTGCTATCATCACTGGTAAAGCTGTCGTTGCCATCGGCTCCTGCGCTGCTATCGGAGGAATCGCCCGATGACCTGCCAAGAAGGAAGGTACCTGCCATCGGATCTTCTTCGGAGGAGAAGGAATCGGCTCTTTCCTCCGAGGAAGAAAGGTCCTCCCCCCAAGACGCGTTGTCCTCATCTTCCTCCAGCTCGGCTCCGAGGAGGAGTGCGAGATCCTCGCCATCGGTCAGGGAGTCATCATCCTCTGACTGGTAACAGAAATCCCACTCTTCTTCATCCCAATGCAGGGGAGCACGGGCTTCGTAGGCAGCGATCGGATCATACTCCGGAGTTGGTTCTCGGGAGGATTCGGATTCATAAGAAATAACGGAGGAAGCAGAAGAGGAAGAAGCCATGGTAAAAGAAGAGGAAGGGAGCAACTGGTGATGGCTGCGAGAGGAAGATGATTGGGAAAGTTGCCGTAGGAGAGTTTATAAAGATAAATCGAGAGGTGGAGTGAATCGGCATTGTGATGGTTCCCGAGGAGCGTGGTACAGAGCGGTCGTGTCAGTTGGAAGTCGGAAAGGCACGGACCGGAAGCCGAAGGGTCAAGGTAATTTTAAATGATTTCGGAATTACCATCGCCGAAACCAGGGGGGCATGTGTTATCGCCATATTTTGGACGGGCTAGAAGTGGGCCGTGGAGCAAGATGGGCTTGAGAAATAGTTATGATAAGCTTGCAGATCGGGTTCCGTACGGGCGTTTGGGGCCCGCAAGGCCGTGTAAACTCAGGTTTAGGCAGTTAAGATTTGTGTCGTGTTTGATTAGGGTTAGTTAAGGAGAGCAAGTCTACGGACTATAAATATGTACCATGAATAAACAAGAAAGACAGATTCATTCATCAACAACTCACGGCGCATCGCCTCCCCTGTTCCAGGGTTTTGTTTCATCAGGTAAGTGCCATGTAGCCTCCTGATCACGCTTCGCGTGATCAGGGGGCGCAGAACTCTTGCTTGCTTGCTTCATATGTTGCTCGTTCTGAAGCCTTGTAGATGGCGAGTAGCATTAGTTATCATAGCGTGCATGGAGCAATGTTATTTTTGTATTATGATCTTGCCTTGTCCATTGTTCTTGCGCGCTCCGCGATCATTATGCCCGACCATGGATGTAATGATCGCACCTTGCTTTGTTTATGTTGATAGATCCAATCTGTTATGGCTAGTTTCTATCTATTAGGAATTTAGTTCAATATGTGCACGATTAGGCCTTGCAAACGAGTTGAAAGTTCCGGCAGTATGCTAGTATCAGATCTTAGCTTGCGTAGGGGGTTCCTTAGGAATCGGCTCTTTAGCTGTTCTTAGGGTCTCTGTTCGGGTTGTTCGTTCTGTTGCTTTGCGTATTAGTTAGGCTCAATCACGTGTAGGATGTTCCGATCGTGTAATGAGGGCTTAGCTGTCGTAGTTTGGATTAGATTAATATCTTTAAAGCGAGTTTCATCTTATTATTGTATACGTATGTTATCTGACCTGAAGATCCGATCCGGTACCGATGCAATCGGCTCTCTACAGCCGATACCGGAGAGGAGTAATGAGCCGATCACGGCTCGGACTAATCTTTACAAGTATCTGTGCTTACAGGAACTTCACGAATCACACCTTCCTGATTAGGTACAAGATCAGGTGGCACGCCTAGCAACTCCAAGCCAGGGTGTGCGCCAGATCGCTGGGCCGTTGACCGAGGGACCGGGGCCCGCCAGCCGTCCCGGTCCCGGCTCCTCGTGTTGCCTGTCGCTGCTCGCCAATGGGTTTCGATCGACAACAACCGGCACTGGCCAAATTCATGGCAGTGCCGCATTATGTTTATTTGCTTCTCAAGATGCCAGGACGAAGTGGGGTACTCACTCTCCATGGTGACTTGAAGAAGTCGTATGACTGCAACCAGGAGGTGATTCAGTATGCTTCAATTGCGCGTGTGCCAGATGCTTTAGGAGAAGTACTCGCGGCCGTGCAACAACTCTACCAAGATGGGCTGGAGATCACTACGAGAAAGGCCAGCAAGTCGAGCATCTAGTCGACTGGCGACGTGGCACTCAAGACGATCCAGCTCCAGGAGGGCGACTCATCCAAGACCGCCGTTATCAGTGCTGGCTTAGATGAGAAATAGAAATTTGCGCTCGTCAGTCTTTTTTGGGCTAACCGGGACATATTTGCATGGATACCAGCGGATATGCGAGGTGTGCCAGGGAGCTGATCGAGTATAGTCTGAATGTAAACCCACAAGCCGTGCCCATAAAGCAATGCCTTCGAAGGTTTGCTCACGACAAACGTGAGGCAGTTAAATGGGAAATAGCTAAACTCCTCGCGGCTTTCTTCATTAAAGAAGTAATCCATCCAGAGTGGGTAGCTAATCCCATCCTTGTACGAAAAAAGAATAATGAATGGAGAATGTGCGTTGACTACACCGATCTCGACAAGCATTGCCCAAAGGATCACTTCGGGCTACCACGCATTGATCAAGTTGTCAACTCGATGGCGGGTTGTGTACTCCTCTGCTTCCTTGATTGCTATTCGGGGTATCACTAGATCACGCTCAAGGAGGAAGATCAAATAAAAACCACGTTCATCAACCCGTTCGGGACATATGCCTACAAAACTATGTCTTTCGGGTTGAAAAACGCAGGAGCAACCTATCAACGCGCAATTCAGATGTGCTTCGCTGATCAGCTGTATCGGAATGTTGAGGCCCATGTGGATGATGTGGTCATCAAGACCAGGAATCCCAACGACCTGATTGCAGACTTGGAAGAGACGTTCAGCAGCTTACACAGGTTTCGGTGGAAGTTCAACCCAACTAAATGCATTTTCGTATTACCATCAGGAAAATTGTTCGGGTTCATCGTCAGTAACCGGGGAATTGAAGCCAATCCTATGAAGATTACGGCCATCACTGACATGGGGGCTCCGGCCACAATTAAGGATGTGTAGAAGCTAACAGGATGTATGGCAGCCCTGAACAGGTTCATCTCCTAACTCGGGGAGAGAGGACTACCCTTCTTCAAGCTCCTAAAACGCCAAGATAAGTTCCAGTGGATGGAGGAGGCCGAGCGGGCCCTGCAAGATCTGAAACAACACCTTCAGTCACCTCCGGTCCTTACAGCACCACTGCTGGTAGAAGATCTACTACTCTACATTGCAGCGACAACTCATGTTGGCAACAGTGCCATTGTAGTCGAGCGCAGCGAGGAGGGCCATGTGTTTGGAGTGCAGAGGCCCGTGTATTTCGTCAGCGAGGTACTCTCCAAATCTAAGGTACGATACCCGGTAGTTCAAAAACTTTTATATGCAATACTGATCACATCAAGTAAGCTGCGCCATTACTTAGACGAGTACAAGATCACTGTTGTGACAGTTCGCGTTCTTGTAATGCTAGACCTATAATTTGTTAGTGTGAAGTATGTGTTTGTTTGTGTAAAGCTTGTGTGTGTTTATGTGAAGCTTTTGAAAATTTAAAGTGCAAGTAAAAAGGGGTATTTTGTAATTACAGAAAAACCTAGGGTTGTTTTTGCAAAATGTATTTGGATAAGGGGTATCTTCAAAATATATGAAGGGTGGTTTTGCAAACAAGTTTTTCTTACTCTATGCCCTGTAAAAATATATATTTATCCAAAAGTTTCATTTGAAATGTATGTGTGAAGTGTGTAAAAATTTTGGGTAAAGTGGTGAAAATAAGGGTATTTATGTAATTTTATAAAAGTATAAGTCCTTTTGTGCAAGTAGTTAATTTACAAAAGTAATTTTTCAAAGTTACTCAGGACTAATGTGTAAAAAGTGCAAGTCATCATGATATGTCTATCCAACCATTATGACGAGTCTATCCCGTCATTATGACGTGTCATAAATGCTTGCATTTAGGTCCTAAATTTTATAAAGTTACGCTCTTTAGGACAAAAGCAATTCAAATCCAACTTTTGTTCAAAATTTAGTGTGTAAAGATGTAAGATTTGAGTTTTTGAACTTGAGCCCTAAAGCAATGTTGTATAGTTTGAAAAACTCTCCAACTTTCGTTTTGGGCATTTCTTCATTAGGGTTTTAAATCAACGGGAAATTTTGTTTTACAGACAAGTCCCTGCAGTTTTCAAAAATCGCGCATAAGTCCTTGGGAATCTCTTTTCCCCTTCTCCTCTGTTCTCTTATCCCTGGCGCCCTTATCTCCTTCCCCACCGGCGGCAGCTCTGTCCAATTCTGTTTTCCCCTCCCTCTCTCCATCGATGTCACATCTCTGAGCACCTCTTCCCCTGCCTCCCTTCCTCTCCTCCACCAGGCGCTCCGCCAGCGCAGGACGGCCCGGCGTGGGCCCCGAGCGGTGCGGCCAAGGGCGCTGGCCCGTAAAGGCTAGGCCAGGCACGCGGGCTGGTGGTGGCCCAGGCGAACAAGCGTGCGCAGGAGCAGGCGCGCGCGGGAGGTGCGGCGTTGGCGCTGGGCGGCCAGAGCGTGGGCGAACGGGCGGCAGGCGCTGGCGCTGGGCGGGAGGCGGGTGGCAGCGGCGCTGGCTCGACGCGAGGGAGCAGGCGGCTCCAGGCGAGCGACGTGCGCAGGCGCAGGAGGGCGGCTCGGCCCGAGCGGTGGGCGGCGCTGGCTCGGGTGGCGTGCGAGCGAGCGGCACCAGGTCGGGGCGGTTGGCGGCAGTGGCTGGGCCCCGGGCGGAGGTGAGTGGCGGCCACAGCGGGCGCAGCACAGCTGAGGCAGGCCAGGTGTTGGCGTGGCTTGGAAGCAGGCCCTGGTGGCGCAAACAAGCGCGTGTGCGTGGGCGAGTGGAGGCGCGTTGGCACGCAGGAAGGAGAAGCGGCTCGCAGGAGCAGGTGCGGCACGGGCTCAGGCGCAGGTGAGCCCGAGGAAGAACGGCACCAGAGCAAGGCAGGCGGGGGGAAACCGGCGATGCAGGGCGGCTCGGTTGGAGCGTGAACACAGGGAGCCAGCGAGGGTGCGGCAGATACGGGCGTAGGCGACAGCGCAAACGTGCGAGCCCAAGAATGGAGTGCAGGCATCTGGCGGCGGCCCGGGGACTGGTAGGCACGGCTGGTGGCGGCCCGAACGAGCGGCACGATTGAAGGCTGGTGATGCGGGCGCACGGGTAGAGCAGCGCGTGCGCGGCGGAGCAGAGTGGGCGCTAGAGCATGGATGCGTGGGAATGATTCGGCAAGGTCGGAGCAAGCGCAGGTCCGACAACAGGAGAAGAGGAGTAACTGTGCAGGGCAACGACGTGCCGAGCGACGACGTGCAGGGTGGCGGCGTACAACGCATGACGGTGTTTCTGCTGGGCGAGCTCAGGCCGCGACCGAGTTGGGTGCAAGAGGGTCGCGCGTGATGGATATTAAAGCCCGTCGAGGAAAAGGCAGCGGAAGGCACGGCCCTAATACAGACAGACCACGGTCCTCGCGAAGGCGGAGGTGTGAGTATGGCGTGGCGAATCGGAAAAAGAAGCTACGGAGCGAAGGCAACGACTGGGTGTAACGAGCTCGGAGGAGCCACGGAGTAGCCAGACACGATGAGCTCCCTCCACCCATGCAGAGGTCCAAACGGGAGCAGCACACAGGAGATGCGGCCAGGCACGGCAATCCTGCCGGTGGCTACGCGAGTGTGCCGACCATGTTTCTGCAGCACACGCGCATGAACAGTGGAGGCTTGGCCGTGAGCAAGGAAACCCTGAGGCTTGTGGAGGAGTCAACCTAGCGAACCAATCCGGCTCTATCATCTCGTCCCAGGGTCCACGACATCCAACAGTTCTTATCCCTCATGGCTCGCTCAACCGCTATCACCATGAGTCACCACGAAAACTACTCCTTCGGCCATCTTCCACTCACGGCAACCCTCCCCGACAAACTTCTTCGTCACCCACGGAATCTCGTCACCGTCGAGCTCTTCTCATCGCCGATCTTGTTCGCCACGGGAATTCACTTTCCATTCGTTCTTCCTCTACAACCAAGGCTACCCCAAGGTTTGCCCTGATTCACTGAATCTTCTTAACGCCGGCAACTCCTTTGCCGGAATATAGTCGTTAACTTCCTGTTATCTGTTTTCCCGGACTAGGGACTTAATTGCTTTGGTTTAGAAAGTTCTAGGATATTTTCTATAAGTTTTCCAGAGTTTTCTCTATTCCAACTCAGTGAACTTCTACATTTCATAGATTTTCGTAGGAAGTTCATAAAAATGTAAAATCAGTCTTGTTTGAAACCCTAAGTCAAACTCTACAAGTTTTATGTTGTGATCTTGAGTTGAAATCTTTGATGTGTGGTCTAGGTCAAGTGTTAGGGAATGAATGTTTTATTGTGCTTTATATTGTATGCTTGTGTTATAGCTAAAAAGTAAGCCATAGAATAAATGTTTATGTGTTTTTGCTGCTTAGCTTATACATCTCTGCGGCTATGCTTCAGCGTTAGCTATCAGTTCAGCGGCTAAGTATCCGTTTCCCTTGAGTCTAGGATGTTTCTGTGTAACAGCTGTCAGTCGATACTTTTACCATCGGCTGGTTAGCTGATACAGTTGTTACCTTTCTAGTATCGGCTACTGCCGATACAATTCTTTTGTTCTGTCCTACACCGGCTGCACATAGTTGATGTATCAAAGGTGTACACACAATCTTAGGGTTCTTGCTATTGGCCGATCTAAGCCAATTTTAGTTGCTCTCCATATCGGTCAAATAGAGCCGATCAATCTTTAGTTTTCCCATCTCCATTCCACACACCTCTATCAGCCGATTTATCGACTGAGAGATCGGCTATCTATACCTATCGGTCACATACCCTCAACCACACTCCCATCGGCTGTACGTCACTCAATAGTTGTGTTGACGTAATCGAGTCGATACAACCACACCTAAATACCTAGAATAACACTTAAGCACATCTCAGTTAAGACAACTGCTTTAGGAATCACCCCTCTGCTGAAGTAATCGATGCTTTCATCGATCATCTAGGAACCCAATGTACTCATCAATCGGCTAAACCCCTGTTGTTCCAAACGGCTCTGTTGTAATCTTCAACAAGTAGCCGATCCTAATTAGTTGTCCCCCTAAAGCTCTGTCTAAGTTTAGCTTAGATCTTTTTGAGTGTTATATGAGTAATATGTTACATGAGTGTTGGATTGCAACTTTGTCATGAAGTAAGATAGTTTCATATGCACACTTTGAGTGTAATGCTGCATTGCATGTAGATACGACTACTTCTGCGATGGTACCTACAAGTTTTCCCAGGAGTTTACGAAGGATATGTCTGAAGACCAAGTGAACGTCACCAAGGGATATCGCAAGCCCCGAACCAAAGTTCGGAAGATATTGACATTTCTAACTTCAGCCCCACCAGTAAAGGCAAGCCCCGGACATAAACCCTATTTTATTTACACTGCACCTATGTTATTTATATCTATCTTTGCATTACGTTCTTAGGAATGGCTTGGAACCCTAGACGCATAAATCCTAGAAACCCATGTATTGTACCTGAGTCCTTATCGCATAGATGCTATGCTAATAGGACCGATAGAAGTCGGGTGATTTCCTGTCACTCGCGCGATTTAGGAGTTGTAATGCTTACATTCCTGTTATCACTATAAGGATGACGGACGGGAAGAATGTAAGGTATCATGATTGAGGTGATACCCCGTCTGTGTTGTTGAAATTGATAAGGTCGCGGTGTGTGCCGATCGGGGTTAAGCGTTTGAAAGTACTAACCACATGCCGTGAGTTTTGGGTAAGCGGCAAGCCTAGTAACCAATCGGCCCGAGAAGTGGACATACCTCCCACCACTCGTGTTGCTTCTTCTGGTTACTTATGTTCGACGTGTGGGAATACGTGTTGCAAGGGCAACCAGGAATACGGGTTTTGTAGTCGCACTACAGACGTATGTCCTGCACTTTGGGAGTGCGTATGGTCCTGCAGTCGCTTGTGGTGGACCTGTCCACGAGTCGGAATGAAAGGCAAACGGTTGCTTCAGAACAACCCTTTGGTGTTCCAAGCGTGTGAGTTAGGTTTATCCTTGCAAGGTTGAATTTCGATTCAGGAATCGTCCGCCTCTCACGATGAATGAGACTGCTTATCCCCTTTATCACACAGAGTAACAAGAGCAACTATAAGATGAGTAATACTGATGTATGAGATAAAGAGCTCTACCTTGCTTGCTTAGTTATAAGTGCTTATCTAGAATGGATAATCACATAGAACTTGAAAGCTAAAATTTGAAAATAAGGATCTACTCTTAGTTGCTTTTCAGCTGAAACTAAACCCAGAACTATTATAAGCCTTCATAAGTCTAGTTATGGGCTAAAGTATACCCAATCCCGGGTAAGCCTTGCTGAGTATTAGTATACTCAGCCTTGCTAGCTATATATTTTGCAGGTAATGTCTGGAAAACCCTACTCTTCCCTGCCTTGGGCCTGTGCTCTCCAGAAGGTTGGTCCGTGGAATGGGATCCGTCCCCGGCCAACATTGGTGATCTCGAGTGATGTCGTGTCAGGGCTTAGCATGACATCCGTCTTGACGACGTGCTGTAATCATCGCGTATGTTTTCCGCTGCTAAAAACCATAGCTTTAATAGTTTGTAATGTCTTTTCTAAATTTAGAACTTTGTACTACTTTTGGAAACTCTTGTAAAGTATTTCCCTGTGATGTAAAATAAGATGGTGATTGTATCTCTGGACTCACCTTCGTGTGAGGTAACCTTATTTGATCCTGTGTATCGGTGGTTTATCGGGACGTTACCTGACAGGCCAAGGGATTATACCGTTTGAAGCACGTTGGAGCCCTCGGGAGTGGACTCGCGTACTTGAGCCGGTATAATTCAGGTTGGTTCTGCCACAACTGTGATTACAGATTTTCCGTTGGCGGATATTCTGCACAATCAGGACACCACGGGGCGTATATCAAAGTGGGCAGTGGAACTGGGGGCTTGTCAATTGACTTCAAGCCACGCACTGCGATCAAATCTCAAGCTCTAGTCGATTTTATGGCCGAGTGGAGAGAGAACCAAATTCCAACTCCAGTCGACAAGCTAGAGCACTGGACCATGTACTTCGATAGGTCTCTTAAGCTCGATGGCGGCGATACTGGAGTCCTATTTATTTCTCCAAGAGGCAAACAACTGAAGTATGTCCTTCAGATCCTTTGGCAGGTATCCAACAATGAAGCCGAGTATGAAGCCTTGCTTCACGGGCTACGTTTGACGATATCACTAGGCATCAAGCGACTACTTGTATACGGCGACTCACTTCTGGTCATTCAGCAAGTCAACAAAGAGTGGGACTGCAACAAGGAGACAATGGACGCCTATGTACAAGAAGTTCGCAAGCTGGAAAATAAGTTTTCCAGCCTGTAGGTTCATCATGTGATACGGGAACATAATGTTGGCGCGGACATACTATCCAAGCTGGGATCCACCCATGCACAAGTTCCAGTGGGAGTTTTCATCCAGGAGCTGAAACAACCATCCATCAAGTCCTGACCTCAGGTAACCACCGATGTTGGCCTTCAACAGCCCGATCGGGAGGTTATGATGCTTGGAGAGGACTAGAGAGAGGCTTATATCGACTTCATCCGGGACCAAAGACTACCAGCGGGGATGGACGCAAGAAGTGCAGCGGCAGCTCATGTCATGCGCAGAAGGAAAGGTTTTGTCCTAGTTGACAATAAGCTTTACTGGCGTGGCGCACGATCAAGTGTACTCATGAAATGCGTCACGGGAGAAGACGGCTACAACATACTGCGGGAGATTCATGAGGGCGTTTGTGGCAACCACGCAGCTTCAAGAACGCTAGTGGGGAAAGCATACAGAGCTGGTTTCTGGTGGCCCACCGCAGTGTCCGATGCTGAGGACCTCGTGCGGAGATGCCAAAACTGTCAATTCTTTGGCAAGCAATCTCACGTCCCAGCTCACAATCGTATCACCATACCACCATCCTGGCCATTTGCTTGCTGGAGCCTTGATATAATTGGGCCATTTACAACGGCGCCAGGTGGTTTCACCCATGTATTGGTGGCTATCGACAAGTTTACCAAGTGGATCGAGTACAAGCCGATAACCAAGCTCACGCTAGATAGAGTCATTGATTTCATCTCTGACATCCTGCATCGCTTCGGCTTCCCAAATACTATCATCACGGACCTGGGACCAAATTTCACGGCCAACCAGTTCTGGGAGTTCTGTGAAAATGTGTGCATCGAGGTCAAATATGTCTCTATTGCACACCCAAGGGCCAATGGTCAAGTAGAGAGGGCGAACGACATGATAATTGAGGGCCTCAAGAAAAGACTCTATGATGAAAACAACAAGAAACGAGGAAAGTGGATACACAAGTTGCCACATGTCGTCTGGGGGCTCAGGACTCAGCTGTCCAAAGCCACAGGACAAACACCGTTCTTCCTTGTCTACGGCTCTGAAGCTATCTTACCGGCCGACATCATGTGGAAATCGCCAAGGGTTGAAATGTACAATGAAGGCGAGGCAGACGAAGCAAGGCAGCTAGAGCTTGACTCTATCGAAGAGGCTCGCTGCACCGCTCTTGTCCAGTCAGCATGATACCTGCAGGGGATCCGGCGATATCACGACCGCAACGTGAGAGAATGGTCGTTCAGTATAGGCGATTTGGTCCTACGTCGCATCCAAGACCAGTACGGCTTACACAAGCTCAACTCGAGATGGGAAGGATCGTTCGTCATCAAGCAGATTACAAGACTGGGGTCTTATCGACTACAATACCCCGAGGGCCAAGACGTCCCAAATTCTTGGAACATTCAGAACCTGCGCAAGTTTTACCCATAAAGATGATGTGCAGGGATAGCTGTTCTCCGAGCACTTAGATGTTTTTCTTCTGAATTCAATTTGGAGGCTATGTGCCACAGAATTTGGAATGTAAATTTGTTGTTACAATACGGAGGCTATAGTCACGTTCATGTTTTATATGAATCGACTTCTTGCCATGAGCTTTGACGGTCGTTAAATATGGAGGCTACAACCACGTTCATATTTTATATGACTCGAGTTCTTGCCATGAGCATGATAGTCATTGCGATGACGATCGCATTTTTCCTAATAGGTTAGATCCGCTCGATCGGATTATATCTAACTTGTTGGATGGGCTCTTTCGACTACGCCCATAGTCGTTGCACTCGGGATAGTTTCGACTTCTTGCCATGAGCATGACAGTCGTTGTGATGATGATCACATTCTTTCCTAATTGGTTAGATCCGCTCGATCGGATTATATCTAACTTGTTGGACAGGTTCCTATGAGGAGCTATTTCGACTACTTCCAGGATCACTGCACCCGGAGTAATGTCTACTACTTAGCCTACGAGCATGGATAATCCAAAAAATATAATGCAAAGATGGGTATAGACGTCAATGACAGATATACACAAGGAGAAGAGTACTTATTTTTATAATATCTCAATCCTGTATTACACTTTCTACTATTTTTTCAGCTACAGGTCGGGCTTCTAGGAGGTACTCGCTGAATTGCTCTTCAGAGCACTCTGCAGCCACACCCTGCGCAAATACTTCTAGTCGAGCCTGAGGCTAAAAGGACTTTACAAAACTTAGCGCGTGGCTGACACATGTGATGGGGGCTTCGGTGATGAAACTGAGGACTTTTTGCGGAGCTCTGAGGAGTCGCTCTAGCAGGGATCACCCGTCTGCTTCGCTGCCTTCCTGTGGATCCACCATTTCAACAAGCTGTTGGGCGGCCCCCTTAAAGTCCTCCAGCTCCTTCTATCGCTGCTCCTTTTCTTCGCCTAGCGTCTTGATCTGCTGAAGGCAGTCGACGAACTATTGTTCAGTGTCGGCGATCACCTTCTGTAGCCTCTGGACGTCATCTGTACGGTGATACAACATATTCTTCACGTCAGTCAGCAACTCTTCTTTATATGTTAAGATTTTCCTAAGCTCTGCGGTGAAGACAGTTTTCAGAACTCAAGTCAAACTGCTAAGAGAAAGTACTCAAGCGAGCAAAGGACTTGCCTTGGTGCGCTTTTTTCTGCTCTTTAAGCTGTTCTTGGAGTTCGGCTTGGATTTCTCAAGATTGCGAAGATCGTTCTTGAGGAGCCATGTTTCTCACGTCCGCTCCAGCTTCAGCTTGTCGAGCTCTCTCTGAAGATATATGTTTCTTTGCTGTTCTTCTGATATGCGTTGATCCTTTGCTCGGAGTTCCTGGAGGCCACTCACGACTGCTTTTAGCTTTTCGGATTTTTGTTGTGAGAGTTTGGCCACATCCTGCATAAGGGCAAAGACTAAGACAAGCAACTCGACAAAGTATATTGGCAGAAGAGTAATCATGCCTTACCATGGTAAATTGGTACATCTCCTTGGAGATCTTCTGGAAGTATCGCATGTTGTCAACCGTTAGGAGTGGATCATCCACTAGATCTGTGGTGATGATGTTCTGGTATCCACTCCCGGACACTAGTAGATCTTTAGGGTTTCTTGAGATACCTGCAGCTTCTTCAGTTGTTGGTTGTGGGGCACCTGCACGTCAAGACGCATTCAATACATGAAGTTTGTGGTCTAAGCAGTTAGCCATGGGAGGTCAAACACTTACTTGTGCCATCTGCAGGAGCGGCATTAGTGGCCTCGACTTGTTCTTCACCACCGGCATTGGCTTCGGGTTGCTGGGGCTCGGGGGGTGGTGAGTCGGGCAGTGTCGTGTCCTTGGGTGCTGGCGGCTCGGGGGCTGGAGTAGTCAAGACATGCTCTGGTTTAAACCCCAAGGCAGACACAGTCCTAATGAAGTAGAATCAGTTATATCATTAAACAAGTCGACAAGAACAGAATATGCATTATGAAAAAGGATCTGCACTTACAGCGAAGATTTCTTCATGGCAGATTTCTTTAGTCTCAGGGCCTGTGGTTTTTTAACCACGGTACTCATTGCCGGTGGCGGGGTCACACCAGCCAATTGCAAGGTACCCACCACGGCAATGGTTACCATCTCTGCTAAAGTAGTTGATGGGTCCGTCCCAGCAGTTTCTGCGGAACCGCCTGCTGGAACATCACCCCCAGCGAATTCGGTCCCGATCACCTTTTGGCGCTTGGGGTCGGGAGGAGAAGCAGAAGGACTGCAAAATAGATAGTGTAAACAATCACCAATTTCAATATTTGACAATTCTACAGGACAACAACTTCATACCTGGGGGGTTCGACTACATGCGCTTTATGTTTGCGCACTACCCGACGACCCTGAGGGACCAATGGCAAAGCTTTGGCCAACTCCAGGATGATCCGGGGGAGTTGTTCTTCCTCGCTTTCCCTTCAGCCGTCCTCTCCGCCGGGGGCTCTGGCTCTCAGTCGTCTCGTCTCTGGGTAGAGCATCAGATGCTTGAGCTTTTTTCGCTTCCGCCGCGGCACTAGGAAGAAGGTGGTCCGGTCGGGGGATGTCGGGTTGTGGTGGATAACTCCAGTACAACTCTGTGTGTCCCTGCAGAGGATTTTCAGTTAGCGGTTACAAAACAATAGAACTTATTCCAAAGTACTCGAATACTTACCGGCTTTGGAGGATTTTGCGCAGAAAACAACTCTGGGATGTAGGGAACTGTGTTCATGTCCAGCAGTACTCGCTTGACCTGGATGAGAGCGGCATCGTCAATCAGCTCCTCTGCGCACATCCGAGACGGATCTTCAGTACCTATGTACTCGAAGCCTAGCGTATGGTGTTGTTGGATTGGCTGGATCTGGCGTTTGAAGAAGGAAAACATTATGGACACTCCAGTCACTCATATTTCCTTATGGGCTGCTATGATGGCTAGCAACTCGTCAACCTGGTCCATGTCCCCTCTGGAGAGTTCGGTGTTCCACTCCGGCCTCATGACAGGGGTTTTACCAGATCTTTCAGGAAGTTGGGGGATATGGTTTCCGATGTAGAACCAATGGCTCTTCCATCCAGGAATGTTGGAGGGGAATTTGTAGGAAAGGTATCTGTCGCCGGCTTGTTGTCTAAGCTAGATGCCGGCGCCCCCTACAACAGATGGATTTTTGGAGGTGGGTTGCGGCTCTACTCAGAAAAGATAGCGAAAAAGATCCCAATGGGGTTCAATTCCAAGGAAAGCTTCGCAAAAATGGATAAAGATAGCAATATGGCAGATTGAATTCGGGTTGAGGTGATGGAGCTCAAGCCCGTAGAAATAAAGAAGGCCATGGAAGAAAGAGCAAGTGGGGAGAGCCAAACCCCGTTCTGAGAAATGGTAAAATGAGACAATTTCGTCCACATTTTCCATGGGGGGAAGTTGGCGAAAAGAAGGGCGCCAGTTGACAAGATTTTTCTCTTGAAGCAAACCCTCAGAAATAAGATTTAGGAGTTCGTTATTAGAGCACTTACTGTAAGTCCACTCCCCAGAAGGCGGCTGTGAATCCTTCCCCTTCCCATCCTTCTCGTTGAATCTCTTGGGCGCTATTTCCAAATCTGTTTGCCACGAGTTGCTCGGGGGCTGCGGAGAAGGGGCGGAGTGATTTGGCTAGTTTGGGGCTTGTCAAAGGGGGTGAAGGCGGAGCGCGGATCTGATTGGGGGTTCAGAAATTTCTCGGAAGAGTGAGGATTGGAAGCACGGATTTTACCTTAAGTTACCATGGGGTTAAATAACCAGCGGCCGGATACAGGTTTACTGTTCCGAAGTTGAAGAGTCGTCTCAGGGAATATTCAGAAGATGAGGGGTCATTTGGTGGATTTTTTGGATAACTTATTCGATTAATTATTTTTTCAGGGTTAATTGTTCCGAAAAAAAGGGGTTTTCCGAATTCCAAATCTAACTTCCATCATCTGTACCATCACACCAATTATCTCCCAAGGGATTTTTTCACTGCATGCCACGACTTTTGGATCCTTATTTCCAAACCTGAGAGATTTGGATTCAAGGCTCGGGGGCTGCGGGATACGTGGCATCGACTACTTATTTTTCAAATTTATTCGAAAAGTAAGTAAGGAAGATTCAAGACTACTGTGACCCTCAGCTTGATTCTTCGATTCAACCTAAGGCTCGGCGGGCTACTCCATATGGAGTGCGATTTTTCATCGCACACCATACCAAAGAAGTAATTCGAGGCATGAGCACCTCATAGCTTCGATGTAGCCAAGAAAGTACTCGACGAAGAACTTCAAGATGGAGCTTCAAAAGAAGCCGAAGACTACTTCAAAAGTGATCGAGGAGCCTGCAATACTCAGCTACAAAGAGCTCGGGGGCTTGTCAGGCCCGGGATTACAGGACTGTGTACATAACGTAGTTCATATAGGATTAGGGGATAGGACATGTCCTATACCTTATCTATGTTGTACTCTACTCGCATGCGAAGTAGGACTAGCTGGTACAGAAGGAAACTACTCGAGTTGTACTAGAGTACGATTCTTAGGCTAGTGTCGGACTAGGATTCATGTAACCCTGTCCACCCGGATATATAAGGGCGGGCAGGGACCCCCTCAAAACATAACATCAACACCCAAGGCAATACAAACCACCATACAGGACGTAGAGTAATACGCACATCGCGGCCCGAACCTGTCTAAACCTTGTGTTGCTTGCACCTTCGAGTTCCTGATCTCGGCGTCACCCTACCTAAAACTTACCACCTCGGGTATACCCCTCGGTGGACAGGCTATAAAACACCGACACTCTTCCCACATTTTCATATTCTTTTTCAAAACAGCCCTAAGCATGGTATATAAAGTTCTATTCACAACTTCAGTTTGCCCATCAGTTTGGGGTGATATGTAGTGGAGAATAAAAGTTTAGTACCACCTTAGCCCGCAAAGTTCTTCAGAAATGACTAAGAAATTTAGTATCTCGATTAGAAATAATGGTTTGTGGCACACCATCCAAGCGAACAATCTCACGAAAGAACAAATCAGCAATATGTGTAGCATCATCACTTTTATTGCATGGTATGAAATGAACCATCTTAGAAAATCTATCCACCACAACAAATACATTATCTCTCCCCTTCTTTGTTCTAGGCAGCCCTAAAACAAAGTCCATAGAAATATCCTCCCAAGGTGCACTAGGAACAGGTAGAGGCATATACGAACCATGAAGATTAAGGCGTGATTTCGCCTTTTGGCATGTTGTGTAGCAGGCAACGAACCTTTTCACATCTCTCCTCATCTTGGCCAAAAGAAATGACAAACAAGGATGTCCTTCATTTTCTTCGCACCGAAGTGTCCCATCAGCCCTCCTTCATGTGCTTCCTGCAACAATAACATATGCACGGAGCTAGCTGGAATGCATATCTTGTTAGCTCAAAAAATAAACCCGTCAGTGAGGACGAATTTGTTCCATATTCTCCCATCTTTACAATTCAGCAACACATCTTTGAAATCACTATCATGCACATATTATTCCTTAATTGTGCCCAAGCCAAAAATTTTGAAATCAAGTTGTGACAGCAAAGTGTAATGTCTAGACAAGGCATCTGCTATGAAATTCTCGTTCCCCTTTTTTATTGGATGACATAGGGAAAATGTCGGTGTTTTACTGCCAAGCCCACCGAGGGATACCCCAAGGTGGTAGGTTTTCGTTGGGGTGTCACCGAGATCTGGAACTCGAAGGTGCAAGGAACACAAGGTATAGATAGGTTCTGGCCGCAAGGAGTGTAATACCCCACGTCTTGTGTGGTGGTTTGTATGGCCTTATATGTGGATTTGTTTGGAGGGGTCCCTGCCTGCCCTTATATAGTCCGAGGGACAGGGTTACACATATCCTAGCCAGATACGAACTTAGGAGCCCTACCCGAGTACTACTCGGGTAGTTTCCTTCTGTTTCAACTAGTCCTACTCGTGGCCGAGTAGCTTACAACAGGTATAATGTATGAGACATTCCCCATCCCTTATTCTAGAATATTCATGCCATGTGTGCAGTCCCGTGGCCCCGGGTCTGACAAGCCCCCAATCTCTTCGTAGCCAAGTACTACAGGCTTCAGAGTACTTTTGTCATGAAGGTGTCTTCCGAGTACTTCCTTAGCTACCTCGAGATTGTGAGGTGCTCATGCCCAAAGTAGTCTTATTTTATATGGGGTGCGATAAAACTCGCATTTCATATGGAGTAGCCCCTGAACCTTAGGTTGAATCTAAGAATCAGACTAAGGGTCTAATTAGTCTTGAATCTTCCGGTCTTTATCTTCCAAATAATTTTGAAAAATAAGCCATTGATGAAACGTGTCCTGCAACCTCCAAGCCTTGAATCCAAACCCAAGGTTTGGAAAAAGGATCCAAAATATCATGGCATGCATCATAAAAGAATTTGAATTGATGGTTACAATGGGCAAATTGGTTCAGAAATTCGATAACCTCTTTTTTCGGAATGACATCCCGAAAAAAATGGTTAAACAAATAACTTCCTCAAAGAAATCCTAAATTACCGCTCAAATCAAATCATATCCTGAGAAAAACTCTTCTTGCACATAGTCCCCAAGCGTGGGAGCCAAACGAGTCGCACGAGATATGCCGAGTTGTTTCCTGCGCCCAGCCCCCAGCATGGGAGCCAGGCGAGCCGCCAAAAGCACACCGAGTGCCTTGTTGCGCCTAGCCCCCAAGCATGGGAGCTAGATGAGTTGCCAAAGGCACGCTGAGTGCCTTGTTGTGCCCAGCCCCCGAGCATGGGAGCTAGACGAGTCAGAGGAGATATGCCGAGTGATCGGTGGTGCCAAACCCTGGGCCTGGGGGCTGGCCGAGTTGCCGCTGGATCTTGAGAGAAAAATGGGCCACTTAGGCTTTCCAGTTACCCATCTGTAGTTGATGAACTCTGGGCTGTGGGTGTGATGACCCCTTTGGTAACATAACTTCCCGTATATACCTTTTGACAAGTACACGGGGCATTACCAAAAGTATGAGTGTAAGGACTCCTTCAGTAACAAAACTTCCCTAAGGTACTGTCCAGGATGAGTACTTGAAGATGTTTTTGGAAATTTGGGTGCAACATTTTTTTCGGTAACAAAACTTCCCAAAGGTACTGTCTTGTTCGAGTACTCGGAGATGTTACCGGAAATATGAGTGCAATGACTCCTTCAGTAACAAAACTTCTTGAAGGAACTGTTCAGGATGAGTACTCGGAGATGTTACGGAAATATGAGTGCAACGACTCCTTTGGTAATAAAACTTCCCGAAGGAACTGTTCAGGATGAGTACTCGGAGATTTTACCGGAAATATGGAATTTCTTTGGCGAGCCAAGACAGTTCGTACGGCACTGAAATATGGATGCATGGACAAAGGCACTATTTTGTGTAAATTCATTGATTCCCTGACCGAGTGGTTGAAGGAGTTCTTTTGAAAAAAACCCCTTATTTTGAGATAAAACTCAAGACAATGGTTAAATAAGTTCCCTAAAGATCTCGAAAAATCTCCTTGAATCGGGTCTCAGTCTTCACGTGGGCAGCCGTCCAAGTTGTGCGGCATCCAGCCCCCGAGCTTGTAGGCTAGGCAAGCCGTAGAAGCCACATCGAGTAGTTATTGGTGTCCAGCCCCTGAGCCTGGGAGCTGGTGAAGCTGCCGAAAGCACACCAAGTGCGTTATCGCACCTAGCCCCTAATCATGGAAGCTAGACGAGCGTGGAGAGTTGTCGATCTTGATTCGTGGGCCATTATCAATGAAGCCATATTGGTCGTCGATGGAGCTGCGATAGTTTGTTGATGAAGACGACTAGTCAGAACTTGTGCATGGCTAGTTGTCAACGGTGTAATATCTACCCCGACTAGATTCTAGTTGAGAAGTAGTCGAGGTTGCTGACGGCGCGTCGATGTTGGGATGCGAGTGGAAGTCGAGACCAGCATCGCGACGCGAGCTGGGGTTGAGCTGAGGAGTCGAGATCGTCACCGCAGCACGAGCTAGAGTCGAGCTGAGGAGCCGAGATCATCATTGCAGCGTGAGCTAGAGTCAAGCCAAGAAGCCAAGATCGTCGTCATGGCGTGAGCTGGACTCCATACTAATCACGAGTAGGAGCCGAGTTGGATCCGGACTCGCCCTCGTGGTTTTCGATTAGATTGGAAAGTTGAATTTTGCCAAGGTTAGCGGCGAAGTCATCGATGTCGCGTTAGGATGCGACAATCGTAGGTCTTAAAAATAACATGAGACGCTTGGGTCTAAGCTTACTCAAGGTGGTATTGAGAATACGGGTGCAAGTACCCCTTCAGAGGTACTTTCGTAGCTACTGCCTACATGAGACTTGTACTCGGAGCAATTACTGGAATTATGGGTTTAAGTACCGCCTTCAGCAATGGAAGCTACGCGTAGTACTGGTCGGAAACTAGTACTCGGAGTGTTACTGGAATCTTCCCTGGTCCCGGGGGCTCTTGAAGCGCTCGGGCGACCACTAATACTTGAGTAGGCCTTACTTGAATCCTCAAAAGCCTGACTGCCTCTATAGTGGGCAGACCGTCTAGGCAGTCAGGAGTATGCATGACATGGTCTGTAGTAGTCACGAAGACTAGAGAATATAGTCATGGAGACTTGGGAGCGTTTAATTGATAAATATTTATCAAAATGTGACTTAGCTTGACTCGTGGGCGATTTGCCAATGAAGCCGACTAGTCGGAGTCGATTCTGACTAGGTGTTGATGGTGTGAGGCTCGTTCCTGACTAGTTTTCTAGTCGAGACGATTAGTCGATGTCGGCGGAGATAGCGCTGTGGTGGGTGCTTCTTGAACGGCAACGTGAACCAATCTGGAAGCTTTTGCAATCAGTCCAGTACCTAGACAAATAAACTCCCATCCGTGCACGCATGGCTTGCATATGGAACTCACACATTAGCCAATAGAAATAACTATGAATACGTAGTGTCCCATTCACAGGATGGAAAGAATTGGAAATAAGAAAGGAAGAAATACACTTTCCTTGAATGTTCAATGAAAAGATCTTCTTTGGTAGGCTTCGGTTGATGTGCAACGATAGTTCCTCTCTCTGATCTACCTTGTACTTAATCGCTATAGGCTTGCAGCTTTTTGCAGAGGAAAACTTACGTCTCCTACTCCGCTTCGAGTTTGAACCCGACGATTAAATTGGAAACATAGCCCGAACTCTAGCTCAACGATTTCGACATGGAGATTGTGTATCACCATCATGTCGAAAAAAATATCCATCGAACTCGCCAGAGTAGCCTTTTGGCCAATGTTGGCTCCTTCATCCATGGCGATCTTGTCCAGGAGATTGAAAAGTTGAGTTTCGCCGAGATCAGCGGCAGGTTCACCGATGTCGTGGTGGGATGCTAGAGTGGATGCCTTCAGCTTCCCGGTGTCAGCGGGGTGGATGTTGAAGCCACCACGACAGTTGGCGATGTAGACCCAGGAGCCAAAGATGAACGTCCTACCCTCGTCAGGCACAACACTGATGAAGTTGAACGATTCCATCGAGTTCACTGGTGGATCTTCGATGAGCGCCCCTACCTAGCGCACCAGCTGTAGGTGTTTTACCACCAAGCCAACCGAGGGATACCCCGAGGTGGTAGGTTTTAGGTGGGGTATCACCGAGATCTAGAACTCGAAGGTGCAAGGAACACAAGGGTTTAGATAGGTTCGAGCCGCAAGGAGCATAATACCCTACGTCCTATGTGGTGGTTTGTATTGGCTTAGATGTGGATGGGTTTGGAGGGGTCCCTGCCCACCCTTATATAGTCTAGGGGGATAGGATTACAGATATTCTAGCTAGATACGAATTAGGAGTCCTACCCGAGTACTACTCGGGTAGTTTCCTTCTGTTCCAACTAGTCCTACTGGTGGCCGAGTAGCTTACAACAGGTATAATGTATGAGACATGCCCCATCCCTTATTCTAGAATATTCATGCCACGTGCGTAGTCCCGTGGCCCCGGGTCTGACAGAAAAGACTCAATGAACTCCACCCACTTGGCATGTCTACGGTTTAGTTTTGCTTGGCTACGAATGTGTTTCAAAGATTCATGATTAGAATGTATACCAAACTCTTTGGGCCATAAATAATGCTGCCATATTTCCAAAGTTCGAACTAGAGCAAGTAATTCTTTATCATAGGTTGAATAGTTCAAACTAGGACCACTCAATTTCTTGCTGAAATATGCTACTGGTTTGCCCTCATGTAGCCGCACACCAACCCAAACCAATTGCACTAGCATCACATTCAAGCTCAAAGATTTTGCTGAAATCTAGAAGTTGGAGTAATGGGGCATGTGTTAACTTATCTTTCAGCATGTCAAAAGCATTCTGATGTGCTGTAGCCCAAGTGAATGTTGCACTCTTCTTGCTGAGTTTATGCAGCAGGGCTGCAACGGTGCTGAAGTCCTTCACAAAGCGACAATAAAAACCAACAAGTTCTAGAAAGCTTCGCACTTGGGTGACTGTTGTGGAAACCGGCCAACTTTGGATGGCTTCAACCTTGGTTTGATCAATTTTAATTCCCTGCGGTGTCACAACGTAGCCAAGAAAAGAGACTTGATCTGTGCAAAAGCTGCACTTTTCAAGGTTACCAAACAAGTGTGCATCACGTAGAATATGAAAAACACACACAAATGATCAAGATGGTCTTCTAGTGATTTGCTATAGATCAAAATATACTACCACAAATCTGCTAATAAAAGCGCATAAATCTTCATTCATCAATCTCATGAAAATGCTGGGTGCATTAGTGAGACCAAAAGGCATGAATAACCACTCATAAAGACCGAATTTTTAGTTTTAAACGCTATTTTTCATTCATCTTCTAACTTCATGCAAATCTAGGGGTAACTGTTGACATTTCTAAACATCATCACCAAGATTGTTAGTCCCTAGCAACGGCGCCATAAATGCTTGTTAGCATTTCTTAGCATCATCACCAGGATTGTCAGTCCGTGGCAACAGCACCAAGAAACGCCGTGGTGGTATGTCTTAACGATTACAAATTGGATCCGCAAGCGTACAGATATACCATTGAAGCATTTCACCCGGAGTGTATTCGGACACTGTTATTTATTTTTTCCTATAGGTTGGAATGGTGTAAAAGAGTTTACTAGGTACATAACCAGGACAAGCTGCTTAAGCTATAGACTATATTTCATATAGGGGTAAGTCATGATAAATGATAGATATGGGTATTGTGAGACACAGACAAGCCAATCTTATGAATAAAGAATAACAAATAAACCAAAGGTTAGTTGGAGCATAGGCAACAAAGAAGGTCCTATAAGCATCTATTAATATAAGTAAGGGTTATACAAGATACATGGTTAGGGCTTAGAGCTAAGACTCCAGATATTAGGGAGAATGTCCCGACCCAGGTACTGTTAGGGTCGTTACATCTTTCAGAACTCTTACACCGTACCCAAATTTGGGGGATTTCACAAACTATGCCGAAGCATAGCGGACGGACAGGGCTGTCACCACCTGTCGCCTACCCCTCAACACAGTGGAGCATAGTCATATTTGAGGGATACCGCATACCCGAGCACAACGCTCGTGTATGAGGTCACTACCCTAGCTCCCCAGGTCTCCCACCTTTCGGATGGACAAGTAAAGAGCTAAGGCAAGCCTGAAGGCACAATGAACCGATATCCTTAGTTCATCTAGCCTAACCACATATATATATCATAACTTATGGAAGAACAAGGCATGGTATGATAAACTATCAAGATAGCATAACAACCATGACTGAACTCTATATTATGAATAAGATAGTGATAAGTCAAATACAAAGCCATGCACAAGGGCGAAGATTGCTCTAAGACCCCAAAGATGACTTGTATTCGCTAAGAGAAATACTAGCCTAGCTCCACTAGCCTAAGGATTACAAGTCACAAAGTGAGAAAGGGAGAAAGGCTAAAAGTGTGCTGTGTGTTGTGAGAGGGATCTTTCTCCTCCTTTTATACTCTTCAAGGGAGGTTCCCAGCTGAGCTAAGGATAGAAACTTGGCAAACCAACCTCAAGAGGATCTGATCAACCTTCCCGCCAAGCTGCACCTAGCCTAGAGCCAGGCTAGGTTCGGCCGACCCAAGGGGTGGGCCGACCCCCTATTGGCCCCCCTAGGTGTTCTTACCATGATTTCGAATAAGTTGGTATTGATCTTACCCTTCACCTTGCTCCTGTGGGGCGTATAACTTTACCTTATCTTTGGTGATTGAGAGTCAGAATGGTTTTGTAGAGTGCCAATTTTTCTCATTCCTTTTGTTCAACTGTCAATCCGGAGGTTTTGTAAGGTTTTTCAAAAGAAATTTAAAGTTCCTAAAATGATCTTTCAGATCACTCAATATGTTTCATTCCTCACCAAGGCTTTTTCTTTTGCATTTCTTTCTTATCCTACTCAAAAGGTTATTTTGTGGAGCTGTAGGTATGGAGAAATTTTGAAGGCATTTTTTCTTCTCATATTTTTGCTAAGTCAAAAAGTGGATCTAAAGGAGAAACAAGTCATAAACCTTGATCAAGATGTGCAAGTGTGTGGATATTTTTGGTGGATGGTGTATGGACTCCTTTTTTATGAACCATCTCTCCTTTATTCATTTTCTTGGATATGGGCTATCTTTATTTCTTCTCCTCTCTTTTTTTCTTAAATACTTGGACCATCATGTGTCCAATTCTTTTTTTTATTTTTTTTCATCATGCTTTCTTGAGCATGTCTTTTTATTTCTTTTTACAAAGTGTTGATGGCTCTTAAGTGCCGAATCAATGCCATCAACTCCTGCATAAATACATAAAAGGTAAGCATCAACATTAGTAGTAGGGGTTATTACTAACGAATTCCACAAGTGTTGGTGAATATTTGTATGCAGGTCCATTAAAGGAGAAAATACAACTCAAGAGCAAGGAAACACACTCTCAATCCAAGGCAACACCTTTCCAACAAATCAGGCGCAAGCATGAGGATCCATGGGCCCACCAGAGGGGGTAAACCGACTCAACTTCAGCACTATCATCAACCAGAGGCACAAGGGTCCACTATGCAGTGACTCAGTCGAAGATGAGGTCGGTTGGGGCCAAGGCCAGGTCGGCCGAATTAGTGGTTCGGTCGAACCAGACCAAGCTCCACCGCCTTACCTCTTCCATGTGGCGCCTCCAAAGCTCTTCCCAATGTCGGTTCCAGGAGGCTTCAGCTAATTTGCCGGCCGAGAGCTGTTGATCCAAGCCTATAAATACAAGGGGAGGGAGAGGGGTCCCCCTAAATGAACACACCATCCAAGAGAGTCTTGAGCCTCATTCTAAAGGCAAAGCCTTACCTACACTAGTGGAAATCAGTGCTTCAGTGACGAGTGACTTTTGTAACTGTAAAGGCCAAATACGTCATAAAGGAAGTTCCGAGATGAATTTGTGACGAATATTTCTTTGCCAAAGAACTCAAGTCAAGTTAGTTCTACTGTGATGAAATTCCCAAAAATGTCACGGAATGGATTTTATCTGTGATGAAAAAACTTTCATCGCAGAACCATATTTTGGTTCTCTAACGCGTCGCAAAAACGTGACACAACTACCGGATCCACGTGTCTTGGTCCACGCTGGCAGCTGACATGGCGTCGTCCACGCTTGCAAGTGACATGGCCAGGAAACGCTAGCACGCCACTTGGCTTTGTCCACTCTAGCAAGTGACATGTCGGGCGGCACAAGCCGCAAAAGGGACCGACATGTGGCGCGCTAGCATAAGGCCATGTGGCACGCCAGCATTATGGCACGTGTCATTATTTTATCAACCCATGTGTCTGCGCCACATTTGGATATGTGTCGTCTTGTAATTGGACCACGTGTCGTTTAGCAACGTGGCCACGTGTCTTTTTCGGTTTGTCCACGTGTCGTTACCCTGTTCGCCCACATGCCGTCGCCTGATTCGCCCACATGCCTCTTTCCTGTGTGTTCACGTGTCATTTTCCTGTTCGTCCATGTGCCCTTTTTTGGTTCGCTCACGTGTCGGTTTCCTGTTTACCCACACGTCCTTTCCTAGTTCGCCCACGTGTCTATTCCAGGATCTGCCACATGTCAGTTTTCGGTTTGTCCACGTGTCCTTTCCTGGTTCGCCCACATGTCAGTTTCCTATTTGTCCACGTGTCCTTTCCCGGCTATGCCACATGTCGGTTTCCTGTTTGTCCATGTGTAATTTCCTGGTTCGCCCACGTGTCGGTTTCCTATTCGCCCACATGTACTTTCCTGGTTCTACCATGTGTTGGTTTCCTGTTTGTCCACGTGTCATTTCCTAGCTCGCCCACGTGATTTTACTATTTGCCCACGTGTTATGCCCATGCTAGGCCACGTGGCATTTGTGTATGGGTCCACATGTTCTTTTCTGGATGTCACACGAGCCATATCTTATATGTCCACGCCATACAAAACTATTTCGCCACGGAACAACAAATGATACAACAGAATTATTCCACAATTAAGTTGCAACCAAATAAGTTGATGACACCACCCCTATTAGTTAACTGACTGTTTAGAACCATATTACGACATAACACAATCACCAGAGGTCATAAGAATAGTTTCACACACATAAGATTAGGGCTAAAAAGAGATACCAGGGTTATTCTGGTTCAGGAGTTGTGAAAGGATGCAATTGCTATCTTCCTATCTTCCTCATACTATCTTTGAGTTCTCGCCAGCACTTCATCATTTTATTCACTCTTCTTCTTTAGTTCTTTAAATTCTTGATGCAGAACAGCTGAACCTTGTCTTTCAGTAGCAAGTTCTTCATGAATAGCTTCTTCACCAGCTGACGGAGATTTTGAGGAGGGAGTGGCTATACCAGCATTCTGGAAGAGGACCTTGGAAACAACCTCAGCACTATGCAATGGTGGCTGCCCATCAACAACAGCTTCTACCCACATAGTTTCCATTGACATCTAGAAAATGTAAAGAACTATTAGTTTACTGACTATACTAAAAAAAGGAGTACATTAAACAAACTAGGAATAAAGGTAGATTGGATAACTGCTAGTAAATGGTGTTAATATAACACACCTTTGAAAGACGGGGGCAGCCATAAACGTTAACAATATATGATGCAACATGCATAGAGAGTGTTGGACAAAGAAGGACAAAGTCTTGCAGAAGGAATGTACAGGGACTTACAAACTACGTCTCTGGCCGTGTAACTCATACCCTTCTTGCGGCTGGTATGGCAGACCTTGAAGGCTTCCACGACATCCATTTCTTTGTCAGCTTCATCAACTTGGTGCTAGGGTTCATCCTCGACTCCTCGTTGACTTCAATGGGTTCCGCATCCTTATTCTTGTTCTTGTTCTCATGTACCAAATGGTGGTCAGACAAACAACAAAACATAGAAGAAACACTATACCCGAATACTTTGATTTACTGAGCAAATGCATGAATCAAACTTAAAGAATAGTGGGACTTGCCACGAAAGACAGACTAAAGTGCAAGTGCGTATGTGTGTACTCATTTAAGGAAGCAGAATAATGGAAAGGTTACATTAGAAGAGTGTTGACACTTACATATGAATGCAACTGTGCAACGTCGCAGCGAGATCCTGTTGCTTGGGGAAGCAGGACTGTGGCCCCGTTTCGCTTGTTATGGTCAGAATTTGCTACTAAAAGATGTATGTGTTAGTCTCCATCATAAGTACATATACGAAAGCACATCAAGAGAAATTACCTTGTTGTGTGCATGTCGGTGTTTTACCGGCTGCCCACCGAGGGGTATACCCGAGGTGGTAAGTTTAGGTGAGGAGACGCCGAGATCAGGAACTCGAAGGTGCAAGGAACACAAAACTTAGACAGGTTCGGGCCGCGACGTGCATAATACCCTACGTCCTGTATGGCGGTTTATATTGCCTTGGGTGTAGATGTTGTGTTTTGAGGGGGTCCCTGCCCCCCTTATATATCCGGGAGGACAGGGTTACATGAATCCTAGTCCAATACTAGCCAAGGAATCGTACCCGAGTACAATTCGAGTAGTTTCCTTTTGTACCGACTAGCTTTATCTCCTACTCATACGAGTAGAGAACAACATAAATAAGAGATAAGACAGGCTTTATCTCCTAATCCTATTTAAACTACGTTATGTACACAGTCCCGTAGCCCCGGATCTGATAAGCCCCCGAGCTCTTCGTAGCTAAGTATTGCAGGCTTCTCGAGTACTTTCGAAGTAGTCTTCGGCTTCTTTTGAAGCTCCGTCCTGAAGTTCTTCTTCGACTACTTTCTTGGCTGCATCGAAGCTACGAGGTGCTCATGCCCCGAATTACTTCTTTGGTATGGTGTGCGATTAAAAAATCGCACTCCATATGGAGTAGCCCCCGAGCCTTAGGTTGAATCGGAGAATCAGGCTGAGGGTCACATTAGTCTTGAATATTGCTTACTTTTCAAATAAAATCAAAAAAATAAGCAGTCGATGCCATGTATCCCGCAGCCCCCGAGACTTGAATCCAATTCTCACAGACTTGAAAATAAGGATCCAAAGGTCGAGGCATGCAATGAGAAAAATGTTTCCATGATAAATAACTGGTGTGATGGTACGAATGATGGAATTCGGAAAACCCATTTTTTCGGGACAATTAACTCTGAAAAAATGATTAATTTAATATTTTATCTAAACGATCCACCAAATGACCCCTCATCTTTCGAATATTCCCCAAAATAACTCTTGAACTTTGAAATAGTAAAACTGTATCCGGCCGCTGGTTATTTAACCCCACGGTAACGCCAAGTAAAATCTGCGCTTCCAATCATCAATCCGCCAAGAACTTTCCAAATCCTCCAATCAGAGCCGCACTCCGCCTTCAACCCCTTAGAGAGCCCCAGCCTAGCCCAATCTCTTCGCCCCTTTCTCCGCAGCCCCCAAGCAACTCGTGGCGAGCGGATCCAGAAATGGCACCCAAGAGATCCAACGAGAAGGATGGGAAGAAGAAGGAGTCGCAGCCGCCGTCTGGGGAGTGGACTCAAAGTAAGTGCTCCAACAACGATCTCAAAAAACTTGTTTCCAAGGGTTTGCTCCAAGAAAAAGTCTTGTCAACTGGCGCCCCTCTTTTCGGGAACCTTTTCCCATGGAAAATGTAGACGAAATCATCACATTTTACCATTTTGCCGAACGGGGTCTAGCCCTCCCCTCTTGCTCTTTCTTCCGTGGCCTTCTTTATTTCTACGGGCTTGAGCTCCATCACCTCAACCTGAATTCCATATGCCATATTGCCATCTTCATCCATTTCTTTGAAGCTTTCCTCAGAATTGAACCCCACTGGGATCTTTTCCGCTTCCTTTTCCGAGTAAAGCCGCAACCCACAACCAAAAATCTATCCGTTGTAGGAGGCACCGGCATCTAGCTTAGATAGCAAGCTGGCGATAGGTACCTTTCCTATAAATTCCCCTCCAATATTCCTGGATGGAAGAACCACTGGTTCTACATCGAAAACCATGCCCCCCAGCTTCCTAAAAAATCCAGCAAACCCCCTGTCGGTGTTTTACCGGCTGCCCACCGAGGGATATACCCGAGGTGGTAAGTTTAGGTGAGGAGACACCGAGATCAGGAACTCAAAGGTGCAAGGAACACAAGATTTAGATAGGTTCGGGCCACGAGGTGCATAATACCCTACGACATGTATGGTGGTTTGTATTCCCTTGGGTGTTGATGTTGTGTTTTGGATGGGTCCCTGCCCCCCTTATATATCTGGGAGGTCAGGGTTACACGGATCTAGTCAATACTAGCCATGGAATCATACCCAGATATAACTCGAGTAGTTTCCTTGAAAACAACATAAATAAGAGATAAGACGGGCTTTATCTCTTAACCCTGTTTAAACTATATTATGTACATAGCCCCGTAGCCCCGGGTCTGACAAGCCCCCGAGCTCTTCGTAGCTGAGTACTGCAGGCTTCTCGAGTACTTTCGAAGCAGTCTTCGGCTTCTCCTGAAGCTCCGTCTTGAAGTTCTTCTTCGAGTACTTTCTTGGCTGCATCGAAGCTATGAGGTGCTCATGCCCCGATTTACTTCTTTGGTATGGTGTGCGATTGAAAAATTGCACTCCATATGGAGTAGCCCCCGAGCCTTAG